>NW_026935858.1:90000-699337 GCF_032062105.1 Saccostrea cuccullata | reverse complement strand
AATATTTATGTCTGTAAAAAGAAAAGACATTGAATAAACACGTGAAGCATGAAAGCCCTAGCACTAACTATTCAAAAGTTATGGCCAAGTTTAATGTAAAGGTAAGTTTTCTATGATATTGGGTCAATCTCCGGGGTCAAGAATTCTAACATAGTTCTAAAAAGTTCAAGAGTTTATAAAAGGGGTCAAACTCCAAGATCAAGGGGTGAAATATTTGGTACCAAAAAAGTCTTGTCATAAGGAATACACAGTTGAAACATGGAAGCCACACCTTCAACCAATCGAAAGTTACATAAGTAAAATTAAATTTTGCAGACAAAACAGCTAGACAAACAGTTAGACAAAAAGACAGACGGACAGACATGAACCCCTAAAACTAAACTGTCCAGACACGGAAATCTCTATTTCACAGTAGGTGATAATTTTGAGCATTTTTCTCAAATTCTGGAATTTTCCAGTGTATACAGCAACAAAAAGTGGGGTGGGGCCAACCAGCATCTCAATGGAAATTTACAAAAGCAAAATAATTTACTTAGAAAAGGGAGGGAGGGGGCGCAGATTCTACGACCCTGGAGACACGCAGTGCTTCTAACGTCATTGCGGTAATTATTCCGTATTATTTTTATTATTTATATGAAAGATCAAATATTGTTATCCATTCATTCTTATTTTATCAAATTCAACACGGTCTTCAATATACTGATGAATGAAAAAATCAATTAGCACCTAACTTTCTATTCATTAACACATGTAAAATATCAGTATTTAAGGAGAAATTTCAAACATTACAACCATAGATAAAAAGATTTCATCATTTGATGTGTGAATTAATTTCATACCATTCATAAAAAGGACTATTTTGAAATAAAGGAGATCTCATTTTTAAAAAATGGATGGCATACATCTTCATATACTTAGGTCACTAAATATGACCAGCAATACGACCTTCAGTGTTGATGACCTTCTTGACTATTTTAATGTCAAGGAAGAAGAAGCCCCCAAACGTGCCAGGAACGAAATCATCGTTTATGGAGGACCGTTTGTCTATCTTGTAGGAGTGGTAGGGAACGTTTTGGCTCTCACTGTCATGCCACATTTTGCGCGCCGTGTGTCCACCTACATGTACCTCTTGGTTTTGTGTATACTGGACCTGTGCGTTCTCCATCTTGGTCTATTAGTCAACTGGCTTCGAGAGATTTTAGAAATTGACCTTCACTCCCAGTCCAATTTCTCGTGTAAGACTCTAACCTTTCTTGGCTACGTCTGCAGTGATTCCTCCGTTTGGTTGGTAGTGGCGGTCACTTTCGAGCGGTTCATGACAATGTGCCATCCACTAAAGGCCACCTCTCTTTGCCGGATCCGACAGGCGTTGTTAGTCATTATCTTTATTCTCGTCTTCATCTTTTTGATAAACCTTCACATATTCTGGACAATTGGCCTAATTCCGGACGGAAATAATTCTACCGTCTGCGGTCAACAGAAAGACATCACCCTTATTTGGCCTTGTGTGGACTTGATGGTGTACTTCGTCATTCCATTTCTAAGTACTGGAATCTTCAACTATAAAATTATACGTAAAATTCGAGGAATGAAGAGAAATTCCCAACGTAACATTTCCTTGGCAACTGTAAAGGCTTTCTTGACAAAAAAGACTAATGTCAGAAGAAAATTGACAGTGATGATGGTGATTTTGTCCCTAACTTTCGTCATAACGACATTTCCCATGGTCTGCATGCTTTGTGTGACAGCGGTGTTGAACACACTCTCGCATCCTCTAGATATTAATCGTCAGCTGTTCAACAAAATGTTTTCTTTTGCTGAACTCCTCATGTTTACGAATCATGCTATTAACTTCTATTTATATGTTGCCAGTTCAAGAAAATTCCGAAAAGCTTTAAGACAGGTTTTATGTGAATGCAAAGTCTCTGATGCTTCTGTTTTCGAACACTCGGAAAACAAGAACACCAATAACTATGTTGCTGCCAATACCTTATATTCTTAAAAGTGTCCCCCCCCCAAAAAAAATGAAATGAAATTGTAAATCGTATTTTGTTTAATATATATATAATATATTGACAAAATGACAGACGGACAGACATGAACCCCTAAAACTATAAGCTGTCCAGACACGGAAATCTCTATTTCATAGAAGGAAATAACTGTACATTTTTCTCAAATTCTGGAATTTGCGAGTGTATACAGCAACAAAAGGTGGGGTGGGGCCAACCAGCATCTCAATGGAAATTTACAATAGCAAAATAATTTACTTAGAAAAGGGAGGGAGGGGGCGCAGATTCTACGACCCTGGAGACACGCAGTGCTTCTAACGTCATTGTGGTAATTATTCCGTATTATTTTTATTATTTATATGAAAGATCAAATATTGTTATCCATTCATTCTTATTTTATTAAATTCAACACGGTCTTCAATATACTGATGAATGAAAAAATCAATTAGCACGTAACTTTCTATTCATTAACACATCTAAAATATCAGTATTTAAGGAGAAATTTCAATCATAACAACCACAGATAAAAAGATTTCATCATTTGATGTGTGAATTAGTTTCATATCATTCATAAAAAGGACTACGTATTTTGAAATATAAAAGGAATTTCATTAAAAACAAGAGGCCCAAGGGCCTTGAATCGCTCTTCTGATAAATTGTACAGTCTATCACTTCTATTAGAAGCCTCCAACTCTATTAGAATCATAAGACCCAAAATGCATCAACTTACAAAGTTTGATAATATTTAGCCAGTTAAGACTGAAGATATAATATAATTGTAAATTACTATAAGTAGGTCACAGTGACCTACCTTTTGATTGAAATTTTCTGAGGACTCAAGATACATTAATTGACAAAGACTGATGATTCTAATTAAATAAGTACCTGAGATATTCAAAAGTAGGTCACCATGACCTACTTTTTGGTCAACATTCTCTGAAAACCCAAGATGCATCATCTGACAAAGTTTGACGATTCTAAGCCAATTAGTACCAGAGATAATTGAATATAGCCATCAAATGTCAAAAGTAGGTCACGGTGACCTACTTTTTGGTCGACGTTATTCAAAAACCCATAATGCCTAAATTGACAAAATTTGATGATTCTAAGCCAATAAGTACCTGAGATATTCAAAATTAGGTCACCGTGACCTACTTCTTGTTGGACATTCAATGAACCCTAAGATGCCTCAACTGACAAAGTTTGATAATTCCGAGCCAATAAGTACCAGATATATAATTAAATATAGCCATAAAATGTCAAAAGTAGGTCACAGTGAATTACTTTTTAGTCGACGTTCTCCGAAAACCCAAGGTGCCTAAACTGACAAAATTTGATGATTCTAAGCTTATACGTACCTGAGATATTCAAAAGTAGGTCACTGTGACCTATTTTTTGGTCGACATTCTCCGAAAACAAGATGCCTCAACTGACAAAGTTTGATGATTCTTAGCCAATAAGTGCCTGAGATACTTAAATATAGCCATAAAATGTCAAAAGAAAGTCACTGTGACCTACTTTTTAGTCGACATTCTCCGAAAACCGAAGATGCATCAACTGATGAAGTTTGATGATTTTAGGTCAATAAGTACCAGAGATACTTAATTATAGTCACAAAATATCAAAAGTAGGTCACCGTGACCTACTTTTAGGTCATCACTCTCCGAAAACCTAAGATGCATGGACTCACAAAGTTTGATGATTCTAAGCCAATAAATACCTAAGATACTTAAATATAGCCATAAAATGTCGAAAGTAGGTCATCGTGACCTAATTTTGGTCGACATTTTTCAAAGACCCAAGATGCATCTACTGACCAAGTTTGATGATCGTAGGTCTGAATGTAATCAAAATATGCGTTTTAAACAATTTGAAAACAAATGTCGGCAAAATTCAAAAAGTAGGTCACAGTGACCTACTTTTTCATAAATATGTTTTAAGGTCCGAAGATGCATCAAAGTACAAGATTTGATGATTCTGAACCTCCCAGTGTCTGAAATAATGGGATTTAATGTTTTTAAAAGGATAAGTCGTAAAGTTCAAAAAGTAGGTCACGGTGACCTACTTTTAAGTTGACATTGTTTGAAGACCCAAGATGCATCAACTGACAAAGTTTGATGATCTTAGGCCTTAAAGTGTCCAAAATATGCCTTCAAATCAATTTGAAAACAAATCCCCGCAAACTTTAAAAAGTAGGTCACCGTGACCTACTTTTGAGTTAACATGATGTGAAGTCGTAAGATGCATCAACTTACAAGAATTGATGATCCTAGTCCTTATAGTAAGCAAAATATACACGTTTTTATTAATTGTAAATTCAGATCAACTTTGAAGTGACCTTGAGACCACGCCCTTTGCCCCAGGGTAATTCCCCGTGCAAATTTTAATCTTCGACATATCCTAATCTTTGTATGTAAGTCTGGTGAAAATCTGCCTGATGGTTATGGAGAAGAAGATTTTTTAGCAACCAGTACTTTTGGTTTTGTTTTCCTGATTATCTCCCCTTATTTAAGGGTCCCAACCCTTGTTTTAGTATAAATGGTAGCCCTTGGGCCAAGGATACCCTGTGACGAATTCGGTACTGATTGACCAAGGGGTTCTTGAGTTATGGCCCATATTCTAAAAAGTTTACGCACACCGCACACCGCACAAACGGCCATAGCATTAGCTCTTTGAGCCTTTGGCT
The DNA here is from genome assembly GCF_032062105.1 of Saccostrea cuccullata. Taxonomy (NCBI): domain Eukaryota; kingdom Metazoa; phylum Mollusca; class Bivalvia; order Ostreida; family Ostreidae; genus Saccostrea; species Saccostrea cuccullata. The sequence goes on along the minus strand of NW_026935858.1, from coordinate 694,642 downwards.
CAGAAGAACTGAAAATGGATGGCATTGTGGCAACGCACTTTGAAAAAATTACGCACTTTGAAAAAAATTTTTCAAAGTGCGTTAATTTTTGGGACCAGGTTAACGCACTTTGAAAAAAAAATTTTTTTTCAAAGTGCGTTAATATCGACCATATTAACGCACTTTGAAAAGATAAATTCTGCATGGCTTAGTCAATATTCCTACAAATCTCAGGTATGATAAATTATCATTTGAACCTGATTTGATACTTTTTGTCTCCCGCTTGAAAAGTGGGGGATATTAATTTGGGTCTATCTGTCCGTCCGTCCGTCTAGCTGTCCGTCCATCCATCTTTCTGTAACGCTTTTGTTTCCACACGATATCTCGACAACTCTTTGAGCTTTTGCAATGAAATTTAACATAACAGAATCCTTGTGGCCTTAGGAAGACCCCTTTTGAATTTGGGGTCAAAAGGTCAACATTCAAGGGCGTAAAGAACTACGAACGATAGTATTATTCTTCCGCCTATCTCTCAGTCAATTCTCAAAAGTTAACATATTGGAATGATTGTCAAAATTTTTATAGATATTTATATGAATTTTCATAAAACTTGACTTATTTGGGATACCAAAGAGAGATAACTCTATAATTTTGGCAAAACTTGTGTTTTTCACTATAGAAATCAACGGAAAACTGAAAATATTTTTAAAACATCTCCCCCCCCCCCCCCCGTGAAACAAAAATTCCTTATTTACAGGTAATATGGACTGTCATTTTACAAATTTATGCTAAAGCTTTTTGTGTTTCACCGGGGGGGGGGGCATATGTTTATAGACAAAACAAGAAAAAAAAAATGCTTATTTTTCACCAATTTTAATGCTATTTAAAACTAAATAATTGTATTTTATTAATTTATATATGCTTTATTTATTTGCGTAAAACATGAGAAAAGATATTAGATACATGTTATCATATTTATGATTATTTCATAAAAAGTGCATCACTTGAAAGTTCATCACTATTATGTCCCATCATACATTGCGAGGGGATAATACTGTTGTCTATTTCTAAAATATAAGTCTTAATTCCTTTTGTTTCATGAAATTTTTTTCAAAGTGCGTTAAATGTTTACATGGTGTAAAATTATGATGTACAGTCTTAACGCACTTTGAAAAAATTTTTCAAAGTGCGTTGATTTGGTCCCAAATTCAACGCACTTTGAAAAATTTTTTCAAAGTGCGTTAACCTGGTCCCAAAAATTAACGCACTTTGAAAAATTTTTTCAAAGTGCGTAATTTTTCAAAGTGCGTTGTAACATGGCATACATCTTCATAAACTTAGGTCACTAAATATGACCAGCAATTCGACCTTCAGCGTTGATGACCTTCTCGACTACTTTAATGTCAAGGAAGACGAAGCCCCTAAACGTGCCAGGAACGAAATCATCGTTTATGGAGGACCGTTTGTCTATTTTGTAGGAGTGGTAGGGAACGTTTTGGCTCTTACTGTCATGCCACATTTTGCGCGCCGTGTGTCCACCTACGTGTACCTCTTGATTTTGTGTATACTGGACCAGTGCGTGCTCCATCTTGGTCTTTTGGTCAACTGGCTTCGAGAGATTTTAGAAATTGACCTCCACTCCCTGTCCAATTTCTCGTGTAAGACTCTAACATTTCTTGGCTACGTCTGCAGTGATTCGTCCGTTTAGTTGGTAATGGCGGTCACCTTCGAGCGGTTCATGACAATGTGCCATCCACTAAATGCTACTTCTCTTTGTCGCATCCGACAGGCCGTATTAGTCATTATTTTTATTCTTGTTTTCATTTTTTTCATAAACCTCCACATATTCTGGACAATTGGTCTAATTACGGACGGAAATAATTCTACCGTCTGCGGTCAACAGAAAGACATCACCCTTATTTGGCCTTGCGTGGACTTGATGGTGTACTTCGTCATTCCATTTCTAAGTACAGGAATCTTCAACTATGAAATTATACGTAAAATTCGAGGAATGAAGAGAAATTCCCAACTGAACATTTCCTTGGCAACTGTAAAGGCTTTCTTGACGAAAAAGACTAATGTCAGAAGAAAATTGACGGTGATGATGGTGATTTTGTCGCTAACTTTCGTCATAACTACGTTTCCCATGGTCTGCATGCTTTGTGTGACAGCGGTGATGAACACTCTCTCTCATCCTCTGGATATTAATCGTCAACTGTTCAACAAAATGTTTTCTTTTGCTGAACTCCTCATGTTTAAGAATCATGCTATTAACTTCTATTTATATGTTGCCAGTTCAAGAAAATTCCGAAAAGCTTTAAGACAGGTTTTATGTGAATGCAAAGTCTCTGACGCTTCCGTTTTCGAACATTCGGAAAACAAGTACACTAATAACTATGTTGCTGCCGACACTTTGTATTCTTGAAAACGTTAAACAAATGAAATGAAACATAAAAAAGATAAATCATAATTTGTTTTAGCTCATCTTCTAAATAATGTTTATTTGCCCTCTCCCGACTCCGAGTAAAATTACAGGGTCGACAGGTAGGTTGGAAAATCTTTTTTACCAGAAATTTTTAATATATTTGTTGATGGACTAAGAGGAATATAAGGAGACAAAAGATACTGTGTCCTGAAATGTAAAAAAAAAAAAAAAAAAAAAAAAAAAAAAAAAAAAGAATTGAGACGGGCCATTTTAGTCAGTCTGATGGGAGAGGGCAACCTAACAGTTTCTTAAAGATGGCTTTAAATGCTGATTTTACACAAAGAATTTCAAGTTACTCCTTTTTAAAATTAAAAATAACAATAAAATGTACATGTATGTGGGCTACAAGTTTAAAAAATAGATGAAATAAAACATAATGAAAAGACTATTGCTTGAATTGTAGTACATGTATACCAATAGCTTCATTACAAGACATCATAGATCACTTCTAATCGCATTTCATGCTAATAAACATTTTAATTAAAGGAAATTTGGTTTCACTAAAAATTGTGTGCCTAATAAGTAACATACCAGTGTGCTATCGTTGTTGCATGCATAAATCGTTTTTAAAAGGATTATGGAACAAAAACATTTACACAATGTGTGAGTGGATTTTAAGGAAGAGGTCTCTAGATAAGCAAAAATATTTACTCGTTTCTTTGAGTTAAAATGCATACAATTCCCGCTTTAAAATCGTGGGGCGATGATCAAGAAATAGTTTGGCATCGTTTCATATAAGGCATAATTAAGCAAAACACATTATCCGGAAAACATCTCTATATCACAAGAACATCAATACAGTGCTAAAATAACATGCGTCGCTTCAGTTTAAATTTCAATTTTCAACTCGCCCAGATTCCTCCCGAATCCAATTCAAAATCGCCCTCGTTCTTTAAAAGATATTTAATGATGGTAAATTTAGCAGTTGAATCAATTAAAAAATTCAGCATAACATAATACTTCTTTTTAGAAATCCTTTCTTGTATCATTATACAAAGGTCATTTTAAAATAAAATGAAATCGCTGTCATTTTCAGAAAGGTTAAAACAGAGACATGGATGTAATCGATTAGTCATAATAAGTGCATCACGAGAATCACTATATAATAAAAAATAAAATTTTATTTAAGTAAAGGAGTTTGGTTAAAGACAGGTTATTTTTAGCTCTACTGGTCAGAGACCAGAAGAGCTTATGCGATAGTAATGCGTCCGGCGTCCGTCTGTCTATCTGTAAACAATTTTTCAAATGCTACTCCTCCTACAGTTTTAGTCTGATTTCAATATAACTTGGCACACAAGTAGACTACACTAAGATACATAATTCTTTGTATCGATTTTAGATTTCGATGAACTGTGTTGCCATGGTTACTAAAAATAGAAATTTCTGTGAAATACTTTCAAAATGCTACTCCTCCTACAGTTTTGGTCTGATTTCAGTATAACTTAGCACTAGCACACAAATAGACTACACTAAGATACATAATTCTGTGTATCGATTTTTGATTTCGATGAACGGTGTTGCCTTTGTTACTAAAATAGAAATTTCTGTGAAATACTTTCAAGCATCATTATTCTATTTATTGCTGTTGTAAAGTTTTAAGTCCCAACTACTACTTTTGTCTTCATTTGTTATAAGTACAAACCAGTAGAGCTTCCGTCTCGACAGAGACTTCTGGTTCTCCTTTTTGTCTAGAAAATAACACAATAAGGTATAAGGGTAAACCAAACATGACATTTGGTTAACCCGAAATGCTATAAAAACAAATTAGTTATAAAACATTTGACTTATGAAAAAAAGAAATGCATATAGTGATTTTTAAAAATGTGAAAAATATGTGAAAGTCAACTTTGCGATTGACGTACATAAATTCCAATTATCTCACTTGATTCATGTTTTGCTAACTGGATGTTACGAAAGCTTGTTTTCGCAATCTGTTGACGCTGACTGTTCATTTAATTAATAATAATCCCCGCTTGAAAAGATGGACATAATATAGGCATTGAACATTGGGATGTAGGTTTAGCCCCCCCACACACACTTTCAACAGACACGTACGTTGCGGTATAGAGTCAAAGAAGGGTAAGTGGTAGTGTTTGAAAAAAAAAAATGAACTGTAAGAAGCATCCCCCAGATAGGATTTTCGTGTTTAGACAATGGAGAATTTTTTTTTTGTGTTGTCAAGTTTTTTGTTGGAATTTTTTTTCTCCTCCAATTTGCCCCCTTTCCGTTTGCTTCCGACGCCAATGTGTTATACTACTGTATGAAACTTCAGACGTCTGAATCTTTGTTACATACATGTACTGCCATTGTGCACCCCGTATTTTATGTTTTGATCCGACACATATCTCGGGTTTCCCATAGCAAAACATTTACGCTGTCAATTTTTTCTATAACATTGAAGGATATCCATGTCTTATCCGCATCTCCTGTAGCACTGAATAAAATCTAGTGGTGCTTTCACAGATTCTTTATTACAGAATTTCATTGTGCATCCCCTATTTTCCTTTTTGATCTGACACTTATATCGGGCTTCCCAGAGCATAACATAGACTTTTCCTATATAATCATTAGGGAGGCGGCGGTTTCATTTAGTGAGCTCACTGCTCACAGTTTCTCTCTTAGTGAACGATTTTTTTGGGGTATCATTTTGTATCTTTATTTGACAACTTTGTGAAAATAGGAAAAATTTAAATACAGGAAGTATATAAAAATAACTAATATATTCTTTAAAAAAAATAAGAAGAAGAAAAAAGAGAAAAATTCGGATTAACCAATGTCCATTTTGATTAAATTATCTATGTCAGTTTGGTAATATCATCTTATAGATCCTATATGGTTATTTATCTTTTATACATAAAACATAAAACAATGTCTTTTTATGCAGAAAAACATTAAATCTTTTGAAATAGAAGTTGACGTTGCATGATTGGCAATAGTATTTTTTCAAAGGAAAAGGTAATGATCTTGAACTGACCTTGCCTCTAATATAAAACGGTCAAATTTTATCTAACTGATACCATCACTCGGTGACATGTCTTTTTGATTCTGTGAAAATTTCATAAAATTTTGAACATAAGAAATATGAGAAGAATACCACCTTTTAAAAATAAAAAAACTAAAGGTTTTGTGAGCACGAGCTCACTAAATGATATCCCCCGCCTCCCATATGGTTATTTTGGCAAAGTCCATGTTTTGCTTTAGGGGACACGAAAAAAAGTGTCAGATCAGAAATTAAAATAGGAGGTGCACAATGGCACTGTGTAACAAAGATTCTGTGAAAGATTCATCAAATATTCAGCGGTATCAGAAGAGTTGCGGATAAGAGTTGGGTACCCCAATGCGTAATGGACAGACGACCGTACAGACGGTCAAAGACTGTAAATTGCTGACACATTCTCCAAGATCAAATGTGTATCAATTAAGAAGAACGTCTTTATTTGCAACAGGAAAGACAAATAAATTGTTAACATTCCGTGAAGAAAATCAAAATTGACATCATCAGTCGCATGACATCATCAGTCAATTTTAAAATTAAAAAAAAATTAAAGTGAAACATTGTGTGTTCGTTATATCTAGAGGAAAGAAAACCACATAGAGTTTTCCAAAAGAGTCTTATCATGCATAAAATATGGATATAACGAACAGTTATATGCACCAAGCTCAAAAGACTTATGGAACAATGGAAGTCGAGAGCAAAACAGACACGGACCACTTAGAACATCAGAGGTGGGATCAGGAGGAATCCCATGTCAACCGATCAAAGCATCTGTATCTTCCTTGTCATGATCGAAAAAAGCGAGAAAAAAAATCAACAGACAAATCAGCATGCTAATAATGGCTTAACATATCGATCAGAATTTGACTCAATGATAGATTGTATTTGCTAAAAAAAGTCATTGTTTTGAACAAAGAACTTTGGTGAAAATGACTTTAAAAGAGACTGCTTATATTCTTGTTTGATCATTTTATTTGTAAATTTCTTGCCTCGTTTTAGAAATCGTTCGTACTTTGGTTCATGCTCTTGTGTATAAAAATTAAAAACTACAAAGGTATTTCTTTTCTTATGCCAAAGGCCGAAAAGAAAACGTCCTTTAAAATTATTGTGATGTGCTTTCAGCAAATACCGGTAGTACAATATCAGCAGGGTAGTTTATGAACAAGAGATCATGGATTCATCAGAAAGCAACCCTTTTACTTTATGGCATCTATATGACTGTATAAATTGTTAAGTTGAGATGTGGCATTTGACATTCTTGGAGAACAAATTAAACACCTCTGAACAAGAAAGAGTTGTACAAATGAACGCATCTAACATAAACTTCTTTATACAGATAATTTTTCCACGGGCACTTTTTAAGTCTGCCGACCTTGGACTATATCAAGAAGTAACAACAGAAAGATTAATTGATTGATTGTATGTTGTTTAACGTCCCTCTAGAGAATATTTCACTCATGTGGAGACGCCATCATTTGCCGGTGGAGATCTGCAAATTTTGTCCTTTACTCAGCACTTACGGCCGTTGAGCAATGAGGTGTCTTTTTTGTGCCATCACCTACTGCGACACGGGGCTTCGGTTTATACGGTCTCATCCGAAAACAAGGAATTTTGTGGAAAGATATTCTGCAATGTATATTGTGGTAATTTGTATTTACAGCAACAAACACAATCACGTCAGCAAATGCCAGCAAGTTGGGTTTATGTCTGTTATGCCTGATGGGAAAAACCATATTTTATTCTTGTCACGATATTTTGTTTAAGACCTTGATGGAAAGAAGAAAACTTGCTCAGGCTTTCAACTCGATATTTAGATATATCGACGTCGTATTGTCAATTAACAATAGTTAATTCCATTCTTATATCGCCAGAATATATCACGGTGAATTTGAAGAAAAAAAAAGATACCACAGAGTCTGACAGATCTGTATCATATTTGGATATTTTACTAGAAAAAGAGGTAAATGGTTATCTAACAACAAAGCCTTATGATAAACGTGCTGACTTTAACTTTTCAATCATCAACTTCCCTTACTTTTGCATCAATATACAGTATCTTTGTCACCTGCATACGGGGTTTATATCTCTCGGTTGATACGATATGCAAGAGTATGTTCTACGTAGGAACAATTTTTAAAACGAGGTAAGTTATTGACAAGCGAGTTGATGAAACAATAATATCAGCAGTCTCATTTAAAGTCATCATTTCGTTAGTTCTATATTCGATACAATGACCTTGTCAGCAAATTACGTATCATCAATGACTGACTTTTTTCATACTGATAGTTAGGGCGTTATTTAAAACTACAAAATAGTTGATTTTGTTCTTCATTAAAAAGTGGGGGGGGGGGGGGGCACAGACATACAATTGCCCCCCCAGATCTGAAAGTGGGGGGGCGAGTGCCCCCCCCCCCTACGCCTATGAACATGACAATGACCTTGGCAAATTGCACACGGTCAAATGACTGAGCTTTTTCATACTAATAGTTTGGGCATTATTTAAAAACAAGTTGTTCACAGATCCCCCCTCCCCCCGAACATGACAAGGAGCACACGGCGGATGTGACCGGTCAGTTGGGGATGCTCACTCCTCCATGGCATCTGATCCCACCTCTGATGTTTTGGAGGTCTGTGTTTGCTCTGCTCCTATTCTGTAGGTGGACTTTTGAGCTCGAATTCTGTTCGTTATCTCCATATACCCGGTATTTTACCAAAGAAGTATCATTGTAACACATCTATTCATAGGAAGTTAAATAAATGTTTACAATAAATAGATTTTTTATATACCGTATGTTTTCTTGCATCTTAGTAACCTGTGATAAAACGTTTATGTAAGTAATGAACCCCCCTCCGGGAAGAAAATAAAAAAAAACGTTGAATCAACTTTTATTTAATGTTTAATGTCTAATCAACATCGATTTTCAACGTTGAATCAACGTTAAGATTTCAACGTTAAACCCAATTTTCAAAATCTAACATAAACTAAACGTTGAATCAACATACATAATCAACGTTGATTCAAAGTTTTTTTTCAATGTTGTGTGCCTGCTGGGATTGTAAGTGTTAATAGAAGTTCAAAGAACTGCAGTAAAAAAAAGGTCATATAACTTGTAAGAGAAAATAAAATATATATTACTTGCACTCCTTGTACAGAGAAGAAAACAAAGCTTCGGATATTCATCTTTAACGAATTCAAACTGTGAAAAAAAGGCTGAAAACAACAGAATCAGTGTTAAATCTAAAATCATTTTTTCAATACACTATCCAGGAACCCTCAAACATTTATCAATCACTTTGTCGACAAAACAGGAGATAGAAACATTTGAATTAAAGATATTCTTAGAAAACAATCTACTGAAAACTGCAAGTGGACAAGATTTTATTAAGGTATAGCTTTGCATTCAAATTCACAAAATAATTCCAAAAATGGATTAAACAAAACCTGGTAGAGAGAATATAGAGAAGTGAAAGGAGAATAAGTAATACTGAACTGGTTGTTTGTTTGACCTTTACTCGGCGCTTGGGACAGAGAGAAGTCTTTATCGTGCTTACATTTTATATCATTATTGATTTGCAAAAGAATTAAAACGCAGTTTAAATATATGGAGATAACAAATAGTATTCAAGCTTTAAGGTCCATCAAACAATACAAAATAGGAGCAAACACGGATCTCCAAAAAAAATTAGAGGTGAAATCAGGTGACATGGAGGAGTTTTTCTTTTCACGCATAGAATTTTGTACAAATTCTGCTTCATATCAATACAAAATGGGTTTGCTAATAACAGGGTGCAATTGGTACCCATGGGAATTCCAATACACTGTTGGAAAACTTGGTCTGCAAAAACCACATAGATATTGTCAATCAGAAACTCAAGCATCTTTTTAATACCCAAGGTATCAACTTAAGAGTACTTATGTGTACAATCAGAATGTTTTTAACAAAAAAAATTTTGCGAATGACGAATGACAAGGTGGGTAATTTTATGAGTTCCATTTTTATTCAAAAAGCAGCTGTCCATGATATAAAAAAAAAAACCCTGTACTTTAATTTATGGCGGGAAATGGTCGTATATAAAGTTGAAAAGTCTAAGTTTCAATGCTTTAATTTGAATGCTTTGATTTTAGTTATGTTTTGCGATTTCAAATTTTTCAAAAGTTCTTTAAAATTCTTAAGTTTCTACATCTGATTTACACCATTTCTTGAAAATATTGCTGCACATTACTCCTGAAGTTATCTTTCATTACTGTTAATATTTTAGTGAGGAGTAAAGAAAAAGACTTGGTAGAACAAAATTATTGGAACCCGCTATGCTTTTTTGTATAAGGATTTTTACAAGTTAGGTTTTTTTTTTATCCATTACAGATATTGTATGGGAAACATTTAGCAGATAAACTATAGTAATCATTTGTAAATACATATAACAGTAAATAAACAATCTGTTAATCTGGAGACAATAAGTTACTAAATCAGACTTTTAATTTAAATAACTGTTTTCTCCTATTGAAGTTATTGATAAAAAGATTTTCTGATATAAAAAGGATGGACCAAATTATACGTTTACTATCCTGCAAGGATCTCCATCACAAAAGTAAAATATACATTTTTTTCAATAAATCCATTGATTTTATTAAAAGATAATTGGACTTTTCAAATAGTATGATGATCAAACGAGCTTTCAAATTCAATTCCTTGACAAACACCTCGTTCTTATAAGTCAAGTCAAGTGTTACTTTGACGGTGCTATAACGTCATTTTAAAAAACGAATTTTCCAGACTGCTCGCATTTTTTAATCAATAAACAAAAGTGAATTACCGTGATCGATTTCTGCAGCAATTGCTTTAATAGAAAGTTTAACAGGCGTGTTAAATTTCTGCAGGAATCTTGAATGTAATTGAAATTCAATACTTTTATATCAAAAAAGTTTCAAAAGCAAAACCAAAAAAGTGAGCATTTTGAAAGAACAAAATTCTCAGTACCTTTTACACATTTTGAGGTATAATTAGATTTATTATTTATAGAGTTGAATATTTCCATTATGCAACTTATAACTTCCCTTACTTATGCAGCAATATACCTTCATCATCTGCATACGGTGTTTTTATCTCTCAGTTGATTCGATACGCAAGAGCATGCTCTATGTATGTACAATTTCTTAAACGAGGTAAATTTATTTATTGACAAACAAGTTGATGAAACAAAAATATCAGCAGTCTCGCTTAAAGTGTTTTAAAGTAATCTTTTCTTAAGTACTATGGTCTTGTCAGCAAATACAATTCATCATTCGTCAAATGCTGATTGACGTTTTCATACTATTATTGACAAACTGAATTGTCCGCGGGTTTTCCCTTTATTTCAAGATCAGTACAAGGAGCACACGGCAGATGTGACCGGTCGACATAAGATGCCCATTCCTTCACGGCACCTGATCCCACCTTTGATGTTTTGGAAGTCCATGTTTGCTCTGCTCCAATGTCGTATTAAACATTGTTTAATGGACTTTTTACATTGAATACTGTTCGCATCTCAAAAGTGAAAATATTCAATCTTTTGCATTTGTATTGTAAATATTTAAGAAATCTCTACAAATTTCATTCGATAAAAAGAGAAGAATTGACATACATTATTTTGATTTTTCTCTCTCTCTTTTTATGTATAATTTTGCCTTTAAAAGGGTATATTGCGAAAATCGAGGTTATACAAAAAGGTTCAACGCAGAAAAATAATGAAGACAAATTTATTTTTACATATATATACCCCTAGATTTTGAAACAAAAGACCACCTGGCATCAGTAACCTTTCGCCAATGATATCTTCTGCTTTTTTATGTCCTTTATCCGTACTCGAGCTGTTTCTTCATAGCATTTTATAGCTCATTTGTATCTGTTCTATATCACTAAAAGTCATTACAGAAGACAGTATAAGCTAATAAAATAGTGCCCGACTCCAACACACCGGAAAATGAGGGCTTGTTAGCGAGAAGATTTTTGACAGTTTTTATGCTTTACCATACTTAGTATGTTAATTACAAAAGCTGCTTATATGTTCAGCGTATCTTGTGATTTACTTAGATATGGGTGTTATGTTCAAGCTTCTTCATTTTTTTTAATACACTGTACTAATTTTGTTCAGTTAAATAATATAGAAACTGGTATTTTTGCTCGGTCACTGTTCTCTTTGGTGAAGAAGCCAAGAATGCACCTATTGACATCAACAGAAACTTTTATAAACAAAATTTTCAACAATTCTGTATAAGGTAGGGCTGGTACAACTACAATCCACCCAATCCTTTTATGTACAACCACGCATTTAAAAAAACTGGCGTATCCATCTGTTTGCTCTGTTTCATCAAACAAAGAGATGAATGCATTCTTTAGTTTAAATGTGCAAATTATAGCTTTAGCTGATTTGTTCACTTTGTTTATCATAATGACGATCAACAAATTAACGATGTTTTTGAAACATAGGATTGTAAAGTTGTTTTGGGATGATTTGAATTCTAATATTGCTGATGTTGCAAGGTGTTGTATGCCATGTCAAACGTGAGAACAATCCACCTTTTCCATTTGAAATATATGAAGATAAACAGTTTTCAAGGTCAAAAAGTTCATTTAACAATACAAACCAGGAACAAACGCGGAGTTTTAAAACATCAGAGATGGGATCCGATGCCATGGAGGAGTAAACAACCCCTGTATATTTTTCATTTGGATTTGGCTGCATTTACTTCCACCTAGTAAATATAAAATTTGCAACATGATAATGTTATAACTTTAAAAAAATCCTTTTGTACACAATTGTATACAATTTCTCAACTGAATTGAATAATTTTGATCTGTTTATATATACATTGATATTCATTTGTATTGAATAATTTGTATTTTTATTTGTATTCTGTGATATTCTAGTTGTATTCTTTTTTATCTTTTCATTTGCATAGAACAATTTTACTTCTATAATAAATATTATTGAATTGTATAATATTTATTTGGTATCTAAAATTTTCTGATTGATTTTTCATTTATATTCTATAATTTTCAATTTGTATTCTATGATATTTCTTTGAATTGTATTTTGTTTTTAATATGTAATACATTTATTATTTGCTTGCATTAAACAATTTTCATTTGTATTCTAAAAATTTTCAAATAGCAACAGTTTTTATTTGTAATATTTAATTTTCCATGTGTATTCTATAATTTTCCAATCGTGTTCTAAAATTTTCGATTATCATTCTGTAATTTGGAACATTTGAAATCACTAAAATTTACCAAAATCAACAACATAAAGAATAACGACTTTTCAACTTTATGTACAAGTATTCCCCACGATAAACTAAAGGTCAGGCTTTCTGAAAACATTGGAAGCTGCCTTTTCAATAAAAATGGATCTCGTGAATTTAATCATTTTGTCATTGGTAATTTGTAAAACGTTAAAAACAATCTGATTGTACAAACAAGTTCTCTGACTTATTAAAGACTCTGGTTATTAAAATGATGCTCATGTTTCTGATTGAATTATCTATGAGGTTTTGGAGACCTTTCAACACTCTATTGGAATGTCCATGGATACCAGTTGGGTCCGTTATTAGCAGGCCTATTTTTGTCGTCATATGAAGCAAAATTTGTTCAAAGTCTTTAAAATGATAAGAAAAAAAAAAATACTTGTTGTGACCTTCTACTCGACATTTAGATAAATGAATGATGTATTGTCCCTTAACAATTTAGTTATTTCCATTCTTCTGTCGACATGATTTATCATAGTGAGCTTGAAATAAAAGATACCACAGAGGCTGACACATCTGTTTCATATTTGGATATTTTACTAGAAAAAGATGTTTATAATGGTTATTCAACAACAAAGTTTTATGATACTAGTAACTTTTCAATCGTCGACTCCCCTTACTTTTGCAGCAATATACCTTTGTTAGCTGTTACGGGGTAAATATCTTTCAGTTGATTTGATACGCAAGAGAATGCTCTATGTATGAATAATTTCTTAAACGAGGTAAATTATTGACAAAATTGATGAAACAAGAATATCAGCAGTCTCGTTAAAGTTATCATTTCGTAAGTTTTATAGTCGATACAATGACCTTGTAAGAATATACAATTCATCATGAATTCAAATGCTGACTGACGTTTTAATACTAATTTTTTTTTTTTTTTTTTTTTTTTTTTTTGGCTATTTTATACACACCGAATTGTCAACGGATTTTTCCTTTTTTTTCCATTATGACAAAGAGCTCACGGCGGGTGTGACAAGCCTGCAGCGCTCAATCCTCCATGTCACCTGATCTCACAGATTGGTCTCTGATTTCTTGAAGGACCGTGTTTGCTCTGCTCCAATATTGTATTGTTTAATGGATGGACTTTTGACTGAGTTTGAATACTGTTCGTTATGTCAATAAATTTCATTCCATTTGTATGATATAATTTCCATTTATATTCTATAATTTTCAATTAGTATTGTATAATAGTATTGTAAATGTATGATTTTAAATCTTTATTGTTAAATTTTTATTTCTATTTTCTATTTATTCCATTTAATAGTAAAACTTTCCATTCTTACTATTACTATAATTTTCCATTTGAATCCTATAATCATACAATAAATATTCAAATAAAAAAAAATAAATATTGTCCTGTTTGACATGCCATAGTGTTTCTTCTTCTATCCTCTTTATACAGTTAAGATTATAGATAATGTCCCATTGGACACTTAAGTCAATGAACGGAGAGCGATAGGTGTATGAACTTTATAATTCACAGTAGTGTGTTTTTTTCATATTCCGTTGTTGACTGTCTTGTCAAGTTGGAATCTGAAAGAAGACAAATGTTTCTCTCACAACCAAGTGCCACATTCAAAGACAAATTGCAAAAACCACGCATTGTTTTTACTATGTGAGACAATTAAATTATCTTTATGAGTTATTACCATGTGAAAAGAAAACACGAGTTTTAATTCTCATAAAATTAATGCTTCATTCAAAAACGTAAAACATTTTTTAACTTTAAAAAATTTCTTCTTGACCTACCTGACGAAATGAATATATATAGTTTGTTTATTCTTCATTCTGAGTCAAAAACATTTTTAAATGTGTTATAATGTGCGTAAAAAGTCGACAGGGATTCGTTCATTTCAAAATTTCTTATCAAATAATTCTGAATTTTTCTCTTTAAAATGAATAAGAGAAATTCCATATTGATTAATTCAGGGGAGAGAAGGGGTTTTCACCAAAGAACAGCATGTACATGGGGTATGTCAGAATCGATCGTTACTGCTCTCTACAATTTTTCACGGTTCTAACATCCAAATTGAAATGGAACCCAAATCATATTGACGTAACGTCAGGAATTGCTACTAATAGGAAATAATATGCTTAATCCATTTTCAGCTTACATTTGTAGTAGGGTCTTGATAATAAACATATAGTGTTTTATATGAAAATAAAGAATTCTTTCTAACCAATAATGTTGTAACAAAAAGAAGTATTGTTACAAGGTATGCACACATTGACAAATTACTTTATTCCGGAATAACGTCATTTTTCGTCCTGTCCCGCTGTAACAGAAAAATACCTTCAACAGATTTTATTTTTTAAAAAAGTTTAAAAATCTTCTCGCATCTCTTTGATATTTTACAGGATCGTTCTATTACATCATATTTACACATAGTATGATTGTTGAAAACCTCTGTTAAGAGAATAGATATCCACATCCTTTGAAACAAAGTCCTTGAAGATGTCCCATTCAATGAAAATTAAGTGTTACGCATTTTCCATGGTAAAAAAGGAAATTTTGTCGGTAAAATTTACAAATTTGAATTGACATACAATGAGTACTTTTAAACAAAAACTTGTTCCATAAGGATAATGAAAATTTTCCAGTCACTAAGGTATTTAATCGAACAAAATCCGTGTCTTGCAAATATGTCCCGCTGCGTAAATAAGGCCATGTCAAATATCTATTAGTTAATAGCTTATTAATTAATTCCGAATTCAAGAGGCAATGTTTATTAAAATTTATATCATTGGAAAGTACTGAGAAATTACTTTTGATACATATAGGTTTCATCAGGTTTTACCAGTCAATATGAAAATTACGAGAGAATCGAAATGTCTTGCAGAAATGTCCCCTGCTGCTTAAAATTACGTCTGACATTCTAAGAATGCACGATTTGGGACAAACGTCAATTTGCATTTCCTATCAATTTGTTAACGTATTGTTGTACCCTTCATACAAGTTTAACATTTTAATCTTTGATTATCACCACTCTGTATCCCTAAATTGCTTTTCCAGTTGTTTTTTTGAAATGATCACCATAAAACGATTATCGCATACAAATGTTATAATTTTTAATCCATGCAAGTGCAGAATTTGCATTATGCAAGAAAGAAAACAATGATGGAAAATTAAAAATACAGCGTTTCAAAATGTTTTGATGTTCTGCTTTATCGAAAAAAGTACTAGTATATTTACCCAAGGTTCTGTCAACAAATAACTATTAATGATTACTTCAATGGTATTACATGTAATTCTTTAAAAACATATAGGCCTATAATTTAAAGACTACACGTTAACAATTCATATTGACGTCGTTTTGATGTTACAATGTTGAGTAGCAATTCCTGACGTTGCATCATTTTAAAAAAAATACTTTCCTTTTCAGCGTCACGTAAAAGTATCTATTTACATCTTTAAAAAAACATACAGAGATAATGAACAGTAATTAAGCTCAAAAGTCAACTGCAGCTATATAAATAGGGAACTACGCATATACGAACCTCTAAATTAATCAACAGTTGGATCAGGTGCCATGGAAGAGCAAGCATCCACCGTCGATCCGTCACGCCCGCGGCGCGCCCATGAACTGGAAATTTTGGAAATAACGAAAAGGCAGTCTAAATAACTCTTGTTATGGAATTTCTTTCATTTGTTGCCATTTTTCACATCGATTAACTTTTTGTATGACTATTATATTTAAATATGATTACTTTATTCCCTGTTTTGAAGTCGCTTAGATAGAAATAAAGATTTCCGCTAGGTAGGAGAGTAAAATTAATTTAACTTTTTATGAAGACAATTGATTGGACAAAAGGCAAAGCCTATAGATAAACCTTTTATAATATGAAGTTTGCCTTTTTCAATATATAAGAAATTATGAATGCCCTATGTCTAATAAATGACGAAGGTTTCTAAAACTGAATGTAACAAAGTCTATTTTTTTCCAATTTTACTTTTCTTCCAAGTGGCATTATGGATTGATAGAAATGATTGCTACTTATTTGTATTAACACATAGCTAAGATGTTTAATCTCAAAGGATACTAACTTCCCCGGTAAAGAGAAAATTTACTTATTCTACATGAACACATGATAACTGCGTGTTTTCAATATGTCTTGAACGAATCTGAATGAGAATTTGATTTACCGTTCAACTTAGCTTTACACATTTAGAAATACCAAACAAAAAATCCTTTTTAAAAATTCAATTTCTATATAAAAAGGAGAATTTAGAATTTGTGTATGTAAAATTCAATTCTTTGTTTTACGTAGAAAAAATACTGTTTTTCATTTATCAAGTAAAGTGATATTTTGTCTCATCAAAGTGATGTAAAACATGCAAAAGCGTAGTTCCATACGAATAATATTATAGTAGCATTCAATTTGCGGAAGCATGAGGGAAAAAATATAAAAAGTCAAATTCAAAATTTTCATCATAATGTGCAGACAAGCATAATACATTTCCTACAAAAAGTGTTCTTGAATTACTTAATTCTATAAAACTTTTAATTGAAGCTGCATTATTATCTTAACCTTTTGGTTAAACGCATTTTGTAAACTGTCAATATCTCATTCGTCAAAAAAAAAAAAACCAACTCCTCTTTTGCAGCAATAAATTAATACAAGCTGGTAAGTTATTAAGTATACAATCTAGTAATTTATTAATTAATTAAAGTAATCTCCGTCGTTGCAGGATAATTTTACAGAATTTCAAAAATCAATTTGCTGATGCTAAAGTCAAGAATAATAATGGGTACATTGATTGGTTAATAAGTAATATAAAGTAAGAATTTTTAATTCATGAACTATTTCGAACACTGAGTGTAAGTGCTTATCCAGATACACCACTGTCCTAAGTGCAGAATGGTCTTTAGAGGGACTAATATGTCATGTCAGTCACAATCAGACCCAGTTAATTGCCTCAAGGGAAGGCTTGACTTATGTTTGTGACAAAAAGAAAAACGGTCTGTGCACACTTTTCATACTAGAAAGCAGAATTAATGCAAAGACAAAAGTTGTACATCTGTTCGCGGAGAAAGGTATCTGTGTTTTCCATCGACATATTAGTGTACTTGACAGATATATATCTGATGATAATAAATATATTTATGATCCATTTGATCAAGAGATTGAGCAAAGCTTCGATATTCTGGACATAAGCTAATACGCTTTGGATCTATCGGACTTTCTTTTCAATCTCGAAGAATAATGATAGATTCTGGACAGAACTCAGAAGGCTAAATTAAGAATGATTTACACATCGTACAAAAATGGGAGTAGTTTGGAAGAAGAGGAAATTCAAGAAGTTCTTCGAAATCTACATACACTGGATGACAAAAGGACTATAATTCTAGTGGTTCTAGTTTTGGTCATGATTTTCCCTCTTGCTACGAATGGAGTTGTACTAACTACCTATTTCAGATTTAAGTGTTTACGAAGGACGCACGACCAGTTAATTATCAACCTGGCTGTTCTTAACATAATTATAGTCCTAGGTGTACCATTTTACGCCTCGTCTCTCATTTTGCCAGCGCATGTGTTTACCAAAAAGCATCTGTGTCTCCTTAATTTTACAGTTTTTCGGAGCGGGATTTTGGCCTCGTTATTTG
Source organism: Saccostrea cuccullata (assembly GCF_032062105.1). Lineage (NCBI taxonomy): Eukaryota > Metazoa > Mollusca > Bivalvia > Ostreida > Ostreidae > Saccostrea > Saccostrea cuccullata. The sequence goes on along the minus strand of NW_026935858.1, from coordinate 676,289 downwards.
CCCTTTTGGGTTTGGCATTAGAGCGACTCGTTTGTATCGTTAACCCGTTGAGATATAGTCGATTCAAATCATGGCATGTGGTCTTATGGAATGTGTGTTCTTTTATTTTTGGATATACCTACTTTTTACTTCCGTTCTTAGGTTGGAACAACTGGGAGACCTACGGTGTGTGTACTATTCATGTTTTTACAAACACCTTCCGTATCGGAGCAGAAATACTTGTTCTTTGCCTTCTGATAGCAAATTCATCTATCCACTTATACCTCTTATACATCGCAAAGAGCCATTCAAAAAGAATATATACACTAATAAAAAGTGTTCAACGCCAACATTCTGGAAAGGGAGGTCTTCGTAAGCGGAAAGCTTTTGTGACGGTTTTTATGCTTGCATTTATGTCTACGTTATGTTGGTTACCCCATTTGCTTACTGTGTGTTTTGTGATATACTTAAAAATCGGTTTTATATCCAAACAAGTTTTGATGGAGATCTCCTATATTCCAGTTCTGCTCAACTCAGGATTTAGTCCAGTGGTATTTGGTTACAGAAACCGTCACTTCCGATCGGCCATAAAAAGTTTGCTAAAGCGGAGGAACCATGAATGCATTTACTAAAGCTCTTTTGTGAAAGACAAATTGTTATATTTCTTAGATTTATATCTTTTAGATGATAACATTAATCGATAAATATTTGTTAGAAGACAATCAAAAATGTATTACTTAGTATTGATTTACTATATACTTAATAAATTTACAGAATCATTTGGTAATCAAAATTGTCATAGTCCTCATAGGGTCTTGTCAATGTTGATTTGGAGAGCCTATAAATTGAAGAATCTGTATCTTTTCCGTAAACTGAATGCGTGCGATGACCCACAATCACACCAAAGTTTATGAAAATTATCTTACTATGACAATGAAATAAATTTTAAGGTTAGAAACAGAAATGGGGTTGATCGACAAAACTTAGACGATTACTATTTGATTTGAAAAGGCATGGTACGAAAAGTGAATAACGGAATTCAAAGTTCATTTAATGCAAGTTCATACAATGTAAACCCACGGTTTCAATATTATATACGATTGGCTTATTCTCAAACATTTTTATTTCTTAAAATATCAATTTCATGATCAAAAGAATGAAAACCATCCTTCTTGTAATTCATTTTTATTTCAAATAATTGCCAAAAACACGACTTAAGGACAGATGATACAAACTTTTGTCAAATAATGAAAATAAAAATTTGAGTCATGCTTTAATGAGTAAAATGAATAAGTTTCACAGCGTAGTTTTTAATTTTTGCTTCAAATTTTCACTAAAATGGGATTTGAAGTGAAAAATATTTGTATAGATTAAGAAGAATGGTTTCAGAGCGGCAGAATTTTTAACATCATAGAAGGTTTACAATTTCTTTATATTCCATAAATTGTGCCAAAAATATATGCCAATTCAGGCATCCATTTTTAGCTCACCTGAGCCGAAGGCTCAAGTGAGCTTTTCTGATCAAAATTTGTCCGTTGTCTGTCGTCGTCGTCGTCGTTGTTGTTGCTGTCGTCGTTGTCGTAAACTTTTCACATTTTCATCTTCTTCTCAAGAACCACTGGGCCAATTTCAACCAAACTTGGCACAAAGTATCCCTGGGTGAAGGGGATTCAAGTTTGTTCAAATGAAGGGCCACCCCCTTTTCCAATGGGAGATAATAATGAATTAGAGAAAAATCAATGGCATTTTTAAAAAATCTTCTTCTCAAGAACCACTGTGCCAGGAAAGATGAAACTCATGTGGAATTATCCTCAGGTAGTGTAGATTCAAATTTGTTCAAAACATGACCCCCAGGGGTAGGGTGGGGCCAAAATGGCCGATCAAAGTTTTACCTAGGAATATATAGGGAAAATATTTAAAAATCTTCTTCTCAAGAACCACTGGGCCAGGAGAGATGAAACTCATGTGGAATCATCCTCAGGTAGTGTAGATTCAAGTTTGTTCAAATCATGACCTCCGGGGGTAGGGTGGGGCCAAAATGGCTGATCAAAGTTTTACATAGGAGTATATAGTAAAAATCTTTAAAAATCTTCTTCTCAAGAACCACTGGGCCTGGAAAAATGAAACTCATATGGAATCATCCTCAGGTAGTGTAGATTCAGATTTGTTCAAATCATGACCCCTCGGGGTAGGGTGGGGCCAAAATGGCTGATCAAAGGAATATATAGGAAAAATCTTTAAAAATCTTCTTCTCAAGAACAGTTGAGCCATGAGAGATGAAACTCATGTGGAATCATCCTCAGGTAGTGTAGATTCAAATTTGTTCAGATCATGACTCCCGGGTCTAGGGTGGGGCCAAAATAGCCGACCAAAGTTTTACATAGGAATATATAGGGAAACCTTTCAAAATCTTATTTTCAAGTACTTCAAAGCCATGATTAGTGATATTTATATGGAATCATCCTCAGGTAGTGTAGATTTTAGTTTGTTCAAGTCATGACCCCCTGGGGGGTTGAAATTCTACCCCCCCCACCTCAGTAAACTTTCATTTTTGATCTCATATATGTTCTTTTTCCTAACCGATGTGCTCAGGTGAGCGCTGTGGCCCCTGGGCCTCTTGTTTGTTTGTACCATCTGTCCTTAAACTGATGCAATTATTGTTTTTCAATGAACAGTTAAATAGTTACTAATCTTAATAATTACATCCTGTAAATGTAGATCCCCTCACAGAAAAACAGCGAAAAACAGATATGTTTTGAAATAATTCATTTTCAGATCATATATTTGTTGGGAGAAAATGTTAGGCCATTATATACATGTACTAAAATGTAAACGGCTTTTTTCGATCATTACAAAGAAGGTGTAAGCGGTCAACAGGGGATGATAACTCCTCCATGGCACCTGATCCCATCTCTGATGTTTTAGAGGTCCGTGTTTGCTTTGCTCCTGCTTTGTATTGTTTAATGGACTGTTGAGCTTGTATACTGTTCGTTATCGCCAAATATTTTTTTCTTATTAATTCTAAAAATATATATATCGGCGAAACTCGTGTTTATATATGATTACTATTTGATTGGAAATGGCATGACACAAAAAGTGAATAACAGAATTCAAAGTTCATAATGCATGTTTATACAAAAGTAACTCACGGTTGTAATATCACGATTAGCTTAATCAAAAGATTGAAAACTATTCGTCTTGTCATTTTTAAGTCAAATAGTTGCCAAAAAATTAAACTAATGCAATTATTTTTTCAATGAACAGTTAAATATCTACTAATATAATAAAGTAAAATCTGTAAATAACCCCCCCCCCCAAAAAAAAATAAATAAATAAATAACGAGCTTAAAGTGAATGTTTTGAAATAAATCATTTTCAGATTATATATTTGTTCGGAGAAAAAAGTACGAAGAATGAATTATTTGTTGTTGTCTTTTATTTGTGTCGTTTAGAATGTCATGTCAAGTTGCAGGTCAGGAGAAATAGATGTACAATTTTTTATCAGTGTCCTCGTGTCACTTTGGATGACAGCTAAAAAAAATAATCCATGTCTCGAAATTCTGTCACACTCTGAAAAACAAACAACACCAAATTTATTTTATTATGATTGAGTCATTGTTACTGTTTTGAAGGAATCCCTTTTTTAGTGTTGCTAATACTAGTACTGTCTTCCCACAGATTTTTATTAAAATAGAAAATTTGGTGTTATGACTATTTCAAATTTTCTATTTTAATAAAAATTTGTGGGAAGACAGTACCTTCTAAATAAAGTCTAGTTTATCTCCTAAAATAGATATATTCCTGAAATTAATGAAAGTGAACATTTACTCTTAATTAGTGGTACTTAGTTGAAATATGCGCAGTAAATGTTCTGCACAAAAGTTATACATTATCTAGACAATTGAATAACAAATATATTGTTTTTCTCCAGCTTTCTATTGGATTTTAAAGACAACAACTTCTCTTGGGACTAGAGTACCAAAATCACTCGATGACGCTGGTAGAATCATTAGCAACTGCACTCAATAACTCTTTTTTTCGCTTAATGAGGAATAATGGGTCCTTTGATTCTTTCAATGCCACAAGCTCTCTGTTATATGAATATGAATTGGCTTTGGTCTTTTGTCCAGGATGAAGCTAGAGTACTGACTTTGCTGCTAATGAAAAAGTTACATAATTATATTGACCACAGGTGAAACGGTTTGTATTATAAAGACACTTTTAATTCTTATTCTAGACAAAGAGATAAAAGTAGATTTCTATATCAATTTTGCTTATAAGTGTTCTGCTTTAAGGATGTATGCCGATTGGAAAAAGGGAGGGAATCCTGGAGCTTGTTGATACCAGTAAAAATACCAAAGAATGTAACTCAGGAAAATCCCAGCTTTAATTGGCCACTAGTATCATCCTCTCAAACTCCCAAATTAAACAGCTATTAATCCTTAAAATTATTCTATTAATAAGGAGGACAGGATGTACGTTGGTGAATTATTTAATAAATTAACAAAAATACCATTACCCAATGCAAGTCTGGCAAGTGTTTGTCATCAATGCTGAAAAGGGCTACAGGCCTTTTTTTTTTAAGACAACCGTTGCTTTTTTTGTACTTTTTGGTCCCACTTCTGATGTTTTGGAGGTCCATGTTTGCTCTGCTCCTGTTGTATTGTTTTATGGACTTTTGATCTTGAATACAGTTTGTTATTATAATTTTCATATGTTTCATGAAGCCAGATCTAAATACTCAGTAATTCCTTGTTCTAAAATTAATTTTTTTTTTTCGAAGACATAAGGATCAACAACTAAAATATACCACCAGGCCATGACAATCTTTGGTAATCGTTTCTTTGACTTGTGACTTTAATCACTTATTTTCAATTGCAAATGTGTATATGCCTTAATAGACTACTTAGTCATGTACTCCTTGGCAATTGAAAATTAATAATTCTGGGAAATATTTGCCGCCAATCTTCGTGTATTTCTACATGCAAGACCTTCAATGTATTACGTGGGTTCCCAATATCATTACCATAGCAATGAGAATTATTGGAGGTATAATTTTTCAACTGAGACCAAATCAGATCCCTTAATTCCAATTATTTAATGGATAGAAGTCCGAAATTGATAGTCTTTGTACGTTTAGCATAGGGAGGCTTAATTAGATATTTATACAAGTTGCCATCTCGCCTTAATTCATCAAGAACTTATTAAGGCGAAATGGGAATACCAAATTTTAGTGCAGTTCAGGCGAAATGGGAACACACATTCTGGGGTCACTGAATAATTAATGATCCAACGACCCATATACAAACTGATATACTTAGCAATATGTAAATTATAATTAAACGTTTGAATAATAGACCTAACACTTGGCAATAATTCCATTGGTCCATAGACTTTTCATATCGTAAGGGTTCTTTAAGACCATGGTTTGAAATTCTTTTACACAGATATTGAATGATCTAAAAAAAAATATTATTTTAAATGAATACTCAAATGAGTAGTGTATCACCACGGGTATAAAAATTTCAAGAATTTTTTCTCCTGTAGTCGAAATAGGCGAAAATTATTTTCAAAAACTCGTAATGTGAGCTTTTGAGATTGTAAAATTTTCAACTAAGCAAAAATCATGCAATTAAGAATATTTGTAGTATTTAATTGAGATTTCCCCCAGTATTTAAAATTTTAGTTGGCGATTGTTCATAATGATACTACTGGATACTATACATGCATTAAATATCTGTCCGTATCTGATTCACATGCCTGTCATTTGTGGATACCAAATGTAACATATATTATGAAATATTTTTTTTTTTGAAAAACTATCACAGGTGTGATCAGATGCCATGGAAGAGAAAGCATCCCATGTCGATCAATCACAACAGCCGTGAGCCCAATTTCACGGTCGAATAAACAGAGAAATCAGTAGACATATTAAAAAGCTTATGACGTAATAATTTGCACAGAAATAGTTGGTCAACATACAAATGTATGAATATATAAGCCTTCTGATATTACAAGACAGTGTAAACCTTTTGTAATTCTTACTAATTATTGTAAACCCGGTGAATTAACTTTTCAATCGTAAATTCCCTTACTTATGCAGCAATATACCTTCATCATCTGCATAGGTAGTTTACATCTCTCAGTTGATTCGATACACAAGAGCATGCTCTACGTCTAAACAATTGCTAAAACGAAGTAAATTATTGACAAACAAGTCGATGAAACAAGAATATCAGCAGTCTCATGTACAGTAATCATTTCCTAATTCAATATGGTTGATACAATGACCTTCTCAGCAAATACAATTTATCATCGAGTCATATGCTGACTGACGTTTTTCTTACTAACTGTTACTAATTGCTAGGCAATTATTTAAACATGAATGGACGACGGATTTTGTCGTTATTTCCCGATCATGACAAGGAGCAGACGGCGGTGTGACGGGTCGGCAGGGGATGCTTACTCCTCCATTGCACCTGATCCCACCTCTGATGTTATGGAGGTCCGTGTTTGCTCTGCTCCTATCTTGCATTGCTTGAAATCTGTTCGTTATCTCCATATATTTCATTATAAAAATTACACTTAAAGAGTATTTTAGCTAACGGTGTACAACCATAACATTTTTTTGTGTAATTATGATTAACAGAAACATAATGTACCGCAATACGCACATGAAATATTGAGATTGGTGATTATGTGCAACCCACCTTGTTTTTTAAGTAATATATCTGCTGAATTAAATGTTAAATTGGATATTGGCGGAACTGAAAATATGATCTAAATCTTACTGATGACTACTAAACAGAGTAAAAATCTCTTTGACTCTTGACCTTTCATTAAAGATACCGATATTTTCGTATTCCTCTTTTAGAAATTCATACAAGGACATGACGTTTACTCCTTGTAATTATTATGAATTTTTAATAATTCATTAATTAGAGACACTATTAATAAATAGCTATTGAACTTTAGAATGATACGACGTGCAAAATGCATGTGTAGTCATACACCCATACAGATCATCTCCCACGTTTTTTACGAAGACCTAGATTCATTAGATTATATAATTTTTGATGGTTCGCCCATGCAATGTCCTATTTAAATATGTCAATACAGAATTACTGCCAAATGTCCTTACTCCATGATGAGTGTGACTGGTCAACAGGGGAAGCTTACCCCTCCTTAGCTCCTGATCCCTCCTCTGGAATTTCCGGGGGTGTGCGTTTTATATGCATTGTTTATAGATTTTTTTTTTGATTGATCACTATAACAGTTCTTATAATCGTCACATTTTCATTTTGCTATGATTCTGTAATTTTAACAAATGATATTTGTACTGACCGTTGATGGAGAAAAAAGTACAATAATTAAATCGCAGGCAAAAATTTGAGTTTCTTTTATGATTCCTGTAACTTTTATGAATTTTAATTTTGATCCTTTGACTTTGCATTTGACCCACTTTTGAAAAACTTGAACATATTTCACATGTATATTCCTTGTGACAGGATCTTCATTGGGAACCAATAAATTTGACCTCTTGGCCTTGCAGTTTAAACCCTTCCTCCAATTTTGCAAGAATTAACGTAGCTTTAACATTGGTCATAACTTTTGAACGGTTGGTGCTTGGGCTTTTGTAAACCACAAGTACATTCATGGAGACAGTTCCTTTGGGAGGTGGGTTGGGGTATAACAACATTCTTGTCCATGGAGTTTGACTTGCATTTGAAAATAATCTTAAACCTTCGTTACATGTATAAGCTGCCATACATGGACACTAACACATTTTGTTTTATTACATACACTTTTCAAAACTTTTTCATAACTTGTACTAGAGTGAATCTGTTCTTAGTTTATGATCTTGAAGCAAGGAAAAGGGGAAACTCTGTAACAAAAGGAAATGACAATGTTTTACCGCTTCATTGGAAGAACCATGGTTAAGAATGGGAGGAGATATAAATACACTGAAGTACTTGAAATCTTGAAATTGAAACATTTTGTGAATTTTTCGTCCCTTCACAGAGAAATAAATTGTATCTGTAACATCGTTATTAGTTCCATTAGTGTACATTTTGACCAATACTAGGGAGAGGACATTATAAGTTTTATAATAGTTTTGAATCAAATAATCAATGCTAAAACTTTAATGTCTTGGTCTGAACACGAGTTACAGTACTGTGAATGTCAAGTGAGTAAAAATTAAAATAAAAAGCATTTGGTATTCATTTATTCTTTAAATTCAACAATGATTCTTTGGTCTCAAAAGAAGCAGCTGGTTTTATTAAGCCTGAAACAAAACACAAATCAATATATTTATTTCAAAAACAGAAATTTAAAAAACGTATCATTTTCATATAATAATAATACAAGAATTAATTTAATATCATACATAACTAATAACTATCTACTAGTATTTTTACCTTGCAATCTTCTTTGCAAATCAGCCGCTCTTTCCTGGTGCATCTACCATTTTGACATTCTTTCTTGTAGACTTTTCGACATTTTGTCGAACATTTGCCTTTTGGCTTTCGATTGCCTGCGCAGCTTGGTTTACACTTCTTTTTACTTTTAACGATACATTTTCCATGGTAGCAAACTCGTCGATATTTGGTGCGGCATACTGGCGTACAGTCACTGTTGATGTTTGTAACTATTGTTTCTTTGACCAATTTCTCTAACTCTCTTTCAAACTTTTGGCATTCTCTGCAGAACGCAAAGAAATCTCTCATGCATTTCAAAGATTCTTTCGCTTTTCTGCAAAGAGGTTTTGGGTCGTCTGCACATTTCTTACGGCAATAATCCATTTTCTTTCGTGCGTCTTTTCCTTGGCCGTAAACTTGCCCTACAACCACTGCGAAAGCCAGAAGCGATAAAATAACATTTCCACTTCCAGAAAACATGGTACAAATACAAAAGCAAGAACTCTGAAAAAAAACAAGTTCAGAGACAAAAAAGGGTTTATATATGTATTCTTAAATTCAACAGCTGTTGTTCTACCTACCAGTGTCAATTTTCCTCGATAATGTTGTACGTACTAGGGATACGACGGATACCGAATGTAATTCATAACATTTTACGTTAAACTCACGCATTATGGTCACACAACAAGGAAACATGATACCCTCTATTCTTTAGTCATTACCGGTATTGTTTCATTCAAAATGTTGAAAAATTCTTTCCTTTGATTGAATTGAAAAATGAAGAACATCAACCGTTTTAATAATCATCTTGTGAAAATTATAATTTTATCACGGTTTAAATTCGAAGCATTTTAAAAATTTTACTGCTTATGTTTCATATTCTTTCAATTCCCCAAAAAAATATAAGATGATAAAGTGTTTATGATCAAAAGTCCATTTCAACAATACAAATTGTGAGCAGAGCAAAGACTTCAAAAACAGAAGTGGGATAAGGTACAATGGGAGGGAAAATACCCAAAAGATTTCTTTTCAGTTTACGAATAAATTCTTCACGGGAATACAAAAACAGGCCTGATTCCAATAGACTGACGGAAATCCCAGGCAGTCTACAAAGTGCTAATGATTTAGAGTCAAGGAGACGTTGGAAATCTCATTGCCTTGTTGATATAACTACAAAAACCAGAAGTCTCTGTCGAGACTGAAGCTCTACTGGTTTATACTTATAGCAAAGGAAGAGAAAAGTAGTAGTTGGGAATTGAAACTTTCCAACAGCAATAACTAGAATAAAGATCCTTGATTAAGTCTCTTTATGTTCTTAGTGTAGTCTACTTGCATGCCACATTATATTATAATCAGACTAAAACTGTATTTGGGGTAGCATTTTGATAGTATTTTATAGAAATTTCTATCTTTAGCAACCAAGCAATAATGAAAATGATAAATAAAATTGTTTATCTTAGTGCAGTCTACTTCTGTGCAAAATTATATTGAAATCAAAACAAAACTGTAGGAGGAATAGTATTTTGAAAGTATTTCACAGAAAGTTCTATGTTAAGTAACCATGGCAACATCACTCATAAAAATCGAAAATTGATACACCGAATTGTGTTTCTTAGTGTAGTCTACTTGTGTGCCAAGTTATAATGAAATCAGACCAAAACTGTAGGAGGAATAGCATTTTGAAACAATATCACAGAAAATTCTATTTTTAGTAACCATGGCAACACCGTTCACTGAAATCAAAAACCGATACACAGAATTATATATCTCAATGTAGTCTACTTGTGTGCCAAGTTATATTGAAATCAGACCAAAAGGTACATGTAGAGCTAATGACAAGTACCAACAACAAATAAATAACCTTGGAATGCATAACAACATTGCTTTAACGTGCATTCTATGATATAATGAAGAGCGTAAGGCATGCTATAATTTTGCAGTTGAACTTTATAGCAAGTCTACCAAGAAATTGTATTGTACACAAATATTCAAAATAACTGCATGTATACGTTGGGAGTTTCTTCCTGACAAAACCCATAAAACAGTTCTAAGAAACCAACTGAAAGTCTATCAGGATTATTTTACTGTAATAAAATTTGGGAACTATGTTTCGGATATTTTCCAGCTTCTTTGCATATAATTATATGTACAGCTACTTAACGATATTATACCATTGCGACACTCAAGCAAGCATATCTATATGTTTTCATTCACTTTTTTATATAAACTTTTAGGAGTCAATTTTGTCCAAGCTTTTGCCATTGACAACAATGGTTGTTTTCTTCCGCCATCCCTTTGCGGCAATCACAATGGCTACCACGGCTACAGCGACGGAAACCCCTGCAATGGTGTTGGCGATCAAATTTGAACTAGGGGCTGAAAATTTAAACAAAATAACAAACAGATAATTGGCTCTCTATATACATAATTACATTTTGTTACATAATATGCGTTCCATTTGTGTAGTAGTAGTACATGTATTCTATACGAAATATACAGCCCGTTACAAACGAATAGTTACACCCAAGCTAAGGGTTTTCGGTCCGCTTGGCTCTTCATCTCAGCAAGCAAAGGGTTTTCGGTCCGCTTTGCTCTCCAGGGTATTCGATTCAAAGTGGACCGTAAACCCTTGGCTTGCAAAGATGCACTGATTACGGAATTATAGACGTCCATGCAATAGGCAAAACTCTTTAACCTTCGGATCTTGAGGACAACAATCCAGTACATTGCAACTGATAGGACCATTTGCTTGCCAAAACAGACTTCAAGGAAGCGAAAATAAAACGGCGATAACGCGAACGATAATGCGAGGAAACAGGTGGATTGGACGGTAAATTCTCTCCCTGAAACGCTTTTACGTGTTCTCAGGGTCTCGCCTTAATGTGGTGAGCAAAGCTATTACTCATTACATCATATATTAGTTCTTTATAATACATTATCACCCAGTCTGATCAATTTCAAAGACAAGGATTTAGAACTAAAATTTTAAACGTGTTCAAATGATTTTCTCGTTATATACTAGTATTTGGACGTGATCTTGTGACGCCTGTAAAAGTTTACCTTTTCATATATTGACGCTATTACATTGATAGGTATTTAGAACTTACTTCTATCTACAGCAAGCACTAAAGGTCCCATGGACAGCAAGTGGGAGGAGGGAGAGCTGGCGTCACGCTTCGTTCGATGGCTGGTTGAACAATCGGGGTTGCATTGAGAGGAATTGGCCAGACACACAGAAGCCTGGCAGTGGATGTAGACAACGTTAGAGCGACCTGAGGTAAACTCAAATGCCCTCAAACTAAACCGTGCCTCAAGGGCTGATGAAGGAAGAAGATGAACAAAGTTGACTTTCGGGCATCTACAGAGGATAAAAAGGTTTTTGTTATTATAAAATCTGGACCTTTGTTGTTCTTCTTATTGTTCTAGATTACAGACTTTGGATATGGTGTCTTACCCGTTTTCAATTAATTTTATAAACATGCTATCATATGGCGTGGGAGTTTTTGTTGCTATGCATGTGTCAAGGTGTATTCCGAGATTAGCGGAGCCAAAATTTTTCAGTCCAACTTTTATAAAAGAATAAGAGTTCAGTTCTAGTTTCGGAATAGTCGAGTTGTCAAGAACACGATTAAACTGGTTTGTCTCATACTGTCGCATATCTATATCCAGATGTCCAAACCGCTTTTCATAAACGCGCACCTGCTGCTTAACGGGCTGATATAATGATAACGTCATTTCCTTCCTGGGATAGATACACTTTACTGGAATCATGTAAGGGTTGGTTCCAAAGTCCAATAAATGATTTTCTGGTGAGACAGGTTTAGCTTTGATTTCATTTTCAAAAATAACATTGTTTGCCGTGAGACTGACTGTTGTTCCGCATTCTCCATGTTTAACGGTAGATACGTAATGGGTACCGTTGCTGGCAATGTTGCAGTTCGGATCTAACCACGTGACTCTTGATGACACCGGAAGTAGATTCTTAGGAAGGAATATTTCTATATTTTCAGCATTGCATGATATATCAGAGCGTTCCGTTGTCTTCGTGACATTAGCTACAATAGAATACAAAAAATAAGTATAAAATACTTCGAAGAACAAAGTCTTCTTTACACAAATCAATTTACATGTATGTGGCATTTGCTGTAACATCAATTCCAAACTTTAAACGCTATATCTGTTAGTGCAACAAAAGAAGAGCAAGCAGATAGAGGAGGCATGCAAGAGTATCGCGATAGGTTTGGGAGCACGTATCTCCCCGCGGTTTTATCTTCTTCTTGATCTTCTTTCTTCTAAACAAAGGGCAGAGTACATTATGTTCCCCCTAGTCAATAAAATTCCTGGTGAAGAAAATGTCATTTGATTATTTATAATTTAAAAAATTGTGAAAAAATTAGTAGATATATATACATTTTAAAAAGTGTATAAAATTATCCGTAAAATACTTTAAAAGAATAGTAAGATACTACTGATCTTGCTTTTGTCGATCAAAGGACAATGGGCTACTTCACCCTACAATTAATTCAACATTTCGATATTTTAAAATAGACAAGCATAGACAAAAACAAACAACAATTGTCTCACACTTATTATGAACAATTTTCAATTGTCACTGAGTACATGACTAATTATAATTATAAGTATTAGTCACGTACTCACTGGAAATTGAAAAATTGTTAATTAAAAGACATGATAAACAAAAAAAATCATAAATTAATAGTAAAGAGACTGTCTTGAACGAAGAAACAAAGCTAGCTTACCAGAGTATTTTCTTTTAAGTCATTCCATTTTCACATAGTCTTGTACATATTATCCATTAGCTGTTTTCACTATACTCTTACAGCTGTCTAACTTCACCACTGCTATCTACCAAAATTTCTCTCTCAGGTATTGAGACACGCTGTTCCCCTCTCTATGTACAAAAGCCTGATGGTCGATATCAAGTCACGACAACTTGCCCCTCGAACTTCCGTTGACTACCCCAATGCACTAACAAATACTTTTCGGTCAAAATGCGAAGTAAACAGATTTTTTGTGATCCTTGACCCTTTCCTGTCTTTTGAGGACTTGTATTTCCGAAAATCATCACTTGACCTCAAATCCTGTATAATATACTTGGCATATATGTATACAACGACGTTAAATTAAGAATTGTTTGTTTCAAGTGTTTTTAAATAAGACTTTTAAAAGATATTAAAACTGAATAATTCAGGCCTTAAAACTAAAAAAAATATTAAAACTATATATGGTGTTATATAAAGACCTGTATTTGCAAGAAATTTTGTTTTGAAAAATGGCTTACATATTTTATTGTAATTTACTATCTCGAAGTTCTTAATTTTCATCTAAATGTCTTATTCGAAAATGCTGTTTTTTATGTTGGCCTGGTCAAAGGTGTGGAAAGTTGAAAAGTTATAATAAATGATAAATTTTATTTATTTTTTTAATTTGAAATGTGGCGAGGTGGGAAGGTGTATTTTTGAAGGAGGAATCCATTCGTACGTATGTTACATTTAGCGGTAGCCACCCCATATTTTTACAACTCCGCAATTGAATGAACATTTCAAGTTTTTATGGTGGCATTGTTTATCTCCTAATTAACGACTCAATCCGTTAAACACATATTTGGAGTTTCCCAGAACAAAACATACTCTTCACTGCCATTCTTTCTAATAGTATAATTTTGGATGTGTCCACCCCTTATCTGCAACTTCTTTTATATTATTGAATAAAAATTAATGAAACTTTCACATACTGCCATTTTGCATCCCCCCTCCATCGGAAAGATTTTGGGGTCTCTTAGTAAACCATGAACTTTGTCATTCTTTAATGAACATTGATGGACTAGTAGTAATGTCCGCAAGTCTTCTTGTACCTCTAAATTAATCATAATAATTTAATTTCAACAGAATCCTTAATTATTAAATAGTTTCATTATGCACCTACTTTATGGTCAAATCAAAAAGTTATTTGGGTTTCCATTGTCAAAATATGGACTTTGCAATTATACTCGAAATTCGGAAAAGGGGTGGGACATCTATTTTGTTAACGCGACTCCATCTCCTTAAACCCCTACATCAAATGAAATGGAACTTTCACAGAATATCTCATTTGCATTCAGCCAGGAGGAAATACCAGCATCATTTATGAACTCAATTCAAAAAGTGTCTCTTGCGTAATCCCTGCAAAGTTTCCAGATTTGAACATTATATTGCAGTGCCCTTTACCATATATATGCAACTAGTCAAAAGTACAGTATGTATCGTGATATCGGAAACTGATTCAATAAAACAAAAGCAGTATAAACATTTTGTTTCATTTTCATCAGCTGTGTTATTAAAAAGAAATGAACAGGTTATTAAATTTTTGCCAATCACTCGACATCAGTTAATAGTCCTTGAATAGTATACAGCTGATTAAAATGAATTTCCAGACCTAGAACATATAGATAAACAATTAGATTTCAACCAATAGCGGGGAAATGACTTTCTGAGACATTGTGACTTTTCCTGGCATTTTCTGAGAAATAAATTGCGATAAATGTCAAAGAGAATCTAAAATTGCTAATAGGAAAGAAAAAATTAAAGACCCCGAGTTTGATGTGGGTAGATTTAAAGATTATGCTCAAATTAATCCTATTTCAATTGTTTAACACATCCTGTTTTCATTGTTCAACCCCAGACATGAGATGTTTTTCACATTCATCAAATGTACTTTAAATGTATATTAATATTTCTTATAAAATGGACTTTTATAATATTCGATAATTAAAAGACTTATGTGACAAGTCTAAAGAGAGGGTGAGGGAGAGAGAAAGAGAGATAAATGATTATTTAAAATGTTATTTCTTTGAAATTGTGTAATAAATAGAAGCATGAATTACAACTTATATCTCCAATTTTAAAAAAGAACTACATAATTATAAAAGTGTCTTAAACGGTCCCTTAAAATGAATATTTCAAGAACTAAAGTCAAAATCTACCAAATGTGCCCATGTCAATAAAAAAGACCAAACTTTCTCAAACAACTCATATTTATAGATTACAAAACATTTTATCTTTTCACAATATCTTACCTAATTTTCTTTTTACTGCCATTGATCGAAATCAGTATTGTTCCCAGTGTTAGTCAATAGCATGCTAACCTCATTATGTGGATTTAATTAATAATAAGCAGATCATATTATATTAATAAAGGAAAAGAATTCAATTGTTTTATAAATCTCAATTTATCATAGCTTTAAATTTTCCAAGAAATTCTGAAACGTGGAATATTAACCGTTTCCTTTTTCTAATATTTTGTGCTTCTCTAAAAGCAAATATACGAGTGGTTATAAAGTTCGTGGACTGAGGCTATAAAATTAGTACTATGTTGTCTGAGCTTACCAAATTTATAAAGAACATAAAACAACAAAAAATAAAGAAATGTTGAAAATTTTAGCTTCATACGTTCATTATTTCCGAAATTATTATAAAATAAAAAAAAACGACATTATATGATCACCCGGCGCCGTCGCCGCTTAGTTTCATGACGTCCGACAACGTCATTATTTTTCAATGTCCGCTTCTTCAACCTCGTACACTTATTTTGATGAGATTCCCTAGAGCTGAGTAAGGACTTCAACCCGTCTTAATTGTTTTTATGACTTTACAATGTCATGAACAGCAGCTTTCAATGCATATATCATAATATTGCAAATAGATTTATACATTGGGAGAGATCCTCGCTTGATTGTGCCAGCATATTTTGCTTTTTTTTTGGCGTGGAATATAACTATTTAAAACACATGATCAACGTCATTATTTGACGTGATAGATTTTTCAAACCTTGACTACAAATCGACATTCACTTTGCATCCCCTTTCCCTCTGAATCTATTTTGTTATTAAAAACGAGCAATCTGGGTGCATTTTTTTCTCCCTAGCCACTTTAAACATTTCCTAGGTGTATACCAGTTTTTCCAAGGGCTAAACTTTATAGAATATTGGAAAATGACCCCCCCCCTTTTTTGACGTCATTTTCAAGTCAATTTTTGTTTGGATACGCCATGTAAAATTTACAATAACATTTCATAGACCTTCCTGAATGAGGTAAAAATTACATATTTTATGGAACAATAGTGTCAAAATAGTTTATCTTAGTTACATTTAGGTCGAAAAAAACGTCGTTTTCGAGGTTGCGGCGCCTGGACATACCATTGCTTACAAAAACTTTACTTATTTATTTAAAAATAAAATTTATGCTCTGTGATCTATTCTATAAATAGAAAAGATGATGATAACTAAATATTTTAAAATTCATTGATGTATCTAAAGCGGTTTTAATTTTATCGCGCTAGTCCACGAACTTTTTGATAGCCCCTTGTATATCTTTCATAAGCAGCTGTTTACGATTTTACAAAATTAATGCTAATCATCAGCTCAGGTGAAATAAAAATACCAAAAGGTTTAATCTGTACAGACACATATTTAATGCTATTATCTTTTTTTCATTTTATTTTTTACATTTAACTAAATCTGCTAATATTGTGCAATTCAAAGAATAAAATTGTATACACATTGTATATTTTGATTTTGCCCTCCACATACCCAGAATGCTTGGAGAAAGGGAGGGTTGTAAGATCTGCCATTTTGTAACATAAAAAAATTATTGTAAAAGTAAAACATCTTACCATGAACTGACAAATAAAAAAAATACAAAAAGCACACTGTTACCAATGAAGAAAAGAAATTGGTCCTTGACATCTTTAGGGCCAAAGCATACCTGAGTAGCCCATTTTTGCAATAAACAGCACATGACAATGTTTTGTAGAATTTTAAATGTTTTTTACGTGTACATGAATTTCACAAGTAGGACATAATATTTTGATATTTTCAAAAGTACAAAGCACAAGTGAACATACATGTATCTAAACACAAGTGAAGCATAGGTGATTTTATTTATAACAATTTCCTAGGTTTTGCTTTTTGCCCTTATTTTTTCTCACTTTATATATGCAGCATTTACTTTATAACACTCTTTGTTAAAGGAATTAAAAATGGAGAGCTTTGTTATTGTAATTTTTACATTTTCATTATGAAAAATATCATTTTTGTTATTTTCGCAATGAAAAAAAAAATATACAATAACTTTTATTTCACTAGAATAAAAAAAAATTATATATTTCACAATTGAAAATGTAATTAAAAATTTAAAAAATAACATTTTTATATAAATTTTTGACTTGAACAGATTTTCATTTAATCATCATTATCCCTTAAATAGTGATCACAAAGCAGGATGGGACATTCCGTAAATTCTACTTTATAGTCATAGTACAGTGTCACTTCCTGGGGGTCATCTTGAGTGCCCCCCTCGTAACCCAGTTCCTGGAGGGTGTACTCGGGAACCAACATGGCCTCCCTGCTGCGAGAGTCATCCGAGAAAACGGACAACTTTGTGGATAGGATTCCTGTTTCTTTGGTGATTAATTGCAGTATGCTGTAAACTGTTGTGTCGGCTTGGACCATTACTTCCAAGTGCCCAGGATGATTTCGGAGATCTCGATCAAATGTCACTAGTCTTAGTTCCAACCATATATATCTGTAATAGATTTTTGGTCTCAGATTATGCAGATCCTAGCAGACACCATAATTATTAGTCGCAACACATGAATGCACATTTTCTTTTTTTTTTGGTGCTTTAAGCTACAATTTAAATTTTAAAACTGAAAACCTTTTAATAATTTAAGATTAAATTATCAAATACAATGTAAATAACATTTAACTTTACCATACATTTCTTTTTTTTTAACTATAAGCTAAATTTTGTGAAAATGCATATTTTTGTGAAAATGCGCAAAACTACAGAACATATCAGTTTCATGCAGTTCATATTTTGACAAAGTGTTTAATGACATACTTAGGATATTTATTCCTGTAGGGTTTGTCTATTCCCATTTTGCAGCCTGGACATTTCTCGCTCTTTTTTGGCAGCACTATCAGAATTTTCTCTGCCTCTTCTGCCTCTCTGTCAATCTCTTCTAATTCTCTGTCAAGAAACATAACTCCTCTAAATTGCAGGGTTTTATATATATAATTAAAAGGATTCTTAAAACTGAAGGTATTCATGAAAAAGTATATCATTTGTTGGAGCATAGGAGATAACTCACAGGCACATGTTTCAAAAATAAATTATTAGTACATGTACCTACTATGTGTGAAATTTATTTCTGACACAATTGCCTGTGAGATAACTGTATGCTCCCTGTACATAATTCCTTAGCTTGCAAAATATACTTATAAAAGTTATGGTAAAACATGTGCTTGTTATGTATGCTATTAAGTTATGATAGGTCCATAGGTAAAGAAAATTAATTGGTTGTTCATTTTTTTTTTACGGGTGAATAGGTTGAATCTGTGCTACGCATGATTCAGTCACATAGGTATCAGGTAGATTTTTGGGTGTTTTAAGTCATTTGAAGTTCATTGCTACATTAAAACAGACTGACACCGCCACCCACACTTCCAATATTTCATACATGTTTTTATTTGTTTTGATGTTGTTGCTTTATTTGAGTCTTTTTTTGTACTGTAGAATGATATGGATTTAAGAGGTCAAACTAAAGACTGCTTTGAATACTGTATACATGTCATTAAAGTCTGTTGCACTCGCACATGTGAGCTCATCCCATATAAAATTTTGTAAATAATTTGTGTTCGGTTGAACTGGTGACATTAGAACATAAGATGTAATTCCTTACATATATTTATGAATTAACAGTACAGTAGTACTTACTTGGCATATTGCAGTCCTTTGGAAATTTCTGTGTAGTCAATATCACCGCTGTTATCTTTGTCCAGTAACTTTGCAAGAAGATGCACTTGAGTGTCATTTAGAGTTAATCCTGCATCAAACATACCTATTCAAAAACAAGGATTTTTTATTTTACAGAATAGACAAAGAGCATGGTTAATACTCAACATATAATGACATCTTCATAAGGACTTTTTGGAGCAAAGTGAATGCTTTTTATTACAAAATAAATTTTATTCAAATTTGTGAAGGTTAATTTTGATGGAAATCGAGGAAAACTAAAATTGGTTTTTATCATTAGTATTTATCAGGATTAAGAATTTAACATAAAATGAACAATAAAGCAATATATTGAGTGATTTCTTTTAATTACATACCTGATTTAAAGTCATCATATGAAATGAAACCATCTCCTTCTTCATCAAACTCTTTAAACATTTCAACTATCTGATCAGAATGGTTAACTAACCATCTGTCCATTTCTTGAATGAAATCATGATAGAATTCCTTCTGATTCTTCAGCTTGTCACATGCTTTCTCAAGTTTTTCCTACAATGGTACGAAAAATTATTTATATACGTAAGACTTTTAAAGGTGGACAGAGCACATTGAAATGTGAATGAACTGTACCCAATGAGTAATAATGAAGAGTTATATCCCACTGTTTTAGGCATGATAGAAAAGGGGAGAGAATTAGGATAAAAGTCATATAAAAGTGCAAAGTTATCAAAGTATCATAAGTGCAATGGTAGATCTTTTTGCTTGTGTCATTGAACCTAACAATCAACATGAATGCACAAACAAATTCTACTAAATGATGTATTCCCATACTGTGGATGATTATTTTCTAAAATATTTAACGATATTTTTAGTTCAAAATTTTCTGATCACATTTTTCGATAAATCTGGGGCATTATTCCTGTACCAATCGTTATCAGTGAATGAGTGATTGACAGCTAGAATGTATATAATCATGCAAAATGGATTATCATATTAATATAGTCAAGAAATAATTCACTATTCCTGACTTATTTGTTCAAATCTACAAAGTACATACCAAAACTTTCTCTGACTTTGATAATTTTGCCTTCTTTTTTCTTCCTTTCTTTTTCTTGCCCCCCTCTTTTCCGAGGTCGGTTGTACCGTCTGCTATCAGGGTTCCCGGGTCTCCATCATCCCCGACAGCGTCGTGTTTATCATCTTTGCGTTTGGCTGACTTTGGTCTGTAAAATTTTAGGAAGAAAAACTAAAAGGTCAGTAAAATTTCTTAATTGAAAATAACTGAGGAAATTCTGCCGCTCAGTCTGTACCAGTAATAGCTTTGTTTTAATATTATAAACGGAAATAATCGTCAAACTTTGTGTGAATAATAAAGAATAAACAATGTAGATATGTTTACTTTTTCTTTCCTTTCTTTTTCAGTGGCATTTCGTATGTTTACACTTATTCTATAATTCTTCCTGAAAACTAACTTTTCTGTATCTAATGTACACAGAGATGTCAAGGTCGTTCGGTTTATAACATATAGAACCAGAACGGTGGCAGTTACTGTTCCGGAAAACATGGTATGTTGAGCACAATGCTGTTTATTTTATTTATCAAGTGTATGAAAAAAGCACTTCAAGAAAGCATACGAGCTCATCATGATGGTACCATTCAAACAAAAATTTCAGAGGAGGTATTACCCTTCCGAAACACTAACCCCCCTTTTTCCCTAAAGAAACTTGGCGACAACCTTGCACAGAGACAATGAATAGTTTCTTGGTTGAGCACATCTTTGCGCCGTGTTATAAGCTTAATTTTACTTATTCATTTTAATTCATTAATTTATTGTAATTTTTTGTATTTGAATATGAAAAGGAATTCATTTACATGCTGATCTAGATCTAAGCAAGATATACAAGTTTAATCTCAAAAAGTAGTGGGTGGATATATTTTACATTGATTTTATTAATATGTAATCTTTTTAAAGCAGTAATTTAGTTCCTTTGAACAATTAGGTCCTCAAATTATCTATTAGTATAAAATCAAAACCTAATTTAACCGCTGAAAAAAAGTATCGTATACTTCTTAGACATTGAAAAAATCAATTGTACATATTGGTTAATAAAAGTACATTTTAAAAACTGTCGATATCGGAATCTTAAAGTTTTTTTAAATTATCATTATTATAAGACAGATGTTGAAAACATACAAAACATTTAATCCGTCCTGAAATCCGAATTTATGTGCGTTTGAGGGCAACGTGCGTTTCGCCGACCCGAGAATAATAGACCGATTTGCGATAACTACAGTGGTATTGCTGTTTAGTTTGGTGAAATATGAACGATTGATTAAAACACATATCATTTACTTATCTGTATACTAAATCTCCGCCAGACTACATATGTATCCTGTAAAAGTTATGAAAGGGTTAATTGACTCAATGTGGCATGCAGTCATACAAGAATGAGCCGTAGGCACAGGTTAGTGTGTCGGTTCGGCAAAAAGCAGAGCATCATGCATGTCTGAGAACCCAGTCATACATGTATATAATAAATACAGCTTTGATTCATTAAAACATCAAGTCTCTTAAAATTACTCCCAACCTCCAACATATATTTTCAAAAAAATCGTTTTTAATTTCACTGTGCGAGATTAGAGCGTATAGGTACATGCATATACATGTACCTTTCCAACGTAAGCACATAATCAAAGCCAGCATTTACTGTTATATAATATTGATCAATTAATATCGTGGAAGTCTTCCGCATATATTGTTATGTAATATTACATCAAATAAATATATCACGAACGGTTTAAATAACTTTGGTATACTAGAGTATAAGTCCTTTTACCTTGAAAAGTTACAAAAGGTATAGAAAAGGATGACTGAAGCACCTTGAACCTTACAGATAACCCTTGGATGTAAACAGTGACCAACACACGGATAACAGTAAATGGACAGGTAATAATAAAAACCGTCAAAGTTCGGCAATAGTTCACCGTGTTCCCTCCTGTCCTGGAGGAGTCTTGATAATGCAAAAGTGTGCCTGTTCAAAACACCGACAGTTTGGTCAGTTTACGTAGAAAAAAAAAATAATATAGCGATGAAACTTCTGAAATCTGGATTCACCTGTTGTTGGTATATGGTTTGTCCAGTTCTGTCTTTTGCCAACGATATTCTGTTACGATTTGCGGCTTACAAGCAAGTGAACGCTCTAGCCGTACAGCTGAAAACAATGTCGGAGACCAGTGTGGTGATCCCCCTATCCCTTTCTTCTGTTGTCGTGGAAAGTGCGGTCCAGATGATTGGAAACGCGATTGCATATTGCATGTGGATTGTTCTTAAACCGTATGCAAAACTTGTAAGTTTCATTTCTCGAGGAATTTTTAATTTCGTCCAGCGCATCACAGGAGTAGATGCCAGAAAGCTTTCCTGTGGTGACAAACCGTGTTATATGATGGATTATATATTCAAATCTACGGTAACCATAGCTTCCTATATATTGAATGGATTAATGATGCTCATCTTTTTTCTCATCGTTGTAATAATTATATTGTTTTGAAATGATAATTCCTGGTTAAAGTTTAGAATTTATTCAAGTCCAAAAGTACAAAATCAAAATTCACATTTTTACACAAAAATTCCTAAAGTGAGAGTGAATTACAAATAAACTCAGGCACGTCTCATCTTTGACAACTCCTCCCACATTTCATAATTGAACCAATGAAACAAGTTAAAAGACAGTAGAAAAGTTTAGGGAAAGCTCAATGACATTAATTTATAACACAGGAAACAATTTGAGTAAGCATAACAAATTCAAAGAAACACCAGTCTAAGATCTGACCATAAACCTGATAACAATTATGAGCTAATAGCATCGATACCGTGGGATGGAGAGAGAGATGTCAAGTTTGAGAAATTACAAACACGTGCAGCAGTGCTCTTTCTGAAGATCAAATAAAACAATTAATTTTCAATTACAAATTCCCAGTACATCAATTATAATATTTAAACAATACCTAAATCATAAGTACATCTAAGAAACGAACAAATTGTATTTATCAAAAATATGTATTTATACGCATGTATATAACATCCGCCCCCTAAAAAAATTGGCATACAATTTTAAGAATTAAACGATAAAGACAATCATAAAATATGCACACAAAAGAAATGTTATACAAAATGATATTGAAGAAAATATAATACATGTACAAGAAGAAGAATGCATTCTAGTAATGAAATCAGAAGTGAATAAAATGTTTTTGAAGCATGTATTCACCATTCATTGGTACCATCAAACACTCTCACATTTATACAAACATAATATTCAAATCAGAGTCCATCATAAGAACTCATAACTTGCGCTGCAATGCATAGTAAAAAAAAATGTAAACAACAAATTCTCGAATATGGTTGTTCAAAGTATAACCTGTATGGAATAACACATCCTCGGTTAGAATAAATCATACCAGTCAAATAAAGATAAAACAATATTCAATTACGTAATTGCATAAGGTATAACCCTGTCGGAATAAAACATCCTTGGTTAGAAAAAGCAATTAATATATCAAACCAACACAAAATTTTCACGATGTATGTCACAAATACTGCATACTACTACCATATTGAATTGCATAAGGTATAACCCTGTCGGAATAAAACATCCTTGGTTAGAAAAGCAATTACAATATCAAACCAATACAAAATTTTCATATCACACGCTGTATGCCACAAATATCGCATACTAATAATTCCTACCTTCTCAATTTCCACCGTTTCCAACAGTATGTATAAGCTGTAATACTTGTGGAATAAAACATCCGTAATTACATAAACATACATATGAAACACTGTAAATTAATACAGATCAAAAGTATCAAACAAACATATTATGCAAACAAAAAAATAAAATATATCAACAGTATACACAAATGTAACATGCATTTTTTTTTTCAATGATTTTCTGTTTTTTACATTTTTTTTTAAGTGTTCATAATCATTTTAATACATTTTATAAATACGTCATAAGTTAGGTGGCGGTCGCGTTTCGATAGCACGTTTGCCTTAATTTCGCATTGGGCTTCTTTCCACCATAACCGTTCCAATTTGCGCACTCGTTGAATGTGTCCTTCACCCGAACAACTGTGGCACGTACGGACATTTGCGCGGTCTTGATTGTAATTCTGCATCCCTCTAGATCTTGGACGGTCGCGACTCGGAGCCTCCAGTCTGTCCAGCCTGTCAATAATCGACTTAATCATCTGGAAGAGTTGTTCATCTCGACCACGATTAGGCTTCTCCTCGATACGGACTGCAGCTACAGTGTTAGGGGGGCTCGTCCTGTATTCATACGCCTCACCAAGTTTGGCTTGTTGTAAAGCATCCTCCCAATCATCCATGTTCAAATCTGTTGGTGCTGGAGACACATAATTTTCTGGTCTATACATTTTTGTCAGTTTATGTAGTCCGAATAAAAAGAAAAGGTGAATACAATAGATCCAAAGTTTAGTCCAAAATCACTAATGAAATTTTAGATTCTCCACCATGTAATAATTATATTGTTTTGAAATGATAATTCCTGGTTAAAGTTTAGAATTTATTCAAGTCCAAAAGTACAAAATCAAAATTCACATTTTTACACAAAAATTCCTAAAGTGAGAGTGAATTACAAATAAACTCAGGCACGTCTCATCTTTGACAACTCCTCCCACATTTCATAATTGAACCAATGAAACAAGTTAAAAGACAGTAGAAAAGTTTAGGGAAAGCTCAATGACATTAATTTATAACACAGGAAACAATTTGAGTAAGCATAACAAATTCAAAGAAACACCAGTCTAAGATCTGACCATAAACCTGATAACAATTATGAGCTAATAGCATCGATACCGTGGGATGGAGAGAGAGATGTCAAGTTTGAGAAATTACAAACACGTGCAGCAGTGCTCTTTCTGAAGATCAAATAAAACAATTAATTTTCAATTACAAATTCCCAGTACATCAATTATAATATTTAAACAATACCTAAATCATAAGTACATCTAAGAAACGAACAAATTGTATTTATCAAAAATATGTATTTATACGCATGTATATAACATCGTGTTGACGATGATGTTCACGCTTTTACTCACCCCCTTTGTACCTTTGGTGTTAATCGTCTCGATTGTCATCACTATGCTCATCGCCCTGTCTCTCATCGCCGTCATCTCGCAGATGACCAAGACAATATCCAATGCTTTCACCACGATTAAAAAGACTATCGGTGTCATTTTGCTGATTTCAACAGGTGGCGTTTCCATGGTCCTCGCGTGCATCACTTCGTGTGCCGTGGTTCTGTGCTGGATATTCATTATATCTTCCATGCAGATTATTTGTTTTACAGTATCTGCCTTCATGATTGCTTCGCTTTTTATCACAATTCTTATACTGACAATCATCGGAAAGGCCATTGAAACCGATGATAAAGAAACGCCAAATGACAATACTAAACTGTCTCTTACTTTTTCCAAAACATGAGTAGACGACTTTATAGATATACTATAGAATTAATCGCTCAATATACTCCCCGTGTGGTTTTTAATATATTTAGGGTGTTGACAAAAGGCTAGTGAAACACAATTTCAATGCAAAGTACCTTTTTTAGTATTTTGCAATTTGTATGAATAGTATTATTAAGAAGTGTCATGTAAACTGTCTCTTTTACCGTATATGGCTTACGGTTACTTAATACATGTATTAACATTGAACGAGTATTTGTCTGCAATCAGAAACAAAGAGGCTTTTTGTATGGAATGGCTTAGATAGTGTTTAGAGCCAAGGGAAACTATGGTTTCACAACTTAAGATAGCTATGTTTTGTTCAAATAACAAAATGGAGAGGAAAGACGTTATGAAGAAAGTTTGAAAAAAGTACCGTTTTGATTTCTTAAATGAACTACATCATGCGTGAAGAGTTAGACTTTGTGATACGGAACCTCATAAAAGTCCTAATACTGAAAGAAAAACCTAGTGAATTTAGCTAGTGTGCCTCGTAAAGCGTTTGTCATGTTTAGTAATCTTTCAGTTTACTGGCTAAGATAGTGAGTTTTGAAGCGGGGGTCGTATAGATACTTACATATATAGTGAAAGTTACTTATCAATTCTAGATGTACTAATCTTATCTAGTAAATATACCCAATACCTAGTAAAACTGCTTTTAAGGTAGTGATTGTATGGACAATAAATTTACTAGTCTCCTTAGTGACTTTAAGGTAGGATTCTTCTCATATTTCTTGTATTTAAAAATCAATGAAATTTTCACAGAATCAAGAAGACAATATCAGTAAGTGATAGTATCAGTGAAATTAAATTTGACCGTTTTATATGAGAGGTAAGGTCGGGTCAAGGTCATTTTCTTTTTCCATGGCATTTAAAATAAAAAATACTGTTGCAAATCATGTGATGCCTACTTCTATTTCAAAAATTTAAAGATTGTACTTTTTGCATAAAAAGATATTACTATATCGGGTCTATAGCATGATAATACCAAATTTCCAAAAATAATTTAACTAAACTGGATATTGGCTAATCCGAATTTTCTCTGTTTTTCTTAATTTTTAGCTCTACTGGTCAGAGACCAGAAGAGCTTATGCGATAGTAATGCGTCCGGCGTCCGTCCGTCTGTCCGTCTGTCTGTCTGTCTGTCTGTAAACAATTTTTAAAAATGCTACTCCTCCTACAGTTTTGATCTGAATTCAATATAACTTGGCATATAAGTAGACTACACCAAGATACATAATTCTATGTATCGGATTTTGATTTCGACCAACGGTGTTGGCGTTGTTACTAAAAATAGAAATTTCTGTAAAATTCTTTCAAAATGCTACTCCTCCTACAGTTTTGGTCTGATTTCAATATAACTTGGCACACAAGTAGACTACACTAAGATTCATAATTCTGTTTATCGGTTTTTGATTTCGACGAACGGTGTTGGCGTTGTTACTAAAAATAGAAATTTCTGTGAGATTCTTTCAAAATGCTACTCCTCCTACAGTTTTGGTCTGATTTCAATATAACTTGGCATATAAGTAGACAACACTAAGATACATAATTCTGTGTATCGGATTTTGATTTCGAGAAACGGTGTTGGCGTTGTTACTAAAAATAGAAATTTCTGTAAAATTCTTTCAAAATGCTACTCCTCCTACAGTTTTGGTCTGATTTCAATATAACTTGGCACACAAGTAGACTACACTAAGATACATAATTCTGTGTATCGGTTTTTGATTTCAACGAACGGTGTTGGCTTTGTTACTAAAAATAGAAATTTCTGTAAAATTCTTTCAAAATGCTACTCCTCCTACAGTTTTGGTCTGATTTCAATATAACTTGGCACACAAGTAGACTACACTAAGATACATAATTCTGTGTATCGGTTTTTGATTTCAACGAACGGTGTTGGCTTTGTTACTAAAAATAGAAATTTCTGTGAGATTCTTTCAAAATGCTACTCCTCCTACAGTTTTGGTCTGATTTCAATATAACTTGGCACACAAGTAGACTACACTAAGATACATAATTCTGTGTATCGGTTTTTGATTTCAACGAACGGTGTTGGCTTTGTTACTAAAAATAGAAATTTCTGTGAGATTCTTTCAAAATGCTACTCCTCCTACAGTTTTGGTCTGATTTCAATATAACTTGGCACACAAGTAGACTACACTAAGATACATAATTCTGTGTATCGGTTTTTGATTTCGACGAACGGTGTTGGCGTTGTCACTAAAAATAGAAATTTTTGTGAAATTCTTTCAAAATGCTACTCCTCCTACAGTGTTGGTCTGATTTCAATATAACTTGGCACACAAGTAGACTACACTAAGATACATAATTCTTTATATCCGTTTTTGACTTCAATGAACATTATTACCTTGGATAATAAAAAGTTTCAATTCCCAACTGCTTAAGTACTTTCCTCTTCCTTTGCTTTAAGTACAAACCAGTAGAGCTTCAGTCTCGACAGAGACTTCTGGTTTTAGGATATATTAGTTATTTTCATATGCTTCCTATATTTAACTTTTTCTTATTTTCACATATAATAATGTAGTCTTATAAATATACAAAATGATACTAAAACAAAAAGTTTTGATCGTTTACTAAGAGAGAAAAAATACTTTTTATGGATTTTTGCTTAAATTGTACTTTGATTGGAAGCGTTTAAAAGCTAACATAATTCTAGTTTGTTTGCAAAATCATATTCATTTGATATATTTTGAAAGTTTAGTCCCTTATTATTAATTTTACTTACATTTGAAAATTTCTTCAAGTCCTTGATTGTATAAAAATTATAACTAAATTCATTGCTCTGTTATAATTTTGAGAGGCAGAAACGCAGATATTTTCATACACCACCATTCCGCCAAAAATATAGTCCCTGCTAGTTTTCAAACGCAGTTTACCATTTCTATTTTAAGTTGTACAATTGTGATGAGGAAAGAAAATTTCGTCTTTTAAATCCCTTACATCTAAATATATAAGACATATAAGCAAATATGCTTTGAATGTTTCATCTAGTCAGAAACCAGAGAAGAATCCTACCTTAACTAGCTATTTTTTTTACAGTGAATGAGGCCATCTTCAAAAAAAGATTTGTTTGCCCTCTCCAAACACAGGGTAAAATTACTAGTAATGGGTCGGTAGCTTCTTTTCCAGAAAATTTCAACGATTTTGTCGACAGGATAAAAGGAATGAATTAAAGAAATGTTGTCCAGGAATGTAAAAAAAATTACAGTCGGGTCATTCTTAGTTTGTCGGTCGAGAGAGGACAAAACAATTTTTTAGAGATGGCACACCGAACATAACTTTATTTTCGCTTCATTCATTTCTCAGATAAATACTGTATACACATATTTTCAGTAGAAAACATATATATTTGGGTATTTTTCTGTTGTTTTGTTTTTTTGTTTTGTTTTGTTTTGTTTTGTTTTTTTTGTTTTGTTTGTTTTTTTGTGTGAGTGTGTGTTTGATCTATGCTTTTCCACCAAACCCCTTCTGAATACATGTAATTGTGTGGGTTTTTTTTATAATAGGTTTTAACTTATTGTTCTGACCATTCTATAGTTCGAGATATAGCTGTGCTTGTATATACCCTTACTGAGGACAAGTTTACTTTTATTTATTTTTAAGTATTGCATTAAAATTCAAATGAAACAGTGTTGTTATTTTGTTTGTTTGGTTTGTTTTAGCCGTTATTGAAATTTTCACTTTCTTAAAAAAACACTGGCACAAGACATTTTCCTTCGATAACGAGCTAGGATGATATCTGAGAACCTCAGATATAAACTGGAGATATTGTGAGCGTGCTCAAATAATAACCCCTGTTTCAATTTTTTAAGAAATATAGCCGAGACAGAATATTTTACCTTTTCTGTTAGTAACCTTGACGTTGTCATAATGACCTTGGATCAAGGTCATGACACACCCTCTAGTCAAAAACAATGGTTCAATTTAAATAAGATTTAATTTTAAAGTGTTTTTACTATACATACAATGTAAACCTTAAATTCCATAGTGTGGCCCCACGCTTACCCCAAGGGTCAAGAATTCAACAATTTAAAATCTACACTACCACAGGATGCTTCCACGTAAGTTTCAGCTTTTCTGACGAAGTGGTTCTTGAGAAGAAAAAAAAATATATGTATAATTTTGTTTTATATATTTCAATGTAAAACCTGGTGGCCCTGTCCTACCCCCGGGGGTCATGATTTGAACAATTTATCATCTACACTTCCCCAGGATGCTTCCAATCTATGCACACAAGTTTTATCTTTTCTGACCCAATGGTTCTTGAGATTTCCACATGACCCCATCCTATTTGCACTTTCTTGATTATCTCCCCTTGTAAAGGGGCTTGGTCCTTTATTTGAACACCTTAACTTTCTCTTAAGGAGGCCGAGTCTAATTCGAGTGCGCATGACTTTTGCGCAGCTTTTTAATTTCATGCAGTCACAAGTGCAACAGTACACCTTCCCAAATATTGTAATTTTGATATAAAATTAACATCTGAATATGTGATTTTTCGACAACAATTTGGAAAAAAACTGATATGGCTCTAACGACGTCACTGTTTTCCGACTTTGTAAGCAGTACGTACACGACGCTGAAGAATGACACATGACTCGCTTACATGTATATGTTCGTAGATATTCATGGATAATCATATGGTACTCAGAACTGCTGACAGAACATCAAAAGAAACATACTAGCAATCTTAATATTGCTATATTTTACCAAATAATTATCTGCGCCGAAGATTCATCTTCACCGATATGTATTTATACCACAATATGACAATTTTAGAGGTATTGGGCATCGAAAAAATAAACTTTATAATTAAGATCTTGACCAACCTAGATAGTCAACTTTTTTTGAAATTTCACAATTTGGTGACTTTTTACAATAACTTTCATTTACTTGACTGACGAAAAAATCTCTAGGGCAGAAATACCAAAAATATGGAAAAAATGTATTAATTTGGCGCTTTTCCATCAAATTCCCATAGAGTCCAATAGTAAAATTTGAAAACTTTTGAGATGGCCCCTTAAGAAATCGGGGTGGTAAACATTTTTTAAATCTTTAAACAATAAATATAACAGTAAAAATTAATAAATGAAAAATTATCAAAATCCCTATACGGTAGAAATAATTAGACTCGGCCTCAATGCTTTGTGCCAACAACTTAAAATTGGCCCAGTGTTTCTTGAGAAGAATTTGAAAATGTAAAAAGTTTACAGACAACGGTGATCAGACAAGTTCACTCTTTCAGCTTAGGTGAGCTTAAAACCTTAGAATGACCATATAAATTGAATCGAGCTAAGCCCCTAAAGGTATGCATCAAATCAATTGCTCCAGTCACTGTATGAATGATTTATTGATTGTATGTTGTTTAAAGTCCCCGTCGAGAATTTTCACTCATATGGAGACGCCACCACTTGCGGCAAAGCCGATGGAGAGCAATAAAGCCATTGAGCAGTGAGGGATTTTTTTGTGTGCCGAAAGACCGGTCCACAACACGCGCCTCGTGTTTATAATTTCACCAGAACTTACTAATTATCCCAAGAATTAGAAATTTTGCATATTTGTTTTATTCTTTCAAAAATCCGACTCGAGATTAAATCAAGTACGCTCTCGGATTGGAACCCGCGACGTAATGATCGACTTCTTACTTCGTGACTTCAACTGTATCGATGGATTTATTAGAGCAATGATTTCATACACACATCCGATTATTGCTATCATCAAGTCAACTGATGCGCAGTTCAAATGGTATGATTCTACTGCTAGCACCAGTTCAAATGGTATGATCCTACTGCTAGCATCAGTTCAAATAGTATGATCCTACTAGCATCAGCTCAAATGATATGATCCTACTGCTAGCTCATTTCAGTTCAGTTATGGAATTCCCTCCTATGTATAAGGAGCACCCGAGAAGGTGGTTTCATAAAAGACATAAAAATTAAAAGGAATAAAGTGATGAAAAGACAGTTAGTAAGACCTACTCTGTATAGTGCTGTAAAAATAAAAAAGAGGTGATAGACAAACTAAAAATAAAAAAAAAGCTTTACACACTGTACAGTAACTTAGCCTCTGTTATAAAAGTTAATTCAACTCTAAAAGTATTTACATATACTCCTACTTATTAAAAATATTAATAATAAATTTAGGGTCTGTTGACTGTAGACTGTGTAAATTTTTATATAGTTTGAGCTCTATGGCAATGTAGAGCGAATACCATGTTGCAACTCAGGTTTTCTATAAATCCCTGAATTTTGTTGTTCCTGGGGGCAATCTCAGAAAACGTGATGTAGGAGGGGTCGATAATGACTTGTAGTAATTTATTTTCCTCCATTATGTATGGATTTGATTCCTGTGAACCAATTTTTTTCTTGCAGAGTCCTAGTTTGGTCAGATACGGCTGCCTAACAGAATCTAAGATGTGACATTTTAATAAAAAGTGTAATCTATCCTCTGTGTTCTAGCATCAGTTCAAATGATCAATGATTCAATTTGAATATATCCCCTTTATAATACATTACCGCATAAGATTGATTCTCTCAATTCAATTACTGTGGTTTCATTAATATTCGTTGAGCACCAATTTTCGAGGATTTCGTTGTTGAGCAGATCCACGAATTTAAATGTTCATTGAATTAAGAAATATGCTATTCATTTGTATACGCAATGGTTTTGTCCACGAAATTACGTATCCTCGAAAACGTCCTTTTTATAAAATCCACGAAAATTGATGCCAACGAAAATTGAAGAAACCACAGTAATGTGCGCTTCAAATACCGGTATTCAGTTCCAAATGATGAGATCCACTAACCGGTATATGGCTAAATTGCTCTTTTCATAAACATAAAGACTTCAATATAAATGATTTGTTGACTTCTTGAATTTGGTTGAAACCAAAGTATCTTATTCTAAACTCTCGCTAGGGGAATATGAGAATACTTCCAAAATATTTTCTTAATGGTATTCAGTATCTCATTTATTATGATCATTTTCAAGACATTGACTGTACATGTACACTTTTTATATCTTTTGCAGAATACCAGTAAACAACTGACAGTTTTGGTTGTGTAAGCTTTCAATCAGATATACCATCGTCACAAACCACAGCCAAAATGTACGATCCTCTCCTATTCTAGGAATGAGCTATATGCGGACTCCGGACAGTGGCTTGAGACGAGGATATCATACCTAGTATGGCTTTTCAGCTGCAGATGATGCCATAAAAAAAAGTACATAACACCACTAAATATTGCATTTGTTCTTTATTTTAAATTCTCATTTCCATGGCTAACAAATTCATCTCATCCTGCAGATTCATTAATTATAAAGAATGGATTTCACTGTCAGAAGTGAATTG
Source organism: Saccostrea cuccullata (assembly GCF_032062105.1). Classification (NCBI taxonomy): domain Eukaryota; kingdom Metazoa; phylum Mollusca; class Bivalvia; order Ostreida; family Ostreidae; genus Saccostrea; species Saccostrea cuccullata. The sequence continues at coordinate 643,197 of NW_026935858.1, read as the reverse complement.
TTTGGAGAATCAAAAGGGGACTTTCTAGGTCCTTACATCATGGTTACGTCAGATATTGGTGCAAAAACAAATTAAATCTGTCAACATTTTGTGGTTTTAGCTAACATGAAGACTTAAATACCAGTACTGACACAGTTTGATTCAATAATAATATAAAGCAGTTGATAAATATGGAAAAGGAAAAAATACTATTCATGTCTTAAAAAGAGAACATCAAAAAAAAGATTTATAGTCCCTGCCTATTTAATTGCAATTTAGAAAGCAAAAGACTGTACAGTACAACCACTGAAAATTTATCAACTCTAATTTTTCACCATTTAACCCAAGCAAATGCTGTGTGGTTTCTTTAGAGATCAGATAAGCACTATTGCAACATTGATAATGATCTATTATATCAGTTAAGAAACAAGGGTATTATTATAATCTACTTATCCTTCATAGTTTACAACAAATACTCTTTTTTATCAAGAAATAATTGAGGCATTTAATTACCATTCACACTGTCCAATCTCATCTTTGCAGTGAAATGCATACAATAGATAATCTTAGTAGAACTTAACAAAGTTACAAATTCTTACTCCAGTTTGTGAACATAAAATTGGTAGCATTAATCTCTTTCTTTTCAAAACTAACAAATTTATAAATTTTCTTGTCTCTGTTGATATATAGACCATGCATTTAGTTCTGCCTTGATAATGAAAATAAATCTACATAAAATTTAAATGTTCTGATCCACCTTCCTAAACATCAAACAACATCTCATTCTGGGCTATGTCAGAGCAACCTTACAAGTATGAGAAAAAAAAAATTGAATACTATGGCCAATCAGTTACAACCTTCTATCCACATTCTAATCATCACAATTCTTATACTGATTCAAGTTAATAATAGTTGCAAAAATTTCATGTATACTCCACCCATCTACAATTCTTTCCTGAATAAACAAATCATGAACATTCATACATATTACAGCCTTTGTCATGATTTTGTTTCATGCAAATATTCAGGCATTTGGCTATGAAAAAGACACTGTATTTTATTTAATAACCAATATTTCTTTGGTGGTAAATTCACTATCTCCCATGCAGAGTTGCTGTTTGTTAAACTCCTTGACAAATCTGCAATGGGCTCATGTCAAGATTTTTGACATCAAGTAAAAAACACAATATTTCAAATTTAAATAGTAATTTTAGATATATATCAACCTTAAAGGAAAAACATTACTGCAGGTATTTGATTATAATAAATTAAACACGCCTTTTTGTATGTGCATCACTGTGATAAACGCAAGCTAACAACTGAGGTGGATGTATGAGCCGATGGCACAGTATGATTTCACTGACCATTTGAAAGGTAGATCTGACATGACCCTGTATGGGATGTTGTTAGATGTTTGAGAAGTGATAGATTTAAAACATCAATCTTTCAAAATAGAAAATGGATTTTTAGAGTACTTGGTAACAAGACCACCAGCAATACATGTACCAACCCTCCTAAAAATAGTTTAAACCCCAAGCAAGTTTCCTAACAATGCAATCATTTCCATTAACCACACTAACAACTGTTGCATACTTTCCATTATGTTTTTTTTTTCTGAAAGCGTGACACATCTTATAGCGCCATTTGGTTAGCTAGCACTAAGTCCACAGATTGCAACTGTTTGCCACTCTTACTAAATTGCTTCTTCAGGTGACAATAGTTACAAATTTTGAAGAAGAAAAAAAAAGAAAATCCAGAAAAAAATATCACAAAGTTTTCAAATGGGGGATTCTCTTTGAAAATTCACAAAATTGACAGTACATGAAAACACGGTCTTCCATAAGTCTGTCCTTCTCCAATGTCTCTGTTGTCAGCTGCCTTCTTGTGACCCCTACTTTTCACACTCTACTTAAATCTTCACTTTTGTCTATGACTGTGCTGCTGCTTTCTGAAATATAGGAGTATACAAGCACACATAAAATCCTCCTTCCATTTACATGTAGATATAGGTAAGCTCAATCTAACATCTGATGTTCAATATATAAATCAGAAATAAAAGGAAATGTTTCCTGTAACACTTATGCACCCCATCCCCACTCCCCTTGACATAAATTATAGGGTCACAAGCCTTTATTTATATCATCAGTATACATTATGGGCAGTGTACATGGATATGAAAAATCTGAATACCAAATTTCATTTCATTATGTGCAACCTCTGGGAAATAAATGAGTGGAAACTGAAAATAATGGCAATTTTTGTAAAGTCAAAGAGGCATAACTCTGTCAAAAATTGCCTGGACCCTACCCAAAACAAAATTTGACCTCGATATTCTTATAAATCTGTATACCAAATTTCACTTCAGTATGTAAAACCCTCAGCAAAGAAAATGAACGGAAACTACACATTGGAATTTTTTTAAGTCCAAGGGGCATAACTCAATCAAAAATTGTTTCAAATGCACCTGAAACTAAACTTGACCTAGATATTATAATGATAAATCTGTATACTAAATTTTCTTTCAGTATTGCAACTTCAGTGAAGAAAATGAATGGAAACTGTTGGTGGACCGACAGACAGCAGCAAAGGATAATACCACACCTTACTTTTTAAATCATTAGGTTGGTTGTAACAAATTGACACTCACTCTGTAACTGTTTCCTCTTCTCTCTATACCCGCTGCTTCGTAATCATAATCGTAGTCCACCCAGCCTTGATTTCGTCCACCGCCGCCGCCACCACCACCAGAACCGCCCCTACCAGGTGGTGGTCGAAAGCCTCCTAAATTACAGGGAAATAACATTCATTACAGGGAACAGAAGTATACACAGCATGTTGCTTCAGAACTATTTAACCTTAAAACATTTATAGTAAGTAAAAAGAGCAGATGAAGTGCTACTTTCCAAGGGAATTTTTAATGTGCAAGAAAAAAAAATTCAGAGTAAAAACCGCAATGTCAACCAAACTTTTGAAGGAAACCTTTTCTTGCTACCATAATTCCATGTAATAATGGTGAATAGCAGTACTCTTGTAAATGTATTTGAGCCTAAGGCCAATTGTTTCTCGGGCCAAAAAAATCAAAATTTAATGCGGCAGGCAGGCTTTTTGTAAGCAGGATGCATTCTTTTTAAAGTCATTTGTTCAATAAAATGATAATATCTAAATTCTTAAGTTTTGTTCTCTGAAATTTTAAAGTTAATATACAGTTTTCAAGATACAACATAACTAATCTCGCTTTTAAAGTTATTATACAGTTTTCAAGATACAACATAACTAACCTCGGAATCCTCGGTTGTAATTGCCTCGGTAGTTATCAGACCGATATCCGTCGTTTCTGAACCCCCCACCGCCTCCTCTGTTCCCTCGGAACCCTCCTCCATAATATCCCCTTCCTCTTCCTCTAAAGTTACGACGAGGATTATCTGACATACCAAATGTCTCAACATTTAACTTGCGTTCTTCTCTCCAGCTTGGGCGGGTTGACTTCCTGATTCATCAAGTAAAGAAATTCCTCTTTATGCCTTTCTATTTTTCTTTTAAATTAATATCTACGATAGCAGTAGAGAACACACAGATTTAAAGATTACCGTAAATCTGGAAATTTTTGCTGTAGATAAATTTTTAGCAAATTTGCGAGTTCATTGCATTTGCAAAAATATTTTTCTTAAAAATAATTTAACAGTAAGTTAATGTAAACAAAGTAGTGGTCTTTCACAAAATTTTGAAACGTAAAAATTAATCAACAGCATTTTGACCCAGATTCACAAAATAAAATCGACGTAAAAATTTACAGATTTACGGTATTATCCTAATGAAGTTTGTTCTTTCCTGTTAAGTTTCATTGATAACATACATGTAAATATGAGGAAAATCTAAATAATGTAGTTTACCAATTTATTCTTTCTAAAAATAAAACCTGCCAATTAAATGTGAAGGTGCCCATACCATTCCAGCCAAAACAAGTAGAATACAATTTTCTTTAATTAAAAATTTTGATGAAAGTAATGTACAGATAGATTTTCTAATATGTTACTTAATGCCTGCCATGATTCAGGACCAGGTTTATAAAGTGCTATTAAGACTATGTCTCACCCTTTGGCACGCTCTGTAGCTTCACAACTAATGTTGTCAAAGAAAGATTTGTTCTTATCGTAATACATCTCATCCTCTTCCTCCGGGACCTCATCCTCTCCATTCTCCACACTGTCTTCCTTGTCCCCATTGACTGACTTCTCCTCCTTCTTATCACCTGTAAAGGAGATCAACTTTCATTACTCTTTAAAATTCTCTGCAGTGCTATCAACATCAACGGTTAACACACTGACATATAAAATTTATTGTTTTCCCTTACATATTAAAAGATATCTTCCAAAATCAGATTCACTAAATAGCCTAAATCAATGAAACTGTAATCTAAGCTTTAAGATATCTTGCTGTATAAATCAAAATGCATGTCTATAGCAGACCAAATATCTTTATGCAAACTGAGCATTTCTTGAAAGTTCAGTACAATAATTTACTTTTAAAATTCCATCAAAAATTTCCAGGAAATCCTGAAAATTGCAATGTTACTTAAAAAAAATTGAAACCGTCTTACACAATTTAGTATCATATACATGTAGTATGATATACATATACAACAAAGCTTTCAAAATTAATTATATACATGTATAAAAACAGCTTTTCTTTTAAAATGCTGTGTTTACAAAGAAAGATGGTTTCATATCACTATCAAAATTTTGCTTTTGGATATTAAAAATTCACTCATAGTTCTACTAGTTTAAAGCATAATTCAAATCTGAACAGTTAAACAGGTTGACCTCTTCCAATCCTAACCATGTACATGTATTTGCTGAAATTGTCTCACCTATTGTTAATTTCTCCTTTAATTCCCTCTCAATCTCATCCTTATCAAACTGAGCATTTGCCTCCTCAAAGTCAAACTCGCCCTCAAATTTGAGAGGAGATTCCACTTTCCTGTTTGACTGATACCTGCCCCGTGAGGACTGTCCCCTTTGGAAACCCCTGTTGGGTCCTCTCTGTGAAGCATTTCCCCTTGGTGGTCCTCCTGTGAAGTAATTAATAAGCATATTACTGCAAATGAAATGTCTTGCAAAAAATTGACTAATTTCACCACTCCTGAGCAGTTTTTACGTATTTTACATCAGAGAAATGGACATCACAATACATGCAATGTCTCAAACTAGTTACTTTTGGGATTCTTTTTTAACTGAAAAAATAGGATATAGGCAAATTCAAACTAAAATAATAAATATTATGCCTCAGTCTTACATGTATACATGTGGCACACAGTCTTTGCAAAAGGCATCAGATCAAAAGACATGACCAATGTGTAATGATTGAAAATTGATTTATTGATCTTACATCTGATAAAAGCATCTGGAGCTCAATTTGAATTTATTTAATGCAACAACTGAAGTTTTACAGAGGACTAAATGTATGTTGTGACCAAAAAATCTTTTGCATTGACTGCACATAAAGACTAATACTCTCAAAAAAGGTTTAAAATTACCAAAATATGCATGCTTATCTGGAGGTGCTCCACCTCTTCCACCCCTAGGTCCACCCCTCTCGAATCCTCCCCTTCCTCCCCTGGAGTATGTGTTAGAGGACTGAGGCCTTTGTTGTTGGTGTTTCCGTGACCTATCACCCATTTGATGTTGACTGCTGCTCTGTGCATTTTGTGAACTGTGCTGGTGTGAATTTTTCTGTGATTTCTCTGGACTCATCTGAAAAACAAAGAAAACTAGATGGAAAAGAATTTCTTTACGACTGACATATAGAAAAATATTTTATAGGTACAAGCACATGTATTTATGTGATTGTTATATTCAAATCCAGTTTAAAATCATGTTTTACATCTCTTTTCAGATAAATCACCTTCAAACCCCAAGCATTGGGTTTTACAGGTTTTAACTAAGGTACACATTATTTCCCTTCACCTGAGTGCCCTGATCAAGGGTTGGAGATTTGCGACTGGACTGAACACTGGGAGGAGTTGGACCTCTTGATCCTAAAAATGAGGAGAAACTTGTCTATTATGTGCCTTTCAAATAATGAGTGTTTCAAATTAAAATATCTTTTTTGAGCTGATTCAACATTTGTAATGAAAATGCATAAAATTTTATATACCATGAGGAAACAAGAGACTCCTGGGTCACAATGCTCACCTGAGTCAAAATTCTTTTTCTGGACAAATAAAAATACACTATAGTCACCTTCCACTTTGTCCCTGCATTCTATATCTTTCATAGTGAGGCTTTGAGTCAACTTTTCTAATTTTTTTTTTATAGCCTTCCTATATTTGTAGATGACTATTCTCTAATAAACCTCTTTTCATTCCTAAATATATTTTTTCCTTATTATGACCATCCTTAGTCCATGTTTGAATTTGATATTTCACAAGGACCAACCTAGGGGGCGACTTAGGCGAAATAGTCGCTTTTGGGTTCCAAACTTCGCCGTACTTTATCTTGAAAGCGAAGTTTAAGTCACCTTAACATTTGCAACCCCTTTATTTAAAATCATTAAAAATCTATTAAGAAACATGGTAGAATCATCAGTAGGTGATAAATCTTGTGTTATTACTGCTGAAATAAACCAAACGGCAGGACACTTGCACCTGTTTTGCTGCTAATGACCACTGCATCGAATACTCTGTCGGAACTCCTCTAGATTTTACACTTCCGGGTATGAAAAAGTCCAATTGTTACAAGTTATGCACAACCAGACACAAAACAGCTGGTCAGCTATCGATGTCATGCCAAAGATGTTGAAGATGATTTTAGATCTTTTTGTTGCCAAATAATTAATTCATGCTGTGAATACAGACATATTTTACTGTTAATTTGTGGAGTTATTGACCGTTTAAGAAATTACACATCCTGATATACCGAGTTCAATCAGCATGCAGTACGTAATACATCAAAACTCTTTTCAGAAAAAAAAAAATGAAAACAAATTTTGAAGAGAAAATAACAAAATTATGACTAATTGCAATGAGCCCAAAAATTTAAAATGAAAAGATAGAATTTAATAGTTAACTGTGCAGTGTGCATATTATGCAAGAAATGAAAAAAAAACACTTTTTTTTTTTTTTTGCTAGATATACCTTGTAATTGGAAAAAAAAAATCAGATCTTTTTCTTTCTTTATTTTATTTTTACTAGGATGACAATACAGAAAAAAAATATTGAAAAAATAATTTAAGTTTTTAACAATGAAATAGTTCCATTTTCAACATGTTCAAAATTTATATTTTATACTGATTTATACTGATTAGTGAGCACCGCGCGCGCCAAGAAGTCTCCCTAAATTTCAAAACTTCTCCCTAAATTTCTCTGAGGTGAGAACAAATCTCTTTTAATTCCTAAATAGTTTTCTTTCTATTATGACCATCCTTGTTCCATGTTTGAATTTGATATTTCAATACACAAGAATGCTTACAAATCAATATTACTATATGTGGTGACCCTACAGTTTTTAAAAAAATTCATAAAGCATTTCCCCCATATATTCCAACGTAACTGCTTGACTTTACTCTAGCCAAATCCTAGCACCTGGGGTCAAGCTATGCACAGATTTGATTCTGTTGTTTTGGAGAAGATTTAACAGACCCCATTCTATTTTTCATTAGTTTTTATTTACTTCTTGACCTCCTTGAAAATGAAAGTTGTCACTTATTTGGAAAAACTGAATTGTTATCACTGCTTTGTGACAAATTTATTTGACTATGGCACAGAGTTTCTCAAAAACAGGATGAAAATGGGAAAGTTTGTATGAAGGAATCTATACAGCAGACAATTCTTGATCAGAAAAGTTTGTTCACATCTCTTGCTCAAGTGAGCCACAGAGCTCAAAAAGGTAATACCTCAATTATTTCAGTAACAATATCATCAGTCAAAAAAAGTAGAGATACAATTATCAACAAACCTTCTAAGTCAAGACCAAAACTGTCATGGTCTTCCAACTCATGCTTTTCTGTAAATTAGTGAACAAGTGAAATAAACAATCATTAATATTCATGCAGTTGTAAATTATCATGTATACCTTCACCAAAAATTAACATTAACAAATAAAATAAAAATATTAATTTAAAAACAAAATCTGAACTGATAGAAGAAAGATTTCAAGAAAAGTATTTTAGACAAAATATACAAGTTAAAACTCTGAAATTGCAAAGCTCATGAGAAATGATGCCTGTGAAAATTTCATATACTGTTTAGCACTTCCAGTTAATCAAAAAGGCCTAGCTAACCTTCATTCAAAAAGCCCAATGAATGGAAAAGCAAACACTGAGTATGTATTCAATGCTGAGGATAACGGACTAGCAAAATCCACCTACATGTACAGAACAGCAACTAATTGAAATAAAGGATATTCGGAAACTTTTTTGTCAATAAATTTACAGACATAACATGATCACTGCTTTGCAACATGGATTCCACGCAGAATAGCAATGTAAATGTACATCATAGGGGAAAAAGACAAAGAAATGATATACAGGCTTTAAATAGAATATCGGAAGCTGATGATACATGTACAAATGTACTATATATTTCTGAAAAATAATGTTTTAATCTGCATAGAACTTGTGTTAGGATTAGTGATGCTATGTGGTGGACATGTTGATGTCACAACTTAGTGCAAGTATTCAGTTACATGCAAAGCTGGAAGTGGAATGCCATGTTCTACCCACCAGGGCGTCGTATAGCTTGTTGAGAACCCACTTGAATACTCTGATCCACCGTAGGAGAAGCGCGGTTAAAACTGGGAGATGGACCTCGTGAACCTGCTTTCACAAATTTCAGCATTTGTTTAAAACACCTTTCTCCCATGTACATTTCACCATCTTCACTATGAAAATATAAACAAATTAAAAGGGAGGTCATTCAATAGAATACATCTGTACCTGACTGATTTGGGATAGCTCCAAAAGGCTGGGGAGCCGTTCCGGGGGCCTGACCATACTGACTATATAACTGGGGACCACCAAATGGCTGGTAGCTGGACCCACCAAAACCACCACCGCCACCACTTTGCTGTTGAAACCCTGACGAGGTTGGCTGGGAGGACTAGACAGGGAAATACAAAGTCAGTCAGATTAACGAAAAACTATGATTGAAATCATAAAATATCCTGGGAAAAATATCATCCATTCATGGCTTTTGTTTTGTCAAGGATTTTTCATTTGTTTTACCTTAACTATGGCAGGATCTTGAGGTGGCATAGAAGCTTGCAAGGGCTGTGCTTTAGGAGGCTCACAGACATGAAGATCTTTGATGTCACTGCCTCTAAATATGATATACTCAAAAATCTCAAAACCTTTTCCAAATGATCTCACTAAAATAGGAAAATATTCAACATGTAAATACATGACTTTGTTTTGTCAAGCTCACTTTTAACCTGGAAAAATATTTTCTCTTAACCTAAGAATATATTTTCTCTAAGATATCAATGGGCAACAAAATGGTAACTTGTAATACATTTAAGGAATGAAGCTTGCAAAATTATCGGCTGTGCTTTAGGAGGCTCATAATCCGACGGATTATAAAAAAGAAGATCTTTGATGTCACTGCCTCTATAATTTAATTCTAAAATAATCAAACAACTTTTGATGTAAAATTGTGTTGCTTTTTATTTAAATTTACTGCGCAATAATACAACCTTAGTAACGGAAGTGAAGTGAAGCGAGGGGAGGTAATAACTGATACATAGATCTAGCAGCCATGATGTGTGTTTACATGAGGTAAGATCGAGTAATTGTTTGAAGTTAAAGATACAGTTATTAAATCTTGAAATTTCCATGGATTCATGTAAATACATGGATAAGTGATTATGAAGGGGGTGTGTCCCCATACCAAAAAAACACTCGTCGAAATTTGACTTTTGGTCAACCTTGGTATGATCACAGGTTGCCCGAATGAATTTCAGGTCATCCAAATAAAATATAAAAGGAAACAAAACTCAATTTGCAATTGTTTAAAATTTGTTAAGATAATTAACAGAAGTTGTCTTTTTCAATTTTGTATTAAAAAAATGTAAACCAGACATTTTTGGAATGATGTCTTCCAGTATTTTATCAAACAAAAATATAAGCAGAATGATGATTGATCAGACATGCAGAATGCAATTTTAAGTTTGTAGTTTAAAACATTCATTTTCACTTATCACATGAAGCCCTACATAAAAGGGTTCAAATAACCCTGGACTGAATTAACCAGGTGTGATATTACAGTGGACACCCAACATGGCTGTCTAGTAGCAGAAAACGATCAACAGTCTGATTAGATGATCAGAAAGTTGTAGGGGGAAATGCAAGATGTTACAATGATGATAATTACTCTTTATATTTAAGGTGATTGTTGACATATTTTATATCTCAAATAAAACTTTAATAAAGACTTTTGGTAAAAATTGCATCAGCTGATTGAGCGAACACAGATTTGGCAGGAAGAAAAATCTACGCGGCTGCTGTTTGAACATGTTGAAAGGGTTGATTTTGTTACAGGAAAATATGTTTTCAAAGCCTTATGAAGTTTATTTTAAAATATTAAAAATCATTATTAAATATTCCCAACCTGTCCCAGGTCGTCATTTGGGCGAGCCAGACTAAAAGTCAGGTCGTCCGAAATCATTTCTGGATGGAAATGACGAGGTGACGAGCGCGAATGTCGAACCCTGAGATTATACAAAATGTTTTGCGTTCCTTTTTGGAAATCAACCAATGAGAGGCGAGAATATAAACAAAAATTATTTTATGATATGCATTCCATTTCATAAGTGTAAGTCAATAGAAATATGTAATAAAAGAAAAAATCTCTTTTTTATAATACTCTCTTTTAATTGCAGCTGCTTTTTCTTATAGCATTTTTATGTGCTATATGTAGTTTTCATTCACCCTACCTTTAGTTTATTGCCTAAATATGTCTCAGACAAAATGAACTTACCAAGAACACCTAAAATCTGAAGTTAACTAGAACTGTCCAAACGGGACAAAATACCCCCCGCTGGGTTTTTCCATAATAAAGATATGTATCAGACACAAATTATGAAATTTTTCTTCCAGTGGCCTTGAGATTCCCAAAATGACCTTGGGTCAAGGTCATGACACACCCTATTGTCATGGGCTATCTTTGAGTATAATGAGAACCTACCAAGTTTATCCATAAGAAAGATATGGACCGGACACGAATTATGAAATTTTTCTTCCAGTGACCTTGAACTTCCCAAAATGACCTTGGGTCAAGGTCATGACACACCCTTCAGTCATGGGCAATCTTTGTGTGAAATGAGAACCTACTAAGTTTATCCATAAGAAAGATATGGACCGGACACGAATTATGAAATTTTTCTTCCAGTGACCTTGAACTTCCCCAAATGACCTTGGGTCAAGGTCATGACACATCTATGCATCATGGGCAATCTTTGTGTGAAATAAGAACCTACCAAGTTTATCCAAAAAAGATATGGACAACGAATTATGGAATTTTTTCTTCCAGTGACCTTGAACTTCCCAAAATGACCTTGTGTCAAGGTCATGACACACTCTTGGGTCATGGGCAATCTTTGTATGAAATTAGAACCTACCAAGTTTATCCATAAAAAAAAACATGAATTTTGAAATTTTTCTTCCAGTGACCTTGAACTTCCCAAAATGACCTTGGGTCAAGGTCATTTTTTTTTTTTTTACACACCCTTGGGTAATATCTTTGTGTGAAAAAACCTACCAAGTTTTCCATAAGTGGCCTTTGTAATTTTTCTTCCAGTGACCTTGAACTTCCCCAAATAACCTTGGGTCAAGGTCATGACACATCCATGCATCATGGGCAATCTTTGTGTGAATTAAGAACCTATCAAGTTTATCCATAAGAAAGATATGGACCGGACACGAATTATGAAATTTTTTCTTCCAGTGACCTTGAACTTCCCAAAATGACCTTGGGTCAAGGGCAATCTTTGTGTGAAATGAGAACCTACCAAGTTTTTCCATAAAAGATATGTCCCAAACATGAATTTTGAAATTTTTCTTCCAGTGACCTTGAACTTCACCATGACCTTGGGTCAAACATACCCTTGGTCGTAAAACTTTGTGTGAAATAGAACCTACCAAGTTTATCCATAATCCCTGGTTATGAAATTTTTCTTCCAGTGACCTGAACTTCCCCAAATGACCTTGGGTCAAGGTCATGACACACCCTACCTCTTAGTGTGGAGTATTGCCTAAATATGGACTCACGATTGCAAAATGAACTTACAGACAGACAGAACAAGGTGATTCCTAAAAACTTCGTTTGTTAAATATCAGCTCTGTTCAATTTAAATGCTTGCAGAGGGCATATAATTTCATGGAATCAACATTCATAACTCGTATAGTAAGAGTGATTATCAGGAAGAAAAGAAGAATCAGGAAAAAAGTATGTCAAATGAAAAAGTGAAAGGCAAAATACTTGATACAAATGAATCACCAGTGTATCCCAAAAGCACTGGTCCGTCAGACAAAACAGGTTAAAATCTTATTCGTCCGATGCTCTAACTAGTAAATTCAGTCCGTACGTCCGAGGTTTGTTTTGGTAGGGTTTTAAATTATATATTTCCTATTTCATCATATAGACGCTTTAACTAATACCAAAACACATTATTAAAAATGTTTGTTGATTGTTTTTGTTTTAAAACCTACTTCCGCAACAATGTCTCTAAAATATTTTGATGGGACAGTATCAGGGGAGAAAAGAAACATTTCAAAATTAATCTTCTAATGTGTTATCTGTTTATTCAGGGGTTTAGAATTACGCTTTCCCCGATTCCCGTTGCCCGGGGTGAGTAAAAATAAATGACAGTAGACACTTATGTTGTTGAAATTTGTTCTTTTCACGAGTTTTGATTGAAAATTGATTCGAACTTACTTAGCTAGTGAGCTGTGTGAAGCGGTATGAAGGGTTTCCCACCAAATTAAATGTACATTATCACTACCGGAAATACTTGTTTGCTGTATAAATAATGAACCGAATACGATACACTTTCGATTTCCAGGAATTGATACGTACATGATTTGAGGGTTATAACTCTTGAAATTTAAATGACTGAGGTTAGAATTAATGAAATAAATGTTATAATCCACTGAAAAATAAATTTTTACTTTAAAAATACAATTCTATATAGCATACAGTGTATTAATATATATCTATAATCAAAAATACAATGCAACATAGCAAATTAATATTTGTAGTATATCAGAGGCATAAATAGCATAAATATTTTAACTGGAGGAAAATATTGAATTCACATATTTGAACCATGGGAAAATGTTAGCCTGTAAATGGATATACATGTATAAATATAACATCCATAAAATCTTCAAACTTGATTGCTTTCACGTTTTTGTTGGGCATGTGATTTTTTTAGGCAGGCAAGTGAAATTTATTGTATCACTTGCCCTTGTGCAAGTGAGTTATAAAAAAAATTCTAGACCCCTGTTATTGATTCAATGCTATGAATTAACATTGTTATTCAGGGTTGTGGTTAAACATTTACATCCTAGGAGCCATGTGGGCCCCTTACTTTTCAAAGTTTAGGGGCCCACAATGTGATTTACGGGCCCACATACCTCATCAACAAAATATTTGAAAATGCTGCTTTTCTAAACCGCCACATTATTGGTTTCACTAGGGCATACGTCTAGGTCACGCAAGTGCTTGTATCGTATACAAATGTAATAGTTTGCACACGACACCAAAAGTCATGGTTAGCGTAGTGTTTGTTATGAAAAAAGGAAGTGGATTATAAAAATACAAACAAAGCACGGTCATGTTCCGGGAACAAGACGCTCGCCATGTGGGCGATCAAATTTTGATTTCTTCATCGCCCACTTGAAATTTTAATCGCACTGGCGAGTGGGCGAGTGGTTAACCACAACCCTGTTATTATCATTATATGATAAACATTTTGGACCGGTGAAAATTCATTTGGTCCTGTGAAGTTGTGTTAACTGTCTGTCCGAATGTCCTGTGGCAATTTTTCTTTTTCGCGAAGACTGAATCACCATCACTAAGTTTTCAAGTTAACCGTTTCAACAGCAATAAATTCTACATCTTTTAAACCAAGAATCGAAGATAAATACGCAAATGTGAACAGAGGCACAGCGGACATACAAACAATTTCCATGCATTTTCCACAAAACTAGTAATATGTCAGCTGACGAAAATATGTTGCATTTCGTGTTGCAGTCCGCAACACGAAATGCAACATATTTTTAATAGTTGTCTCATGTCTGTTTGTTATGCATTGATCTATGTGTATTAACACAATCCAATGTATTAAAGAGAGGCCAGGGTTACTGGCCATATATTTAGTATTTACAGCTTACTTGGAATGCAGATAATGTATTTTTATATGACCATTGTCTGATTTAATATTAATAAATTACTAACTCATACAAATTGCTAGCCACTTGTGGATCCTTCGGGATGAAAATTATGCAGTGTTATCATTGCAAACTTGCAACTTCAATGCACTATACACCTTTGTTGACATAACAGAACACAGCTGACTTATATTAATAGGTCACAGTTTACGAGGTGCAATATTTTGACAAAGACAGTGACAGTAGAAATGAATTCAGTATTGCACCTACTTGATACTGAGCTATATTTTAAAAATTGTCAACTGTTTCACTTATGCTGACAGTACTGAACGCAGTGAACGGGGTACTTTTACGTACCTTTCGCTAATGCAACTGTCGACTCATTGGGATCAATAGTGTACAAAATGCCCTCATAACGAATTCCTGCCTTCGAAATGAGGCTTATTTTACTGCCGAGATATGGAATCCCCCCACTCATGACGCCTTATGAAAAAGCGTCAGAAATTATGGAGGATGGCGGTGGATTCTCAGCTTTAAGTCTATCTCTCTGGAGCTGTTTTATCCAAAATGGCGATCTATTATGATTGGACGGTAGATGGCGCTAAACTTCAAAAATACTTCCCATAATTCTTCTGACTGAGCATGCGTACTTCAGTTTAAGTTGTGCTGTGGAATGAAATGGCGACCACGAACAGTCTCGACGATATTTTGTCAACAGAAATCGACGAGAATGCTGTTAATGCTTTAGTTGGGTCTTTGGAGTCACAGCTAGCCTCCACAACACATAAGGACACTGCACATTCTATTTCTGATGCTTCTATGAACAATAATCATATAAGCAATGCTAATGCTCCGGTAGCATGTACTTCAACTGTGTATTTACATAGCATCCCAACACCAGCTTCGAAGAATATGACAATTCAAAATAATGTAGCATTAAATAATGCAAACATATCTCATCTAAAAGTATCTCACACTGATTCTCAGTTACTAGGTTTAAATTCTATTGTGTCAAATGTAAATTCCATTTCTAGTGAAGGAGGTGGTTTATCAGTTAATGCCAATAATATCAATAGGAACTCGCCAGTGCCTGTGAATCATGTAAGAATTGTTTCTCAATCACCAACCATTACAAACTCGCGGAATTCACCCTCACCATCAGTTCAAGGACAACTTAACAGTGTCAGTGTCGCAAATGTACGCTCATCAACGCCAAATCAAGTTGTGATAAACAATGGACAAAATATACCAAATGTGAATTCTGCAAATAGTGCTAATTTTAATGCAAGTGATCATAAACCTGTTATAAGGTCTACACACAACAGTCCATTAAACCAAATTTCTAGTCAGGATGTGAAGCCTGGACCAACTCAAATAGTGAATATCAAACACGAACGTGTTGGATCCCCCCAGACAGGGGTGTTAGGTGTGAAACAGGAGACAGGTTCTCCAAGCTCAGGATTCGGTGTTAAGCAGGAGCACCATTTAGCAATACAACCTGTGCCTGGTGCACCACACAATGTGCCTCAACCAAACGTTCAGTTAGTGCAGGGAAAAGGACCAGTTGTTACAGGAAATCCAAGTGTGATTACAGTTAGGACACCTGGACAAACTCATCCATCTCAAGTTGTTATGCAACCTCAAATTATTACAACACAATCTTCTAGTTCACAGATGCATGTTGTGTCTGTGAGCGGGTGCACTGTTGCCACACGTCCAACAGGAACAGTTCAAATGACCCAAGGCAAAAATATTAATCCGCGAATGACAACAGCAGCTTTTAGACCTCAGCAAATTAGCATTGCACCAAGGCCGGGAACAACGGTGTGCTTTTTTTTTTTTTAAGAATACCTATTATTAGGGGGTTTTATACATGTTTTTAAGGGGCATCATCAATCTGTATGGTGATAATACCCACATGTAATCATAAAATAGGGGATATTTGATACATTTATCCTCTGGTTTGGTATATTATAAATAGTTTTAGGATGATAGGGATAAAGTCTTCTAGAGTGGCGAGAAAGAATTACGAACAATGATGAAAACAAAGTAGTAATTCTCTTGATGATTTCCATGCTAAAGAGACATTTCTGTGTACAAAATTGTAACCTGACCGGGGGAGAGATATATATATGCATGTACTTAAAAAAATGAATGAGGAGTCTTCATATCAAATGTTAAATTTATTATTTTTTGATTTAGCATAAAGAATGAAAAAGAATTTGTTTTCATTTATAATTATATACATGTATATCAAATGGCCAAATTCTGAAATAGATTTGGTGTCTATTTTTTTAAAAGAAATTTTAGTATAATATTTATTCTGAATTTTTACTAGATATAAAGGAAATTCAATGAAAAAAAATTGTATTTAAGAAAAAAATCATTTATGAATTAAAAAAAAAATATACTCTTCCATTATCAAGTGAACCACACTCTTGTATTAAAAACGAAGTCTGTATATATCTTATTCTCCAATATTTGAAACATAAGCATTGATCATGTTGATATTAAAAGCAATCTGGCATATATACAGGTAAACATGTAATTGTACAAATCTTTTCATTCATTTGTCTATTGTATTTTTTTAATCCGTGTTTCATAAACATGTATTATTTTATTCCTTATAGCTGTAGCTAATAATCAGTTTAATTATTTTATAAAAACTAAATATAAATGTTTAAATGCTAAATTGATAATTAATATCAATTCACATGTAAGGGGGGTAACTATACTAACTAGAATATTAGATGTACTGATAATTTGAGTAACTTTTTCACTGTGTAGGGGATAGTATTGTTATTATTTGAATTTATTTTGAAGTTTCCCTTTATGTAGTGCTTTAATTGTAATCATCTTTGAAATAGTGAAATCTCGGTACAATTATGAATGAGTTTCTTGAAACTAAAAATGAGATAAGTCGTTCATACTTTAAAATAGTTATTACTAATATATCTATAGATAAACATGCATTATATAAAATCCCTTTTTCTTTGAAGGGGAGGGAAAGGCTATGAATAATAGGTATTTTTCATTGTTTTAAGTATTATAGTGTGTTTTTTTAATTAACAAAGTTATATTATTGAGACATGTGAGCAAATTCAATCTGAACTTTATCGATTGAATGTAGTAATGTTTAATACCCTTTGTAGCAAAACACGATTGCGCTGCCCCCTGGTGTTCAGATACCTCCTGGAGCTCAGATTGTACGGAATGAGCAAGGACAGCTAGTGTTTGTCATCCAGCAACCTCCAGCAACCAGTGCAACGGGGCACCGCATGTATGTTAGGGTAAGTATAATCGCATAGAAGATGTGATACAGGTCGTTGGATACATGTACGTTTATTACTGTGTATACATGAATAGTAGATGCACCATTAAATGTCGATATGGAGAACAAATAATTTTAAGGTTACATGTTCTAATTACATGAATTGAAAGAATTTGAAGAACTGAGAAAATTTTAATTGTGCCCAGTTACTTGCAACTTTGCATTTAATGCCATACTTTGAATGATGCTGGATAGTATAATAATGCTGCATACTAAATCAAGGACTATGTAATATATTGTGAAACAAAACAACATTTCTGTTCATGATTAATATTCATGTTTACAAGTAGAATATTCTCTGTGTCAAATTTTTTTTTAACAGAAATGCTTTTTGCAAAATGATGTTCATTGTATGCAATGTGGTTTATTGTAGCCTTCAAGTTCTCCTGGCCCTGTTCGCCCTCAACAGATAGTGACAATTCAGCCCCCCAACTCGGCCATCGCGCAGCAGGGAATCCCCCGACAGGTCCACCTCAGTACTGTCTCTACAGCTACCCCCGTACCCAGCCTGGTCCGCACGGCACCCCCAGGGACCGCCATCCACACCACCGCGTCAGGTAGGAGGCCAACAAGTACGTACCCTTTGTACCATTTAGATTTGTCTGTTGTCATGAGATTATTGCAGTCGCAATTGGTAAAGATCTTAAATTCAAGGAATTCTTAAGAGATTAGGGGTGGGACGATATACCGATACACCGATACATATCGATATTTTCCTCCAAGATACGGTTTTCGATACAAGCATTCAAATATCGGTACGAAACGATACACGAACGACCTATCCAAAAATTGAAAATGAAAGTACATGTCCTTGGAAAATGGCGGCTTGTACGAGCGAAGAGATGATGTTGATATTGAAAACTCACTTTAGAACTAATAAGTCGTTGGTTAGGGGTAAAATGTTTTTACTTTTAAGCAGCCTCGGAAGATTGGTCGAAAGATTGGACAAGAAAAGTTCAGAATGTAATGCGTGCTATACACAGAAAATATCGTTTCCCGAACATTTGATATTATTAATTGTTAGTCCATCTTGTACTTTTTTTTTGTAATCTCATCTTGGCTACAGACTTTCAGCAATGAATTAATAAAAATGTTAATTTGATCGATGTTTTTTAAATGAATTTTTAGTCAGTGTTCTCTGATAAACTACACAACTATTTGTAAACAACTTCTGAATAGTAATTTGGTTATAGTATGTACATGTATTAATGTTTTTGTAAAGTTTTAGTCAATTAAATTGATGTACTTCAAGTATTATTTTCAAAGCAAACATGACTTGATATAGAATAATTTGTTGATTTAATTAATATCAAGACAAAAAAAAAAGAAGTAAAATACTAATTTTTTTGAATAGTTTTATAATTTCTCATAATATCGAGATACGTATCATATCGTGCCAATATATCGAGATACGTATCGTATCGCAAGATGTGTGTATCGTCCCACCCCTATAAGAGATCTAGGGAATTTTTGTTTGAGTCTGAGCATATATGCTAAAAGAACTCTTTTTCCTTTGTAGGTGCACCTCAACAGCCCCCTGACAATGTCAAAAAATGCAAGAATTTCCTGTCTACTCTCATTAAACTGGCTCAGAGTCAACCTCCACAAACTGTCAAAAATGTCCGAGAGCTGATCCAGGGCCTCATTGTGAGTTACTCCTCTGTGAATAATTACCAATGTAATCTTTGTTTATTTACTAAAATTACTTCCAAGATGCAAGTATTCTTTTTTTTTAACATTAAAGAGAACTTGCATAATGATTTTTAAATTTAGGATGGAAAAGTGGAACCTCAAACATTCACAGAGAAGTTGCAAATAGAACTTCGATCATCACCTCAACCATATTTAGTGCCATTCCTTAAGGTAAAAGATTTGTGACAAACTAAACAGACAAAAAATTAAGCAAAAAAAAACTTGATAAGGCTATCTAAATTTAATTCTCTGGTTCTCAGGCCAATTTTCTCCAAAACAGATGCGGGAGGGCGGCATTTTATTTTTCATTTTATTGGCAATAAAGTAGATGAGGGAGGTATTTTTTTTTTATTTTAATTTCCGAATTTTCTTTAACATAAAGATAATTTTTTTAATCACAGATATACTTTCCATTTCTGGTCAAAATTTCTGCTTTATCCATTGCTTAACAGCGTGTAAACATCGTAGGTAATGTCCTCGAATGTATTTTCAAACGAAGTAGCCAAAATCTCATTGTAAATGGCTACCGGAAGTGATATTTGAATACTAAACTACGAAACAAATGAGGTCGGAATTTTTTTTCCCGGATTGGTCACCGCAATACCAACTTTTTATTTTATCAAAAATACAATAAAATCGGCAATGCGGCTACCTCAAAACGGATGCGCGCGGGCCTGAGAACCAAGATTTCAATTTTATATGGCCTAAAATGAAATGCATTGCCAGATTTAATTTGAAGAGGTTAAGAACTTGATACTGTAAACCAACTATTAATTGCAACATCTTTTATTCGTGTTTTGTCATCAATCCACAACGATTAATTTTCGCGACTGAGAAATTATTCTTTACAAATACAATGCAAATTAAAGGGTTTGCGGCGATTAATATTCGTGGGTTGAAGTAGGTTGCAAAACTCGCAAATATTTCTCCCACACGAATAAAAGTTGGTTTACAGTAATTGGGCCTTAACAATTCCTCTCAATGTTTTTGTAGAAAAGTCTGCCAGCTTTGCGCCAAGCATTAATCGCCAACACCATGACAATAGATGGTGTAAAGCCACCTCCCCTGGAGGTGCTACATCCCGTGGCATCCATGGCAACTCAATTCCACCCCCAAGTTCCTCATCCGTCCAGTCAACATGCAGCTGCCAGAGGCCAACACATTGTGAGTCTGGGTTATCAACAACCAAATTCTGAATCCACTCGCCTTTTTGGATGTTGTCATGATTTTGCCACCTTGTAATTTAGCAGTGTTTTTCAGTCCAGAGTTGTTTCTCTTTCAAGCTGCTGTCAAGTTTTTTTACGCATTAAAAATTTTACTTCTTTGGAAAGTTGATAGCTTAAGTGGCAAGTAAAGAAAGTTGACAAAGTAGTGCAGAGGTACATGTACTTTAATATATAGATACCAAAATGACAATAATAATCAAATCTGAACTTTGTTAAACTTACTGTAGTTTTAAATAAAATGGTCTATGAACTATGTTTCTTTACTTTGAGATTTATTGTTATATACATGTGTATTTTATGGTGGAAACACCATAGTTACTCTTATCTGAATCTTGCAGAATATTTGTCATGACTCTCAAAATTTGCATCAATAGATTGGAATTCCTAAAACCGTGACAGCAATCTCGGGGAAAAGTCAGCACCTACCGGGAGTGGCAGGAGGGCCCTCACGGAGTTCTACCCCCCACAAAGAGAAAACCAAATACGACTCTCTCAAGTAAGTGTTATTACGACAGTTATAGTAGAAATACAGGATCTGTCTGCAACCCTATTACGGTACAAATACTTTTTTTAAATAGTTTGTGTGGTACGTGTTCAATTACCAGGGGTATGAAATTTCTCATTTTTCATGTCTACTCATTGTATGTTCTTCTCTGTTGTTCAGATTTACTTACTATTTGAAAACTTTTGAAAATATTTGACACAAATGTTACTTTTAGGTGGATATAATTACTTTTTAAAAGTTTTTATTAGAACAATTAAAATTAAATCAGGGAAGTTTATTGAGGAAGTTTATTGTTATGAAACATTCATGATATTAATTTATTTTTCGCAGGGACGATGATGATATTAACGATGTGGCTACCATGGGTGGTGTCAATCTGTCAGAGGAGAGTAAGAACATTTTGGCCAGTAACGCTGATTTTATTGGGACACAGATTCGTTCTTGTAAAGACGAAGCTTTCCTGCATCACGGACCTTTACTTAGCAGAATTACAGCAATAGGTAATGTCGCCAGGGCTGGGTATTGGCCAGAGATTTAGTATTGCGATATATTGCGATATTTTTAATTGTATTGCGATATGTATTGCAATATTTTAAAGGAAAATTACAATGGCATTTTCTTATTATTTTAACTTTAATTTACCTGCAGAATGTACTTAAGTATGAAAAGTAAACAAAAGGAAAACTTCTCGTTGATTTTATTGAAGTTACTCTCGAAATACATCCAGAAATTGACTTCTGTCTTACTGTTTGGCTTAATAACAAGCCTTTATTTTTATATTTAATGATAGCATTCCTTAGTCAAAGCATTTTGCCGATGTATCGATATTAGAAAAATGTATTGCAATGCGATATTATTTGTCAGTGTATTGCAATATACTGAAATATCAATATTTTTGCCCAGCCCTAAATGTCACCATCTACAAATTTCAATTTTTTTTTGTATAATTGGAACAAAATCATCGAAGTGCCTTAAATATTGAAGCATCTTGCTCAATAAAGGACAGTTAACAATTCAATTTGATCCTGATTTTACTACATGTATGTACAGTCAATCCTTGTTATTTGGAATATGAGTCCAAGAATAAAACTTTGTAGATATTGAGATATTGTCTTTAAGATATATAGAGAAAAAGTGTAAGGAACTTTCAGCTCATTTCCACATAAACTGTATAAGTAGAAATTTTAGCGATGATTCAATTTGTGGCAGTTTTAATCAGCTTTTTGAGATTGCTCAAATATACCATAAAATCGCTGAAATTTAATTCTGACTTTTAAGGGGGGCCACTGTAGTTTCCATTGCGCAATATTTCGCGCATCATAGTAAAATGAAGCTTATTTACTGTTTATAAGCAATTTTTTCACTTAATTAAAAAAAAATGATAAAATTAAGAAATTATAGGTTGAAAAAATTAATTACAATTTCATATCTGAATTTTAAAACGATTTTTCAACTGATAGGTAGATTGGCTTCGTAAAATTGTGTTTTCAACGTTATGATAACGTGAAGCTCTTAAAAAGGGGTAATAAAATGTCATAAAAGAAAAAGTAATAAATACAAGTATATGCTCCTGAAATTTGAAACATAGAAATTTGAGAATCTTCTCTTAATTTTTATTATTTTTTGTTTGTATAAATCCGTTGTATCCTTCATATTTTGTAGTACTCTATAAAACAGGAAAATTCGTTAATTTTTGGTATTTTGAGATGTCTCCTCTGGGAACAAGACAGTAGAATTTTGTGTTTATTTTATATAATGTACAATATAGTGTTACTCATCATATATTATAGTTTGAGCAAAAAGTCTATTGTAGTATTTTATAATTTGCTGAAAAGTGCCAAAAATGGCACTTTTCTATAAAATCCTATAGTAAATGTACCTGTATTTTGAGACGGTCCCTTATAAATACCTGGACGCTAGATTTTCCCCAAACTTGGCATGTACACTTGATTTAATATAAGTTATATATAGACTAAAAATAAAGAGTTTCGTAATTTTGTAATTTTCACGCAATAAAACCCCAGTTGTCCCCCTTAAGGAAAACATCGCTTAATTTTCTTCTCACTAAAAACTCCACTTGTATGGTATTTAGGATTGTGATGCTGAATTTTGGGCTGTATTCATTTCAGAGTTTGACTATCATAATTCTATCTTGTCTTTCTTCCACAGCCAAGAAGCATGGGATAGATGACATTTCATCTGATGTTGCTAATCTGGTCTCACATGCAACACAAGAACGACTCCGAGATCTGTTAGAGAAACTTGACACTATAGCTGAACATAGGATAGAAATATATAAGGTACTGATGGAAGAATGGCACCCTTTTTTGTATTGTTAAAGGTAACTGTAAAATGAGAATTTGATTTTCAAGTGCTTATGTTAGATCAATTTCATATTGGCACAAATACATGTATGTCTTTAAAAGATTATTAGAGTATGATCCCAAATTCATGAAAATTTTATTTGCTCACTATACTGAATGACGATTTTGCACAAAAAGGAGTCACCTAAATTTAGAGGTCTACCATATAACAATTCATAGTATCCCCCCCCCCCCAAAAAAAATGGTTTCTGTGGACAGGATTATAATCAGATGTGACCTTTTTAAAATAATATTTTTTCCAGATGAATGAAAAGTTTGAGGCTTCAAATGATGCCAAATCTCAGTTAAAGTTTCTCGAGGAACTAGATAAACTAGAAAAGAAACGCCATGACGATCAGGAGTGGGAGAAAATCATGAAGGCTGCAAAGGTAAAATGAAATTTATTTATGTATAGATTTCTGGGAGCTGAAGTAGTATTAGACTGTGAAAAATCTAAATTTGATTTTGTCCGATGTCTAATGGAAATACAATATATATATATATGTAATGTGATTCATAATTTTCAGAGTCGGTCAAAAAATGAAGACCCTGAGCAGCAGAAGATAAAACAAAAAGCCAAAGAGGTATAGAATGTGATGCTGACTTTAACTTTAATTAAGCTGTTGATTGTTGATGAAGTAAAAATAATCCTTGCCTATTTGTGCTACAGTTACAACAGGCTGAGATAGAGAGGATGAGGCAGGAGGAGGCTAACCAGACAGCCCTGGCAGCTATAGGACCCAGGAAGAAGAGGAAAACTGACTTTGGAGAGATTAGTGCTGTAAGTCTGGTGAGGGGTCCTCAGTTTTATACTTTTATATGAAAATTGAAGCTTTGACATGTAAAACGTTATTCTCAGATCAGTGCTTTGAGCCAGGTGAGGAGTTATCATTCCATATGAAAATTGAATCTTTGTTCATGTAAAAATGTAGTTCACTATGTTAAGCGATTCACACCTGACAGGGGTTTCTCAGTTTATATCCCTGTACAAAAATTATATCTTCACCCTTGATAAAACACAGGGACCCAAGTTAATGAATTGATCTTTGTTTATTTACAGACTGGAAGTGGAGGATTTAATGTTAGCAATGGAGGCAGTTCTTCGTCTTCAAAAACAGTAAGAAATCTTCCAACAATGCATGTAGAAGTAATAGTAAAAATACATGTGTGTTTGTTGTACATGTACAATGTATTTTGTTCCAGCACTAATTTATTTCATATGAATTGTATAATTTTAATCTACAGCAGACTAGCACAAGGCAGAGAATCAAAAGGGTGACATTACGAGACGTTTTGTTCTTGATGGAGCAGGAGCGCTCGCTGGGCAAATCAACTCTCTTGTACAAAACATTCCTCAAGTGACAGGACTCCTGATTTAGACAGGTTCTAGACTTGAACAGTTGGTTGTTCAGCATTTCTGTGGTGAAGTGTGTGATGTAATTCTGTAAACCCCAGCCACATATATTTGTCCAAGTCTCCTCTAATCTTGGATAGACAGAAGTGTCAGAAAACTTCAAATATGTTGGTGACTGTGACAAATACAGCTGAGAGAGAAAGAGAGAAGAGCTCTGCGCCCAAGAGGACAGGACTCCGTGAAAGACAGGATCTGAGAAGGAAGTTTTCATCAGTACGGGCGGAATTTTTTTTTTTAGCTGTGGTACTTATCGTAAATGAAAACAACACAAGACAAGAATTTCCTTGAGGGAATGATTTAAAGTGCTAGTGTATGTTTGTGTTTATAAGAATGTGTGGACTGATGGATGGTAGACAATTCTAGTATTATCTGTATTAGTATAAAAGATCTGCTGAGTTTCATTCACATATCCCAAGCTTTCCATTCTTAAAAACCAGCAAGCTAATACTCATTTGTTAAATGCAGTGTAAATGGACATGATTTCAGAAGTGAAATATTTCTTAATGAGACAAATCTTTGTGTAGATGCACATTCAGTGTTCAGATTTGTTCAGTGTTAAGGGTTTATGATTTGGATTTATTAGCCTTGTATTTTATGATACAATATCCACACCAGAATTTAATGCATAAAACTTGGCAAGAGCATGTACATAATAAGTATGGTAAAAAAAATTATTGTAATGTTAAAAATTCCATGAGGATGATTTGTTTATTAACCCTTTGTGTAAAATGAAGATGTCGCACAATTCTTGATATATTTTTTTTGTTTGGAAAGTATTGTTGTGGTAATTATCTTGATTTTGAACAATACATGTTGCTAAGCAAATCATCTACGATGTAGGATGAGATTGCGGATTATAAACATTCTACTTTTTCTTTTTTATTTACAAATTTTGACTGCCGGCCATTTGTGTGTATTAACTAAAACTACACGTATATTTTAGGGGAGAGAAAGAGAAACTGTAATTTAGGGGAGAAACTTAATTTAAGACCTTAATGTTTGATTAATATGGAGGAAGAACTACAGTACTTGACACCCTGTGATGTAATGATGTGATATTATACAAAGTTAAAGTATCCTAGTTTATGATAGTGAAACGACCATAGGTATAGTTGTACTTAGCACAAACAGAAGCCTGGCTATTCAATGGTAAATTGGTAACTTTGTTTGGGGTTTAGTCTTAATTGGAATTTTTTCCATCAGACTTTTTTTCTTTTTGTATCAGACCAGATTTACTAAATAACCTTCTCACCAAAAAAGAATTTTTGCCAAATACATACAAGTTTGGGGGCTGACAAGTTGAAGAATTCTGTAATTTAAGGCAGCATGAGTGAAAAACCTCGACACTTCAGAAAGAATTTTTTAGTCAAGGCCTCTAACTTTGTCTTTATAATTTTACATGTAAATATCCTTTCAAATCTGTAATTAAACGTACATGTATATGTATTAAACAGATTTGTCAATTTTTTCCATTGTTTTAACAAAATTACTATTCATTAACTTAATTTTATGCCAGAAATGCTGGCGACCTAATTGAATGTATGCATTTGATTCTATAATTTTCTTTTTCTTGCTCCAGATTAATAAGTATTAACACGTCAGCTTACTCTGTGGTTAGCATTATAGACATTCAAGGTCTTTTGATCTAAAAACTCAATATTGGCATAACAGGATTTGTGGCAAAGACACAGCACCCCAATTAGTATGGGTGATAGAGGCAGCTTCAGGAGATAAGAATTTGTTTTTGCTGATTTTACCCCCAGATAATTGCTGTAGTTAATGATCTCTTGCTTAATTAAGGGATTTTATAAAACTGCTATGTTACTTGTATCATTCAAGGCAAGAATCAAGTGTGTGTATTTGTGGGTGTGCATTGACATATATATACTGTATTTCATTGTGTGTAATCACAGCGTGGGTATGTGTGTGTACTATGTTTCACCATAGTAAATATCAATGATTAAATAATTTATTTGATAATGGTGTGTACAAATAAATCAATGTTGTGCATCCTGTGTTTTGTACAGATACATTTATATTTTATACAGTGTTACATATTTTGAAGCTAATTTTATTTGTAAATATCGATCACATGACAGTCATGTGACAAGGCGGCCTCAGCCTGTAAAACATCTCAAACAGTAGTGAGTTATTTATGTACTATTGAATTTACATGTATATCCAATGATATGGGAGTTGTCATTTTGTTTTAAAGTATATAATAGAAAAATTATGTGAAAATTTAGTTTTCAAACTGATTGGATATCTATGGAACTAATAAAACTGAAATGCTACAGCTTTGTTTCTTATACACTTGAGAAAAGTTAATTTAAAAAGGAGAATTGTTTGTCAGGAATCATTTAAAACATTTACGATTACAACTTCATCTGAAAAACTTTTTTTCGTTTGGGCTAAAAAAAACTGTGCATATAGTCCAGGGATTTGACCTTTTGACCTTGGAATGTATTGACACACTTTTGCAAACAATTTACCAAACTAATCTTGGCCATAACTTTTGAAATGGTGTTAGGGTTTTGCTATTCCATGTGTTTTCATTGTGATAAGACATTTCATGAGATACAATTATTTTTGACCTGCTTTTGAGAAAAAAAAAAATAACCTTAACCATAATTTCTGGTAGTTGCTGAACAGCTTTTATATTCCACATGTATTCCTCATAACAAGACCTTTCTTTGAATCATATTTATATAAATTTTGATCACAAACTTGGAAATTTGATTTGCATTTGAGAAACTTTCACCTTTAATAGCTATGGACTCCCATACAGGGGGACTCAGTGTTTCACATGCATGCAAATCTTGTTTAATATTTCAAGTAAATCTACAATAAATCTTGATGTAATTCTTAAAAGTACATATATACCAGCTGATTACATATTTTTAATACTGGCCTGAAAGACACCACAGGAGTGACAGACAATAAAAAATTACCTGGAATGATGGCATTGTCAATGTTACGTGACTGTACCAAAGAATTCAATCGGTGGTAAATGGTATCTCACAAGGTATTGCCATTTACCACTGACTATGCAGCCAATCAAAACATTTATTCGAACAATAAATTAAAGAAGTAGTTTATGTCAAAGATAGATTTAGCATTTATTTTATTGGCAAGTTTATATGACAACATAAAACATGCAAAAATACATGCCAGTAACAAAATAACATTCTTAAAAATATGACACTGCTTTTCTATATTTAGAAATGTTTACATTCCTGTTTGTAAGCAGTCTGATTGGTCCTAAATGGAAAGTTTTCTTTTCCAGTAAGCCCTGGAACCTTTCATCACATGAAAATCACTTTCTCTTGGAAATTCCACGGGCCAGTTCCCACCGATCCATTTGAGATATAAATTAGCACAATGTCAATGGAGATATTTGACACTATGACTTGCAATGCACTGAAATTAAAACAAAAGAATTTTTTGCATCAGAAAATATTGGAATGAAAGAATAACCTTTTCCCCATTATTATTGTGTACAATTTTTTTTTCAAGAGAAATTCTTTGTTATATATGGAAGCATATGCACATACAATATATTATTCAGATATGTACTTCTTAGATTACAATATTCTTACATATGAACTCTGAGACAGGGTCACTGCCATCATCTGATCGTATAGAACCTGTGATGTCCCTACATTCTATTAGGGGCAAAAACAGGTGGCCAAACTCAGGGGTGTAGGGAGGGGCAATAATGTCCAGAACCTGCAAATATGGGATAACAATAACGGTATTATTATTACTTAAAAAATGATGAATTTTAGAAGTGATGCTCACCATGACTCATATTTATCCCTCAATCAAATAATGTGCATCATGGCAAAGAACCTTTGGTCAGAAATAACAAATGCACAAGGTTTAATATATACATTCAGTGTAATTTTCCTTATGAAATCCATTAGAAATCCACGACGTTAAATTTCTTTAACACAAGCGAAACCTTGTCACCGCGCGTTAGAATACACAGTAGGAACTATAAGTTTTTTCAATACTCTAGGAACACCAAAATGTAAAATATTTTATTTTAATTTAATGAAAAACTATAACCCTGAAAAATAAACCTAAAAATTAACATAATGTGTGTTTGCGTTATTTAACTTTGCAACATCATTTAACGTCATCTGATGTCACGGCTCTTACATCTATCAGTTTTGAATGGCTCTAAATTCACATTTAAGATTAAGGATGTGCGATTTTATCGGTATACCGGTGTATCGCGATTTTTTGTTGCATGATACGTATTGTGATACGGAGATCTAAATACCGGTCTTTAGGTACATATTATAAAGTCCAGAAATTATTCATTTATTTGTTCAATCTTTCAAATTACAATTACAGAAGTGTAAAAAATGTTGTAAAAAATGAAAAGAAAGGCCTCCAAACATAATTGATTTTATATACATAAAAATTTGAAGAAAGTAAAATTTTGTTTTTTCTGGCATATTTTTTTAGAAAAATAATGACTTTTCATATAAAATCATTGTAAAAACTGCTTTTAAAAATATCATGATATTATCATGATATTGTTGGAAAAAATCATGATATATCTCGATACGAAATTTTTGGTGATACCCATCCCTATTTAAGATTAACGAAATAAGTAATTATGAAGAAGGAAAATTATAGAATGTAAATATAAGCATTGAATTAATATTTTTGGATGTCTTCCGTCCTATAACACACCTGGCCGTGCCGACAAATTGAATACTGCGCGTTAGTGCATACGCGTAATAAGAAGACAAGCCATTGTAACAACTTTTGAATTCTGATTACTAGTCTGTAAAATGATTTATTCATGCTATACTTGTAACCTAATAAAAGACTATAGCTCAAGTGAATAGAATATACATATACACAGACTACTTTACTAGATCTGTATTTATCAGATATGCATTAGAATTATAATACCCAAGAACTTGCATTAAAGCATAAAATTTCATCAAATTATTTTAAAAATTTACCTCAGTAACAAAATGTCTGATGAGTGAAATATCTGTGTCTTGTTTGTCCAGACAGTTTTTGATGTATGTCACAACAGGAATGACAAAGCCACGGCTAAAGAGATGAACCATTCGGTCTAGGACAGCCTTCTTAAGCTCCAACTGCAATGTTAAAATGAAATTAAGAAACAATTATAAAGAGATTGCTGGTACAGTTTATTCTTCAATTTACAACATGTAATACAAAAATTCCAAGCAATGAGGATCAATCCATTTATAAATCACTTGAGATAATGAGTAAATAAGATTAACGGTAGGAAAGAATTTCAATGTTGTAAACCACATTCTCTATTTCTTCCAAACTTACCCTAAAAAGCACCTCTAGATCCTCAAATGAAGACTCAAACACTCTGATAAAGAGGTCTAGGGCTGGTTGATGTAGAAGAGTATGGTTTGTAACAATCTGTAATTGGTAAGATTATTCTTTAACAAATGATTTTTTATAAAACTCTTCAGCCAATCCTTTCTTAAAAACAAAAATTATATATTTCTTCAGAGGAAATAAAAATGCAAGAAAAGTTGTACATAGCACAGTCAAACCTCATTATATTGAACTCAATGAGAAGTGCAAAAGAAGACATTCAAGTGTTTGAGATATCAAGGGTTAAATACTTAAAAAATAAGTGTTTAGGACTTCCAATTCCCTTTGAGATATCCATGGTATTTGAGATATCAGTGTTTGTGACACCAAAGTTAAACTGTAATTACAGTCACATCTCCTTAATCAGAGGTTTTTGTTCCTGAACAAACTCTCCAAATTAAAGAAGCAGCTAGACTACTAATACAAATTTGGTACATATGAATGTAAGTTGATTCCAAAGAATTGTAATTTGCTATATTCAACAACTACACAACTCACTTCATCAATTAGAACCAGGTGTAGAGGAGTGTGGTCTGTGTTGAGTTTAAAATAACTGGCATCTGATACGGTGTAATCCACCCAGCGTAGGACTCCGTAAGCTATCACTGGAAATCTGGTCAAAATGAAAGCAAGCTGATGATTCAGATATAGTTTAGAACAATACTGTCAAACAAAATATAGAGTATTACCTTTTAAAATAATTTTGTTTCTGTTATCAAACATGATGATAGGGCATGTGAATCTGACATGACACAGCCCTACATTTTCTGATAAATTACACACACCAAAAAAAATCTTAAAGGTGCAAGAACCAAAGATGATTTCATACAATTAAAAGTTGAACAGTACTTTTTCTGTTACTTTGTTTTTGTTTAAAATGATAATACTTTGCATGATTCAAATGATAGAAGAACAGAAGTAGACCTACTTGATATTAAGGAAGAGTGTGTTGATGTCTGAGATAAGCTCGGATGAGCTTTTATTCTCAGCACAAAGAGATTGCACTCTTTCTAAGGCCTGAGTTGTGGGCTTCAGCTCATCTTTATTGATATTCTTTCTTTGACCCTAAGAAGGCAAATAGTACATACATCTTAAATCATACATACATACAATTTTTTTTATCAACCTACTACTTTTTTAATAATGCAAAGCACAAGAATATGCAAATTTCTTCCACTAACTTATTAAAAATAAACTTTTCCTCCCCATAGCTCCAGCAAAATTGAACAAAAAAGATATTGCTAAAATTATTCCATAAATTAAAGCCAAAAATTGATCTTTTGGCATTTAAAAATCTCTCAGTTGAACTTGCCTTTTTATAAACTTCTGTGACACTTGCTGCATAGGACAAGACAAATATATACTTAGATTTATGTTCAGGATTTACTCTGGATGAAGGTTTGAAAAGGGCATCAATTAAAAGCTCTATAAAAATACAATAAAAAGGTCGAATACAGATTACGTAAAAAAAAAATCAAAATTGTATTATAAGTGGTAATTAGCTAGTAGATAGGCGTAGTGGGCTTTTTTTGATTCATCTTCGTAAATGTCAAATATTCTATTCTAAGAAATATTCAAAAAAAATTATATCAATGTATATTATATTTCCAAACATAATACATGTATAAAATTGCTTAAATCTCAAATTATTACTCAGTATTGTTTGTAGCAAAAATAACAGTTAACAAGAGATGTTTGTAAAACACTTATGCCCCCCTCCCACCAAATTGGAACTTTTCTATGTCCAAATGGGATTAACTCGGTCAAAAATGGCTCGATCGTATCCAAAAATGAACTTGACCTAGATATTAATCTGATAAATTTGTATACTAAATTTCATTTCAGTATGTATAATCTCTGCGAAGAAAATGAACAGAAACTGCAAAAAATTGGAATTTTTCTAAGACCAAGGGGCATAACTCTGTCAAAAATGGCGTGATAGTACCCAAAACAGAACTTGACCTAGATATTCATCTTATATATCTACATACCAAATTTCATTTTAGTATGTGCAACGGTTGTGAAGAAAATGAACGGAATTTGCAAATAATTGGAATATTTCCAAGTCCAAGGGGCATAACTCAAAAATGGCACGATCATACCCAAAACAGAACTTGACCTAGATATTTATCTGAAATATGAAGAAAATGAACGGAAAGTAACAGAAACTAAGTGGACCGACAGACAGCAGCAAAGCAATAAGCCCTCCCTTCTTCAAAGGGGGGCATAATAAAATATACCGGTAATAAGAGTTCATATTTCAATTTTTAAAAAAAAAGTAATACACAGTACCCAAAAAAGCAGGAACTCGAATCAGGTCAACAGGAGGAGGGTTCATCTCCATATACATTTTGTACAACTGGAATAAAACAAAGGACCACTCAAAAACACTTAGTAATAGTGATGTTTCTTTTACTATGATATATATTTCTTTCCTGAAATCTGAAATAGCTTACAATAGTGATATCTGCTGGATTCAGGGCATTTCTGGACAACATGGAGGAGAGGGCTTGACAAGCCCTGGGGTAAGCAGCTGCCCCACTGAGGGCCAGAGTAATGGGGGTCACATCCATCTCTCTGAAATAAAATGTCAGAGAGGTAAATTAATTAATCTTGTAAATTAATTTAATACCGTAATTTGCAAGAAGTAAGCAACATAAAATCGTATGTGTCAATATATTTTTCAATTTATACTTCCTTGAAATCATAAGACCGAATTCTGATCCAGGGTTATCATAAAATTATATGAGTGGTAAAAACCTTATACATATACTGTAAATGTATTTTATTTGGCAAAAATTTAAAATCAAAAACAATTAAGCATACATTTGCACTATTGTTTTTGAATAAGCTTTATATTCTGAACAGTGTTTTCCCCAGAAAATGTTTGATGCATGGGAGGAATTTCGCTGATTTGACGTCGCACGACGTGTGTCGGTTAACGACGTTCGATCCTGATATTTAAAGTCTTAAACTTTTTTTGCCAAGTATATCTTTAGTTTCTACATACATAGCTTAATTAAAATTCAAATCAAAAAATGGGGGTCAATACGCTTTTTTTGGTGCTACAGTACATTTGATATGACCTTTCTGCACTGAAATTTGTATCTTGATTAAAAATTAAATTTTGGACGTTTTCCCTCCAATATTTTTATCCAATTAAAGCATGAAATAAAATGAACTCTAAGTTTGTTTAAAAAAGACACTTAAAAATTGTGACCAAGAAAAAGTTTCAAATTGCATCGCATAATCAATTATTTGACCTTTCTGCACTAATAAAAAGTGATTTTTCTGGCATTGAAAATTTAATAAGCAAGAAAATTAATTTAAAGTCTTAAACTTTTTCTGATTTTAAGCAAATAGGTCAAATTTATCTTGAATATTTAGAAAAGAACATCAAAAGTGGGGGTATATGATGTAAATTTTCAGATATTACTAAAAAAGTGTCAATTTTACGTTAAAATTGGCTCAAATTTTTCTCAGATTTTCAGAATATATTGACTGTATTTGTCACACTTTGTTGATAAAATTCATAAGAAATAATTTAATAGATATTTCTGAACCAGCATAACACATTTTACTGCAAAAACAGCTTTGTGTGCAACCAGGATAGAAAAATAGGAATCCAAAATTAAGAGTAATGTTATAGTTCGAAATTGAAAAAATTATCATTTTTGTCTAAAAAACCTTCTGCCACAAAATATAGTCCCTAGCTTAATTCTACTTGAATGGAATTTAATCACGTTTTTTTCATTGGATATACAGGTGAGTCTCGATGGCTCGAACTCCGATCTCTCGAAGTGAACCTCCGGTCCCGTTTTTTCCCTCTATATAACTAAGCAAATTTACTCCTGATCTCTCGAACTTCTATCTCTCGAAGTTCTCTATCTCTCAAACCAAAATCTGGGTCCCGTTACACATATTTCATTGAATTTTACTTCTATCTCTCGAAGTTTTGATTGCGCGTGTATACACGCCAACCAAGCGTAAAATTAATGCCACCTGGACTTACCTGGAAACAGTGAATGCCTTGGGCTGGCATGGAGGTGTTAATTGGGTGTTTACATAGATGACACTACACCTGTGGGTCGTCCGTGTGTTGATATAATTAATTGGTTATTATTCACAGGGTAAATTATAAACAAAGTCACTTATTTTGAATTAAAACCGAGACGATAATTTTTTGAAATTAATTTATAGATGTTCGTTTCAGTAAGTTCCTATAGACTATGAACTTTCATTATGATTATATAGCGTCTACATAATCCCAGAATGGCAAATATTGCACAAGAAATTCGTTTCCCAAGGTCTGAATACCGATTAAGAAAAATCTGGTGAACACTCAGGTGAAGGACCCGATCAAGCCTCGGAATAGATCCGACAATTACTATTCGGGTTTTATGTAATCATGAAATAGGAATAAATAGATATTGAAACTTTGGGAATTCGATTTATTTATTCGAAATACGATCATTTTTGTTGATATCAAGTAAACTACCTGTAAAATAGGATTGAAAACGTGCAATGACTTTATTTACATATACTTCCGGTATCTGTAAAAGTAGAACTTCTATGATCAGAACTGAAAATTCCGGATTTTAATTACTTTCTATCTCTCGAACCCCCTCGATCTCTCGAAGTTTTCTTCCGGTCCCTTGAACTTAGAGAGATCGAGAGTCACCTGTAGTTAAATTTGCACTGTAGAATTCAGATTTAATGCTAGAACTTAAAAATGATGCAGAATTTTATAAATAAAGGACCTGACCAAAATACGCTCAAAATCTCAGGATCGAACGTCCTTAAGTTAATTGTACATGTAACTAAATATATATTTAAATGAAAAAATACAAATTCATTATTTAATCAAATGATAAATACACTTTGAACAAATTGTTAATTTTAATTAAAAAATATTCAACAATTGAGTTTCTTTTAAAAATAAAAATAGAATTAATAAAAAAATATTTGCTCTTTTATAATTTTCTATAAACCCACTGTCTTTTTACTGTTTTGTGTATTGTGTTATTTTTGCTTTCTACAAATAGACAGAGACCTCCACCTTTTTATTATTATTTTTTTATGTCCCTACTTTTGCAGTTGTCTTGAAACAAAAAGGGTGCTCGTTAATATGTAGCACTAATGCTTACATGTAAATATTGTGAAAACTTATTTAGATTCATTTGGTGTTTGATTTTTCCCACTTTTGAATATAGGTGAAGGTGTATTAAAAGCACATGTTTTTGAACTAAGTACCTCGCGATAGTTCATAAAGTAAATAAACATTGTTTATGTTAATGAGAAATGTTTATTTTCAGCACTTTCATGCAAAAAATGTCTTAAATATTATGAGTTTAACTAATGAATCATTCTTTATGTTGGAGCATCAATGCTATTTATAGAACAACTTGCAAATGTTGGAAAAAACCCACATGTGCATTAACAAGTGTATTGCTTTTACCATGTACACCCTCTGATAGCAATTAATTACTTTTTATGGTTATAAATTAATTTTTAACTAATTAAAACCCTGATACTTAGTAACATACCAGTAAATTGCAATAAACAAAAAGTGACAGCTAGGCCTATTATTGCATCATACCCCTTGCCGTGATTCGCATCGATGTTCACAACAGGTGCACAAAATGTGTACAGTACATGCTAGGATTCTAGTGATTTGATTTGTTTTATTGAAAGATTTGTAACTGGTAACATTAAAATGGTACACAATTAATAGTTCATGCATAGCGGGAAGCATGGCGGCAACATGTGATGCATGGCGGGAGATCATGAATGCATGGTGGTACCGCCATGCAAAAATGGCTTGGGGAAAACACTGTTCACAAACTAGAACTGTCCAAACGGGACAAAATATCCCCCGCTGGGTTTTTCAGTAGTAAGTTTTTCCATAATAAAGATATGTATCACACATGAATTATGAAATTTTTCTTCCAGTGACCTTGAAGTTCCCAAAATGACCTTGGGTCAAGGTCATGACACACCCTTGGGTCATGGGCAATCTTTGTGTGAAATGAGAACCTACCAAGTTTATCCATAAGAAAGATATGGACCAGATACGAATTATGAAATTTTTCTTCCAGTGACCTTGAACTTCCCCAAATGACCTTGGGTCAAGGTCATGACACACCCTATTGTCATGGGCTATCTTTGTGTGAAATGAGAACCTACCAAATTTATCCATAAGAAAGATATGGACTGGACACAAATTATGAAAATTTTCTTCCAGTGACCTTGAAGTTCCCCAAATGACCTTGGGTCAAGGTCACGACACACCCTTATGTCGTGGGCAATCTTTGTGTGAAATGAGAACCTACCAAGTTTATCTAAAAGAAAGATATGGACCGGACACAAATTATGGAATTTTTCTTCCAGTGACCTTGAAGTTCTCCAAATGACCTTGGGTCAAGGTCAATACACACCCTTATGTCGTGGGCAATCTTTGTGTGAAATGAGAACCTACCAAGTTTATCTAAAAGAAAGATATGGACCGGACACAAATTATGAAATTTTTCTTCCAGTGACCTTGAAGTTCTCCAAATGACCTTGGGTCAAGATCATGACACATCCTTAGGTCATTGGCAATCTTTGTGTGAAATGAGAACCTACCAACTTTATCCATGAGAAAGATATGGACCGGACACAAATTATGAAATTTTTCTTCCAGTGACCTTGAAGTTCCCCAAATGACCTTGGGTCAAGGTCATGACACACCCTTACGTCATGGGGAATCTTTGCATAAAATGAGAACCTACCAAGTTTTGCCCATAAAAAAGATGTGGACCGGACATGAATTATGAATTTTCTTCCAGTGACCTTGAACTTCCCCAAATGACCTTGGGTCAAGGTCATGACACACCCTTGGGTCATGGGCAATCTTTGTGTGAAATGAGAACCTACCAAATTTATCCATAAGAGAGATATGGACCGGACACGAATTATGAAATTTTTCTTCCAGTGACCTTGAAGTTCCCCAAATGACCTCGGGTCAAGGTCATGACACACCCTTAGGTCATGAGCAATCTTTGTGTGGAGTAGTAGATTCTAATGTCCCTCCGTAAGAAAGATTTGGACCGGACACGTTTGCACAGACAGACAGACGGACGGACAGACAGACAGACAAGGTGATTCCTATATACACCCCAAACTTCGTTTGCGGGGGGTATAATAAACTAATGGTCCCGAGTTAGCAGAAACTGCTTTCTGAGAGAGCATTCACCGGTATAAGAATACACAACCAAATGTTACACATGTACATTTCCAGTAATAATTTTTCTGACCTAGCCTGGGCACTTTTCTGTAATTCCTGACATAACCGCCGAATGTTAGATCCACCCTTGGTTTCCTGGGCCAGAATGTGCATCAGAACCTGACTGTACAGGTATGTGTGTTCTCCATGGCAAACCATTTTCTAGTAATAAAATAACCAAATAATAATTCATAAAACACATGTAGATGTACTTTAAATCACTTTTTATTTGCGAGAACTTTATTTTTGCATAATGACGCAAGAAAGTTTGCTTGTATCATTCTTGCATATATAAGTATTCTTTCAGATTATATAGGCTACCTTGCGAAAATTTAGTGATCTACATTAGGTCACACTCTAAATACATATATGGTAACACTATGGAATTTAATACAAACTGTGAATTCTGGGAGATTTTTGGTGATTGTTTCCTCCCCTCCCTCAAGCATCCCTGTGATTGATGTCCTCAGAACTCGGGAGAAAACTTCAATCTGGTGGCAGGCTGTGGACACAGAGGTTATCTCCCCCTGGTAGCCAGCATCGGATATTAACTGCAGAGAAAATAATACTTGCATTAATTCATGTATTGTTTATAATGGATATGTATTTTTGGTTATGGATTTCAATCTTACGTTTTTATTGATTTCTTTTTTGTTTTATTTTTGTTTTATGCCATTCTTGAGAAGTCTGCCTTAAGTTGGTTGAAGAACTGTCATAATAACATGAACAACTTAGAAACTAAACCTACTGACTTTCAAAATACCATACCTTGACAGTAAAGTTAAGCATTAGACAGTCTGGGTACTCCTCTGCCAGTTTGTAAAACAATTCTCTCCACGTAGGAAACTCAATCATCTCAGCCAACCATGAAGGAGTCTACAAGTATCCCAGCAATTCACTACCGGTAAATAGCTTTATCTTAGGCCAAAAAAAATTAATTAATAGTTTCTCAGGCCAACAAATTCAAAATTCAATGCGGCAGGCAGGCTTTTTTTTTTTTGGAAGCAGGTTTTTACACCTTTTTTGTAAGTCATTTGTGCAGTAAAATGATAATATCTACTAATTCTTAAGTTTTGTTCTCAAAAATTAGTTATAATATGTATTTAACATTAAATAATCTTATTCCAAACATTTATTTAAAAGTTGACTGATAAAATACTTTAGGTTTAGAAGAAATATATTGTTTCTCTAATAAAAACATCTTTCTTGGCGTTTATGAAAAGGGGAATAACTCGGTTTTCTTTTTCAACTTGGAAAAATAGAAAATTGAGTTATTTCCCTTTTCAATATGTCAATAAAGATCAATGCGGCCGTTTTTGAACTGATGCGGCGGTGCCTGAGAAACTATTGATTAATTTTTTTTTGCCTTACATGTACTATTAAAAATTTCAGATTGAGACTTTATTTCTATCTATTGCAAAACATTTATAAAAAAAATATACTATACATGTACGAGGGTAGTTAAAAAAATTACGTGGACTTGTTGCACAGAAGAAATATTTGACGACATAATCGTGCAAAATGTCATACATTATATATAAGAATCTTTATTTATATGGTCTTCAAAATTTCATATCAAAATGTTATAAATTGATATCAATTTTGATTGATTTTTCAGGACATATTATCAAGTCACGGAGCAGCAAAATCTTCGACGTCACGGGCATTCTAAAAATAATATGAGCTTTCATTTTCTCAACATTTTCCCAAAAGTTCCTGTACAGTTTGAGTTACTTTATCTACTCAACATCCATACACCATTTCTTGTCAACCTTAAACTCTATAAAACAAGTAAACATATATTTTTCTTAAAACTAAAAACTGCAGGTACTAATGAGATAATTTGTGGCATTGGTCACTCTCAATCACGTTCTTTACTGTCCTGATAAAGTTTTCCTCGATAATCTTCTTCCCGCCCTCCCATTAAGCCTTTTTATAGAAGTCTAACGATCTAAAATTCCAATTTGCTACTTGAAGACAAATGTCACGAATACCCTAGTTTACTACATATTTTATTATGCATATTTTGGATCTATGTTGGCGATATCTTGAGCATTACACATAACTTAACAAAAATGTGGTGCTCCGTCAATTCAGGAAACAACATTTTCACAGTCGTTTTAAATTTCAAAGGAATCATATCGGAGAAAAATCACAATATTTCTGTTAGTACCGGTACTTCAAATATCACATCAGAAATCTTAATACATAACAACAGAACAATATAAAGATACATTTGAGAAAATTGCATATAAAATCGCGAATTATTGAAAAACTAATGAGTTAAATTTTGGATTCTTCATGCTTTTTTTTCAATTTTTTGTTGTGCTCCATACCTCTCCATCAGTGATATCAACACAGTGATAATTTTAGAAGAAATTTTTTAAAATATAGAAATTTTGCCCAAAATTTATTGGAATCTTGAAGATACATATTTCTGTGCAATTTCATAACTATATGACGTCTGTAAGAGTAAATAATAGCAGAATCCGCATAATTTTTAAACGGCCCTGGTATATGAATTGACACCTTCAAAATTTAGCACAATTTGTGGGTATGGAGTTGTATGCATAACTATGGCTTTGATAAGTATACACAGAGTAATTAAATCAGCTGATCAATTCAATGTAAATTTTGTTTCTCTTCTAATTATTTTAAATGGTATCTGTGAGCCAGTCACAGCATGTTCTTTATTACCTCTCCTTCATCTGTAAAGATAGAATCAGCTTTCTTGGGATCAAAGTGTTTCATTATCATTGTCTTCAGATGATTTTCCACCATTTCCTGTACAATTTTGATATCCACACCTGTAAACATCAATTTTTTTTATTCAGTCTATTCCACATGTCAGCAATTATTAAACTTTTACTAATGAATAATATGTTTGCACTTTCAAAGACGCATTTTTAAAAATTTATCCAAAATAATTATCTTCATTAACATAAAAACAAATATTAATCTCTAAAATTATGCACTGGATGTGCATGTACAATGAATGCGCACATGTACTAGTTTCAGTCTAATAAGCTTCTTATCTCACAGGAACTAAAAATTAAAATCATTGAGATTTCTTTATCCTAGTAAATAAATCCTACAGAATTGGTACTTGGTGCCTCCACACACATGAATGACCAAAATTTAGCCAGATCTCTGTACCTGCTTGAATGAGCCATTCAGCTAAAAGATTGACAGTCTGGGCTACAGCTGTGTAATTATCAGACAACATCTCCACAACTTTTTCTGGAGATCCACCAGCTTGCAGGAATCTGGAGAACATGCAACCATATTCAATTTTTCTACCAATTTTCCACCTCACCATTAACTGACAAACCTTACATTATTTTTATTTATATTTATAAAGTTTTTATTTAAAGGTTATCTTGAGAGGGAAAAAATCCATCAATGTTTTTCACATTTTTAATTTCTTTCCTTTCCATTACCTTTTCAGAGTGCCAAACACTCCTGGTTCCATAATGTAATCTTTACAAGAAAATAAGTCCAAACACTCTTGCTGTGCAGCAAATTTCTCTTCTTCATCCTCTTCATCTTCCTCTGGTGACTATTAACAATAAAAAAATCCTTAAATTCGAAGTCTGAACAAGATTTGGGGAGGGGCCTTCCCCTTCTGGATCAAACATTCATTTAACATGGACACTAAGGATAAAGAGGAAAACAAAATTAGGGGTTCCTTTGGATTTAACATTCTCTGATTATTAACCCACATCTAGCTGCAGAACTGTAGCTCTCCAAAAAAATGATAATGAGAATTTGGAGAAATTAATCCAGAACGAAGCACATTTTTTTGTATGCAATAAATACATGTTTTTTTCTATGGGTAGCACTCTAGCTCTCTGGTCATCCATCCAATTTTTTCAAACCAGAAAGCTACAGATTTGCAGCTTACTTACACCCATATCCAGATTCCATGGTAAGAGGTTCATTTGGGTACAAACTGGTTATATAAACTTATTTCAAATGACTAGAGACCAGATGCTTTAGTGTAGTATCATGTCTTTATTTTAATCAGCTGCAATAATGTAGCCCTCTCCTTTTTTTTTTTTTTTTTGGGGGGGGGGGGGGGGGGAGAGGGCAACAACTCCTTAGGATCTCCGTAATGGTGCAGAGCGGGAGCGATTCGCTCCTGCACAGATTTGGGCTTATATTGTTAGTAAACGGCTATTTTATTTATATGTCTTACCTGGATTTCCAAAATGTAGTTATCCCAGACATAAATCGATCCAAAAATATACAGAACAATCCATATATCAGTATTTTTCGTGTATGTCAACATCACAACTTAAATTTATCCGCCATGTTTACTGACCTTGACAGATTTTATTTCGGGACAGCCAATGAGATTAAGGATCAATAGGGAGCGGATTTCTTTGGAATAACCTTATTTTAAGCTTAAATATCGGTGTTTACAAAAAAATGAAACATGGAATGATTTTATTTATCGATGTTTAGTGTTACTATTCATCACAATTATTTATAAACATTGACATTTGCTTTATTGAGTTGTTCTAAATTTCAAATGCAAGTCTCACTACGTCACGCGTGAACTGTCATGGCTGCTGAAGTAAATGAAAAGATTTATTTTACATGGTTTTCGCGTTTAACGAGCTTTGATGTCGACAGTGAATAAAAATTTCGTCTTATTAGAAGTAAGTTGATTGTGAAAACAATTTATTCTGCCTGCAGTCGCCAGTATTTACAAAATATTTTTGCACCATTACGGAGATGCTGTGGAATTGTAGCCCTCTCCAGAAAATAACAGAGGAAAAAAATCGGAGAGGGCATTATTGCAGCTATATTTCAATAGAAATTCATATTGAACCTTTTCCTTCGAAATATAATGAATATTCTGCATCTACGCCTATTTAAAAACAGTTTGATCATTGATATATGTATATCTATATATTTACTTTCTTCCACCAAAGAAAGAGGCATTCAAAACTAAAGTTGAATATACAATTTTACACAACATGCCTCTAAAAACAAGAAAATTAAATAAAAGAGGCATTTACATCTCCTCCATCGTGTCCAGCGTCCCACATGTTTCCTTCATCATCCTCGTATTCATCCATTTCTCTTAATCTCGCTTGAATAGACCTTAAATATACAAAATTTTACAACCAAAGACAAAAAATTGCTAAGAACGCTTCCATCTTGAAAATTTGACAGGTTGTTCAATGACTCAGTCGTAATGCAATTCATTTTGTAGTAAATTTAAAATACTAGGCAATAAATAAAAGGATTTTCATGTTTAAAATCAGTTGAAAGAACAACATTGAAACCATAAAAGTAAAATAATATGAAGGAAACCTTTTAAAATCAAAAATTTGTTTATTTTACGAAATATTCTGGTATTACCCATTAAGTGTATGCCGGCTGTGAAACAGAAAATAGACGTAAATTGCAGTGAGAAAAGTAGTTACTAGTTAAAACACCTAAAGATACGAGATTTCAATTGTCTTTCAAGTTCATTAAGTAAGCATCTTATTATTTCCACAGGTACTTGGGTCGTAGTTTATAATGTTAAAAAAGTACATATCAATAGCTGGTTAGCAGGTCCAGTCCAAAGACTATTTCTACCTACGTAGGTATTAATAGCTACCTAGGTATTTAAAGCTACCCAAAGTAGCTATATTTACCTACTTTCTGCTTTACTTGCATTTTGTAGCCAAATGCTGGAACGGCGCAACATGGTGAGCACAAAATTTCTTGATACAGTCACACTGATGATGAATATGACAAAAATTTGGCCAAAAAATGAAAACTTCGTATATTATCAATTTTGCATAGAAACTAATGTAAAATTGCCGACTTAGGAAGTAATCATTTTTTGGCAAAATTTTTGTCGTATTCATCATTAGTGTAACCATATCAAAAAATATGGTATTCACCATGTTGCGCCGTTTTGTCTTTTGGTCGCAAAATGCAGAAATTATATAAAG
Source organism: Saccostrea cuccullata (assembly GCF_032062105.1). Classification (NCBI taxonomy): domain Eukaryota; kingdom Metazoa; phylum Mollusca; class Bivalvia; order Ostreida; family Ostreidae; genus Saccostrea; species Saccostrea cuccullata. Next base: position 599,699 of record NW_026935858.1, on the reverse strand, counting down.
TAGGTAAAAATAGCTACTTTGGGTAGCTTTAAATACCTACGTAGCTATTAATACCTACGTAGGTAGAAATAGTCTTTGGACTGGACCTGGTTAGGGTACATACATATTTATATATTGGCTGACTTCGATCATGAACTTGAGTAACTGTTGTTGAACTAGAGTAACATCTAACCCGATATAGTTTAATTGGAGTGACGTAATTTTTCTGACATAGGTCTACCCTCGTGTTTCCGTTGGTAGAACTATGGTAGAAAAATTGCGTCACTCCAGTTAAACAATATCGGGTTCGATGTTACTCTAGTTCAACAACAGTTACTCAAGTCCTCATGATCGAAGTAAGTCTACATAAACCACGACCCAAGTACCTGTGATTATTTCAGTTATGAATAATAGGTAGGTCATGTCTAATGATCTTAACGATTACTGTTATATATTACCTACCACAGTTCCTGTGTATCTTAGTATCTATACTATAGACCTTCTTTCACATGTATTCAGTTGGTATTTTTACCACAGAAGTGGACAGTTTTATCAATAGATGTAACACATCAATATATACTGACTTATAGCCCATATTATCGATAAATTTATGCGGAAATTCAAACATCAATAACTTATAATTTTACATGTAAAAGTTTGCATTTACTAAATAACAATACAGTCATGTATAAATATTTAAGGCTTGGAGAGTCCAATTAAAATACAACACACTAGGAAATGTCCTCTCTTGTTCTGGCATGTGTTTTGTGCTTCTAATCTACATGCACTTTATGTTATACATGAAAAGAATTTACAACTTAATATGTATCAGAAATTTGAAGGGAAGAAAAAGTTTCATGAATGGTACATGTTTTAAATCAGTGTTTGAAATAACCATGCGCCTGAATGCCTGAGACGCACAAATTTTTTCAGGGGCGAACAGATTAGCATGTATTGAAGCCCGACTGGACGAGTAAATTTTTTTCATAAATTTGAATTCAAATATTTGATAAAACTCTCATATCAACTAAGATTACTGGTTGCAAAGTGTAACAAACGAACGGGTAGAATTCATCAGCTTATAAGTCTGGGATCGAATATATAGTAAGCTATCCCCATTCAAAATATTGCTAAAAGGAACTTATAAAAGACAATTATTTTTTCGGGCTTATACAACTTTGGCAGAACTGATAACTTTCACTAGCAGTCAGCCCTGTATGTCCAGCTAATTTTACAGTGAGTTTCAAACATTTTTTTCTTGTACATAATTCAGTATAGAATATAGATGATGTAAGGACTCAACATTTGTGATGGATTTTCTTTGGGAGAAGCTGAAATCAATCAATGCCAATCACTTCATATTCATGTTACTGTGTGCTGTCATTGCGTACCTCTTCCGAGCCAGTGATTCATATAATCTGAAACCAGTCTGGAGGAAAAGAAGTGAACCTCATCATTTTACCAACAAGTTAGTGTTCAGGGTATTCTTTACCTCACAGGAGATCATGATGATTATCATATTTACATGTAGATCACTCATGCTAATTTGTTTCTTAAAAGACATATGCTTGCTCATTATAATAAATTTGATAGTTCATTTCCATTGATTGATAATATATTAAAAATTATGCATTGACATTAGGTGGTTAAAGAAAGGAAAGAAAGAAAGCATTTAAAAAAACATCTGATCAAAAGAAAATTATATTTTTTATTTCCATTTTATGAACAGAATATACCCTACACTTGATGACCGTCTCCCCTCTCCTATGATAACAGACTTGGATGGAGATGGAACAAATGAAATCCTCCTGATAACTCATGACTTTAAGTAAGACGACATGTATTTAATAGCTATATTGTTAAGAAATTTGTTCATAACAGTTCTTTGAAAAAATAAAGAGTGTAAAAAAAAAAACAACAACAACAACAAAATCACAAGCATACATTTTTATACTTTTTGCTTTAATCTTAGTTTAATTAAGTTTAGAACAGTACTAATCATAAGTTAAAAATTTAAGTATCTAGTAACGGAAGTCAGTGATTGTGACAAGAAATGCAGTTTCCATAAAGTTAACCTGATTTCTACAGGTTAAATGTTCTGGCCCTCCCAGACCCTGTGACAGATGAGGAGGACGATACACTCCCTCATGTTGTTGTCAAACAAAGAGCAGTCCTACCCATAAACGTCACCGAAGTCAGTCGACCTGTAGCCATGGAGACAGGCTTTACCATACCTTACAGTTCCATGATGCAAATAAGAAAACAGGTCAGAACAAAGGTTATTGACTTAATATATTGTTACTTAATTTACAGGAGTTATGTTTAAAGACTGTAGATGCTATCTATATTAAGAGGAACTTGAACATTAGTTTTATTGAAGAATTTACATGAAAGAACTTTGATGGTCAGAATATATCAAATCATGCAAGTCATGAAAATCAGATCATTTTATGAAATTAATTATCTTTAATGTGTCAATTGTGGAATGTTTTTATTTATGAAATTATTGGTTTGTAATGCTCTCCATTTATTGAGTCATACTAAACTGTTTGAAAGACTAAATATTTAAAGAAATCACAGTTTAGTTAACCTATTATGCAAATTATCCCATGTTTCCCACTGGTTTCCAGAATATAAGTATTTTTCAGATTGTTGTGGTTGTGACAGATGATTGGCAGGTCCTATGCTACAATCACAATCTGGAGTTACTGTGGCATAAGAGGTTTATGGATGTCAGTCGTGTGAGGGAGACATACACGGTTAAAGCCATGGGGGCCTTAATCACAGCCCATAATGTCAAGAAAACTGACCAGGGACTGGTGATTGTGGGTGGTAGCTTTACACACTTAGTGCATGCACCACCAGATGCAACCACCCCTAAAAAGTAAGGATTTGTAAGGGTATGATTTGTGATATTTTATAAAAAAAATACTTATAAAAAAAAAATGAACAGTTATAAGATTGCGTATAACTGTAGAGCAACTATTATTTTTATCCAAACTTGGTACAAAGCATCCTTGGGAGATGGGGAGTTTAAATTGTTAAAATAAAGGGCAAGGTCCCCTTCCAAGGGGAGATAATCAAGAAAAGACAAAAATAGGGTGGGATCATCATAAAATCTTCTTCTCAAGAACTCTTTTATTTGTGATTTTTCAGCTTGAAATCAATATTTGACAATTAATTTTTGGGACTGAGGACACTTTCTCTAAAATTAGATGGCAAACTTTATGGTCGAAGGGGGAAGAAATTATTCTCGAGATAAAGATATTTCTCGCAAATACCCCTTGGTAAAAGTTGGTTTACATTTTTTTTTTACGGTCATATTTGCTATTTTTATGTCTCCCTTCATTTTTAATTTAATTTGGTATACAGATTTATCATAAAAATATCTAGGTCAAGTGTTGTTTCGGGTAGGATCGAGCACAGAGTTATGCCCCTTGGACTCCGAAAAATTTCAGTTATTTTGGGGAAGGGGGCATATGTGTTTTACAAACATCTCTTGTTGACTATGGGGCAATATGGGCACTGTGGTAACAATATTTTTAAAAACTATACTTACAAACATATATATGAACAGAAAATTAAACTGTCTCGGAAGTTTTTTCTCAGTCCCATTGAGTTTAAGATAATGGGGTTTGAGTGTACATGTACTATATATATACCTTCATAGTGTAAATCAGACAGAAGATCAGCAGAGTAACTCCACAGAAGATAACACCCTGACCCACTTTAGCTCCTTTGCTGTCAGTGCATTAGACGGTACAGTGCGGTGGCACCACCTACCTGGGGATTTTGGAGAAATAGCAACCAACGTCAAGGTACTAATGCAAGAAATACATATTTGATTTGAAATTTGTAATGCTCTTCAAGAGAATAAATAAATTTCCTCCGACCTCTCTCGATGTGATGAATGTTTTGTAGGATATCCATGGAGACCACCACTGGAAGCTGGCTTTAAAAAGACACCGACTCCATGTTGGAGAGGCTCCCTGGACAATGTACAAGAAGGAATTCAACAGTTTTACTGTATGTTTTAATGCTGTAATATCATAGTTATGGTAGCTGCACCACAATTTTGACTAAGTTGAGTTCAAGTACTAGTATGCTTTCCATGAAAAGATCTTTCTTCTTTTAAGGTCATACATTTTTGTCCCAGTACCATGCATATGATATGCATTTGTATGAATTTTGCAGTTTATTGTTTTAAGTTTACATTTTGCCATATTTTAATTACCGTATATACTCGCCTATAAGTCGGTATTTTGGGAGTTAAATTTTAGTCCAAAACTCTATGTCCGACTTATAGGCGAGTCATCAAGATATTGGTATTTTTCTGTAAAGTGAAATGTAGCATTCCATATATATTTCAGACAATTGCTGAAGAACAAAGCCTATTTGTTTAGAATAGTTTATGCATTCAAAGATTATACAAACAGTACAAGTATTCACTTATTATAATGGTTTTATTTTGTGCATTAAATATTTGTTTAATCATTAAAAACTAAATATCGGCGTTATTTCGAAAAATATTAATTAAAACAGCTAAAAACATCAGTGCATTGATATAAAATGTCAAATGATTCTGTCAAAAAGTTGTACCGACTTATAGGCGGGTCAATTGCAAATCCCTCCAAAATAAACTCAAAAAGTACAACCAACTTAAAGGCGGACCGACTTATAGGCGAGTATACACGGTAGTATCAATCTTGTCTTTGGAGAGTACGACACATGAACAAATTAAACTATCCTTACATTGGCTTACAAGCCTTAAGGTTTTTGGCAGTGATAATCTATTCTTCAGATATACTGATATTTATGTTGGAAAATGTTTTATTTACAGCCTCATCTTTGGAGAAGTCTGGAGGACACAAAGCTGACCTTGGGAAGATTCAGAAAATCAGAAGAGAGCAGCCAGCCGGACACGCCCTCCTCCCAGAGAATGGCCTTGACCCCTGAACACGTTATCGGATATGCCTATGGTGGACACCGACCACACAGTAATCACGAACATGTAGAAAATCCCAACTCAGTGGTTATCCACACCCACAATGGTATAGAGGTCCTGAATCTACTGAGTGGACGACCTGTCACTGAACTGCATCTTCCTGGAGATGGGGCGGTGTACTTGGACATTGACGGAGATGGAGAAATTGAACAGGTCCTCTGGGGTCAGCAGGATGACTACAGTCCTTGTTATATTGAGATCTGGCGGATTAATCCAGTAAAGGAACGGATTGAGCAGCTACCAGTTTGTCGGATTACTCGTTTGTTCTTCACTTCCTCCTGGGCTTATGATGAAGATAACTTGAAGAAATTACCACCCATTATTGCCAAAAGGTAAAATGAAAGTAAAGTCTAACCTCAGTATTTTGAATTGAAGAGGGATTGATAACTCTGAAATATTGAGAAATGAGAATTCAAGATATCAACATTGGAACTTGAATACTTTAACTTCCATCTCACAAATCATTGATAGGTGACATCTGTATTTATTTCAATGAAAAGAGGTAACCAAAAATACTAAATATTTCACCTAATGATTGAGCAATTCAAAACTGGTTGTAATCAATTTATATTGCTTTAGACATTTATATTTCCATTTTTCCAAATGTCTGTTGAGATTTGCTCAAAGAAACATGCAAAGAACATGCGCATTGAGTATTACTAATATGTGTTTTAGTTCAGTAAGTTGAAATCAAGTTTGGTTAATGATGCAAGTATTTGTCTGTTTTCAGTGTTGCAAGAAAAACGGGACTCCTGAGATACTTAATGGGTCACCATCTTCCCAAGTTCTCACATAAATATGACATCATTACATTTGGAGGGGTTGGCAGAGTGTCGTCTTGGGACAGAGAAGGAAATGTTAATTGGCAGGTACATGTAATAAACAATGACAACTTTAATTTGGGAAATCTTATAACTGCATGTGGATAAATGCACAGAAAATCATCAGCAAGCTGATAAATTTCAATAGAACTCATGCTTATATGGCCACAGAGGAATGTTTTTTTTTTTAGCAGCATTCATTAGCATCAGATCAAACATGTCCATTTGACAATCCATCCTTGATGGTAAACTATTCCTTGTCTTTCTAGCTTTTTGATTATAGATCACAAATAATATCACAATTATTATTAATACAAGAAGAATTATTAGGATGTTTTCATATGAGTACATGTATCATTTAAATCCTCCTCATATTTAAGTTTGAACTTAAGAAATTTTGTGTTCAGAAAGGGCCTCATTATCTCAAATCCATGGGTATATTAAGAAGTTTTTCTTTTGGAAGCATTGAGATCAGGATAATGAAGTTAGATTGTATGTTTAAAGTAATTGATCTCTTATAACTCTATAGGTTGCCATTCCAGCCAACTGGGCTAAGGCCTCAGTAGATATAAAGAAGAACAAGGAAAGAGATCGTCCGGCCTACCAGAGATTTATGGAAGAATTCTGGCCTAGTCGAGTTCTGATGTCTATCCCTGTATATGGTCAGAAGGTATGTATTCCATTTTTTGTGTTTTGATTAAACATACTTTTCTATGGATGAAACATTTTATATGCCTAATCAATGTATAGTGTAAATTGTCAATCATTTGAAAAAAAATTATTTTATTTTGTAATTTCTTAACATCTTTGTTTGGTAGTTAGCATATTTAAGGTGAACAAAAAACTGTAAGATCTATAAAATTGACTTAATTGTTTACTTATACATAAAGTATTTAAAACTTGTTTACTCCAGAATGTGGTGGCCCTGAGTGGTTACTCGGAGTTTGTCCTGGTGGACTTGGTGAGTGGTAACCTCCTGGCAGAACACTCCCTCCCCTGTCACCCCACGGCCCCTCTGATTGTGGGGGACTTTGATAACGACGGGGTCAATGATGTCATAGTTACATGTAGTCTGGGGTAAGTATAGTCTTCTCTCATTATAATTAATGTCAGATTATCATTAAATGTCTCACATCAGTGTCATGACCATGTTTTACAAAACAACTTTAAACTTTAAAATAAAAAATTGGGGCTGCTTCAATTCTTTTCAAAATTGATATTGGATCTTTGTTTATTTCCTCAGGTACATAGGATTTTCTCTTCATCACAAGACAAACCACATTTTTACTGCTTTGTACGGACTGACTGTGTTTATCCTCATTATTCTACTGAACTGGCTGTGCTCACCACAGTCCTTTTATGGAGAAGATGAAGAGGTGGTTCCAAGTGATGATGAAGACGATGATGATTGAGTTGATGATTTAGATGATGACTGAAGTGATGATTTAGATGATGACTGGTGATGATGTAGAGAAGTTAAGTGATGCTGGTGTGGTTTAGATCAAGATCCAGGAAAATGAAAGTGAAAAGCAGCCAAATATTAGAAGAGGACCTGAAATAAAGAGAGCTATGGAGTAGAAGTTAGTTGTGGGTTGTTCTTTTAGAAAGTGAAATGTGAGAAGTCCAAGAAGTGTTCATTGCCAGCCGGACTGGAAAACCCAGAGAGAAAGAGAGATAGTCTGATTTCAGGCCTGGGACATCCAACAGTTGCAAACGATTAGGAATGGACATTTTTCATGCAATAAGGAAATGAACTTTATTAAGATTCTTGGATTAGTTGTCGAAATCAAAATATGTAACACCGAATCAAAAATCAACCTTAAGAGTATGATATTTTTATGAAAACACTTACTTGCTTGCAAGATTGTTTTTTTTTTTTTAATTAACGTTAAAATTTTGTTCACATAATTTGCAAATTAATACGTCATTTTATTTGATAGAGTAGTGTATAGAAATGTTATTTTAGCTGTGAAAAATTAGGAGATATTTCCACATGTGGAATATTAATTGCAACAATGTTCTACATGTTAAATATGCATACTTTATAAGATTTGAATTGGGTTAAAATATATCTTTTCAAATTAATGAACTGGATTGAACAGCAGGCTTAAATGCCTATGATTGTTCTCTCCATAAGTTGTGAATTAATTAAGTATGACATTGTTCTTTGCATAAAATGCAAGACAAACCATGAATGTGCGCATCTAATGATGCCAACTCTTAATTTATTTCAGTAAGTTATATTTTCTACCAGTTTTATTCATTACATATACATGTACATGTAGTTATGTGTGAATCAAGATTCATTGAATTTTCCAGCAAAATCATCTCAATACAAATGTACTTTATCATGAGTTTAATTCCAAGTTACATATCATTATTTTAATTTCAGGGGGATATTTAAAGAAGTTGTCAAAATCATTGTTTTTGATGCCAAGCACATGTGTATTTTTTTAAATGAAAAATATTGAATTTTAATTCCCAATATTGATTTCTTTATTCATTTTAAATTACCTGGTAATTGTATGCAAAGAGACATATACATGTAGGTTCCATGCCTTCTACGTCTTTTATTCTGAACTGTACACAAGGCTTATTGAGCATCTTTTAGCAATGATAATGTTAAGGGGTATAAAATTGGGAGAAAAAAATGTATCTACCCAGCATACAATTTGGTACCTTAAAGTAATCTGTCTGTCTGTTTGACGTCTTATATCATTTGACTTTTTATTGAATACTGTAAACCAACTTTTATTCGCGTGCGAGAAATTTTCGCGAGGTTCGCGAGAGCATCGTCATCGCAAATATTTCTCACCGCGAACCGGTCCTGAAAGTCTCTGTTGTATTAACAACAGATTCAAAAAAAGTTTTAATCGCGAAAATTAATCGTCGCGAACAATTTTACCCCCGATAAATCGTGAAATAAAGTCGTCACGAATAAAAGTTGGTTTACAATACATTGTTTTTCTTCTCTTGGCCAAATCTGGGTTATACTCCACCCATAGATAGTATGCAGTCACAATGAAAAAAAAATTCTACAAGATGAAAAAGAAACACCTCTGTGTAATGTCCTTATGTGGAAATATTTTCTCTCCTTGGTGTAGTCTTCATTAAACTTTAACCATAAATTGCCTGTGTGTAAAAGGGTGTGCCGTAAGTTTTTAGTTAAATTTCAAATTAAATTTCCTAGTTGTGGTACAAAGAACAATTTTCTTGATCAAGGACAGCCTCCTAAGTCCTTTTCTTTCTAACATAAAATTTAGTGATTGACTTATCACCAAATTCTTTGGTGCTCTAGCTAAACAGCGTCTAGAATTTGTGTTTTGTACCTTAAAAAATTCCTAATTGATAAACGAATAACAAAACATCTTAATTTTCAACATAAATAAATTTAATTGACTTGTTCCGTAAAAAAAAAATACACAACCTTCCATATTCATTAAAAATATCTGTTTAAAAGGGAAAGGAACAAAAAAATTGATATGCATCATTGTATATACACCTTTCAATACAAAATCTTCTGGATAAGTAAATTCAAATAAAAGTATAGTGGTAAAAATTGACATGCCACAACAAGGCTTGGAATGTACTTCATACATCAACAACATTTATCAATAAACTGCTGAATATTCAAAATACATAACATGGACAGCTTACTTGTATGGTGCACATGCACAAATACTTTGTAATACATGTACTGTAGCAAGATATGTGGCTTTGTGTAGTGTATAAATGTATTTCAATCTTCAATTTTACATAATCTTTTTAAGACAGAATGATGTCAAAAAGCTTTGTTTTGAGCTCTTTTCAATATAGCTTTACCACATTCATTTTCAGATGTAGTTTACACAATACTATCTATGGAACAAGCAAAAATATTCCCCCTTCCCCCCTTTTTTTAAGTTTTTTTTTTAGAAACTAGATAAAGTGATAACAAATAGTTTCACAACAAGTCTTTGCAAAAATTCATCTCTTTGTACTGAACTAATTCCTACAGTATCTGTCATGAAGTTTTGATTATGACAGAACCTGAAATCTCTGTAGTTTTTATACATTTCTTTTTGACAAACAAACAAACAGAACAAAAAACAACCTGCTCTGGATCTTTGATCTTCTAAGCATTAAAACACACAATATGCATGTAACTATAATAATAAAGCACCTAGCATGAACTCTTTAAAAATGTCTGTGTCCAGCACAGACATTGAAAACAAATTGAATATCAAGCAGATCTACACTAAAACAAAACAATTCTTACCTTAAAACAAATATCATTTAGGAAAATGTAATTCAAAAAAAAAATGCTATTAAATAATGATATTTTTGGTATTTCAAGAAAAATATGTCTTATATAATTAATGAACTCATGCCATGGCACTATTCTTTATTGATGAAGAGGCGTACACTCTGCAAAAATTGGTTAATTTATCTTAAAATACTCCCGATTAAGTTACATAAACAAATGTTTACGAATTTACATTAATTCAGCACATTCTAATATGTATATACATGTATATATACCTATACAATGACAATACAAAAGGTCACATTAATAGCACACCTGTACGTTTCTATGAATAGTTCATACTTTATGATATGGATTTCAAATATAATTACATGTGTATACAGTCAAATATTTAAATAATGCTTGTATGAGTTAGTAAAACTGCTACTCAGTTACTTGAATGCAGTTTGTATGGATATTTAACTGAGTAAATAAATAGAAATGAATTTTTTGACATTTTTGGTCCCGAAAGAAATGGTAATTTTAAATCTGCAAATTATAGATACATGTACTTGTAAATGAAATGGAATTACGAACATGCAAAATGGACTGTTTTCTTAAGCAAAAACTAAATGCCCTTATTGGAGTGATAATATTCAAGACCAAATTTACATGCATTCAGAAGATGGTTTGTGTTAAGGTTTGTTACTATTGAATATCTGTTTCCAGGAAGAATGTTAAGAGACCAATAATTAGGTACTCAATCTGAAAAGTAAGTGCCTAACCAGTTACTAAAAATCATCTGATTTGACAACACCAGTAAAATTAATTTGAAAATTAAACATAAAACCTGAAGATTCTTGGATACATATACATGTACAAAAACTGAATTCATAATACACATGCTTGTAATACATGCTTCAAAATAAAGTCAAATTTACATTTTTGAAGTATTCAGACAAAAACATCTTCACTGTCACAGGCCAAAGAAATATGTCTTTCCTCCTGAATATTAGACAAGTCACCATGAGATTGAGTTTGTCGTCTGCTTACTTGATTGTTCAGACGTTGGTTCAGGTCTCCTAGCGACCTTCTGTATGAACTCTCAGGTGACCTTTGATTCCTTGTTTTCTCTGGATTCAGATGAGAGCGATTGGGTAGATTTCCCACAGAGAGGGATATTGGGCGGTCCTTCTCTAGGGGGCGTGGCTTGCTCATTCCCTCCTCCTGCCTAATGTTTGATTGACAGCCTGCCAATCCTCCAATGGGATGGTCTGAACTTCCCAGAGTAAGGCTGCTCCTAGAGGCAACACAGTGTGTAGTGGGTAGATGCTGTAATGATGTAGCCATCCCTCTTCTGTCTTCTGTCCATCTCTCTATAGGATGCAAATTGGACAGGCTGGCTGAGTTTGTCCTTGGTGGTGATTCTCTTGACCGATCTTCAGAATCTCTAAAACCTTGATTCAATACACCCCTATGCTCTCTATCTGTGAAGTGATCCTCACTGAAAAGCAAATCCTTGGAGCTGCTGTCCGATGCTCTGTTTTTCCGATCCTCTTTTGACCTTGTTTGTTTTCTTTCCCTCAGATCTTCATTCTTGTGATATTTGTCTTCCTTGAAATGAGGATGATTTTTGGGAGAATCTGAATATTGGTTAGGATTCTGTCTTGATGGACTGCCCGACATATTCCATCTTGCAGTGGAACTTATATCTCCCTTTCTCCCAGGCTCTAGTCCCTGCATGAGCAAAGGTGTTCCTTTCCTAGACTGTGTTACATCTGAATGATTTTCATAAGGCTTTCTCTCTGAATTTTCTCTCACATCATTTTCACTATTTTGTTTCTGAGGATGAAAGTTTCTTCTTTCTAATTGTCTTCCATCTTTTGATCCACTGGGTACCCTTTCTCTATACTCTTGCTCACTCCTCTCCCTGTCTGAGGTTCTGGACCCCTGATGAGGTACCTCACTATAAGAGGGACCATGAACTTTTGGTACAGATCGGTTCAGAGGTATGTCCGTGGATGACTCTGAGCTGTAAGACATACTGTATGTATGATTAACAGGTCTTATTTCACCACTCTCTGCAGGAGAAGCGTTAGATGTATGGGACTCAAAGCTTGGAGGTTGACGGTCTATGGTGCTGAATTCTGGTGGTGGATAGTCCTCCTCCATGTTATCCTCTGGTGGTGCCTCCACCACCTGTCCCACCGCCTCATGGTACGTGGGTGGTTTCAGTACTCCATTTTCATATTCCTGGTAATAAATTATGAATCATTTTGAATCAATACATTTTACATCTAAATTATTCAAATTTTATTTTAAAAGAACTGTTTAAAGCTTTGTAATAAACAGGAATTTGGTTATTTACCAGTGGAGGTTCTTCATATGGGGGACTTTCCAGTGCCTCCTCATAGGTGGGAGGGAAATCCACAGGTCTCTGAGGCTGTCTTCCTCTACGACCTCCTAAAAGGGAAACAACTCTTGATTACAATGTATCTAAGGTATTTCTCTTCAAGAGAAAAATATTTTCCCTTTTCTTTTTTTATTTCCCTTCATGACTATCTCTCTAATTCTTAACAACAACTGTTTCTCCCAATAATCAACTTGCATTACAAAGGATTTACTATTATTCTTTTTAATTACTATTGGATTTTTTTAATGTGTCAAATATTTTGATCAATGTTTAGATGTTAAACTTTCAGTGAGATACATTTAAATTTTCTCCTTTACTTTCTATCACTTGTAAGTACTTTGTCAATATTTTAGCCTGATGTTTGGACGTTACATTTTCAATAAGATAAATTAATTCCCTTACTTCTATTACTTATTCCTCCACTGATTGTGGGGATTCCTGCATCTCGGTCCATCTCCCGCGCTCGTGCAATGTGACATCGTCTTATGAGGAAGAAGAGAACGCACAAGATGACAAGAAGGAAAACAGAGATGACCAGTGGAACGATGACACTGACCGTCATCGTGTAGTTAGTGCTCCGAGAATAACCGGATCCTCCACCTGGTCAATCAGATATAAATAGATTTTGAAATCAGTTCATACACAAAAAAGTCTTAGCAAAAAATGCAATTTTTTTAAAAAGAAGAGAAACTATTTCCTGTATTAAAATATACATTAAAGAATAAATTATTGTTCATTACCCAAGAATTGTGCATATTTTCTATAACTAGATATTTGATGATTTGTTTTTAATACCATGGATCAAGAAATTGATAATGAACCCAATATAACAGTAAATGATAATGGCTAAATGCCTCACCTAAACATTTGGGGTTGATTTCATCAGAATTATCCCCGCAATGGTTATATCTATCACACTCAAGCTCAGAAGGAATACATCTGCGATTGTTACAGTAAAACATTCCCATTCTGCTGCAGTCTATAAATAAATAAACTATGGCATGAGTGGTTACACACAGTAAGCACATTTAATCATAGTACAGAGGCAACATGTCACCATAGGCTCATCATATTCTCCTCTTTTTAGGAACAGGTTTTTAGAGCAAAAAATTACTGTAAATCACTTTTTATTCATAGGCGTAATTACAAATTTTCTTCTTTTCAAGATTATTTAGAGCGATGACCACAATTTGTGAAAATTTTGTCTCGCTAATAAAGAGTCAATGACTATCTCGCGAAAATAAGGTGTCGCGAAAAATAAGTGATCTACAGTATCTCTTTTTTCAATGGCTAAAATTAAAGAGGTTTACATGAATGGTTATCTTCTTCAAACAAAGTCAGACATTACACATCATAATTACACACATATTTTTTGCCAAAAGCTAATTTTTGTGGCTTTTGCCAATATTTGTTACCACTTCCAATCTTGTGCCTTTGTGCTTCAGCTAACCTTTTGTATCCTTAACCTGTGATGAACTACAACAGAGGGGAATTCATTATAACTATAAACTGACCAGTGGGTCCACGGTCTCTGTAGGAGGTGTACACGATCTTAAGGTTGTCCATCGGTCTAAGCGTCCCAGTGTAGCGGATGTAGAAACCCTTGTTTGTGTCATTGAAGCTTTTGTACACCCTGTTGGGATAAACTGTGTCCTTGAGTTGGCTATCAGAGGTCAATCCATCTCGAACTTCCACTTTCTGATCACCATGACCAACTGCACAAGATAGAAATCCTCTAAATAACTTTATGACACCATTTAACCATACAATAAAATTTAGTTGGTACATGTACATTACTGTCATCTAACAAATTAGATTTTGATTCACACACATTTATATGAGAATATAGCGTATGAAGATTCTTTCATATGCTTACAGCCATTTGTTATCAAATGATTATGAAAAAAAATGTTTGCAAACACAGGCAATAACAAGAGGCCCATGGGCCACACACTTTGAATTCTGTTCTTTAATTTTTGTAATACATGAAATTTCATAATTTAGACATTTTGAAATCTACACTACCCCCAGGATCCTTCCATGTGCACATAAGTTTCATTTTTGGTTCTTGAGAAGAAGATTTTCAAAGATTTTTCCTATATATTTCTATGTAAAACTTTGATTCCCCATTGTGGCCCCGCCCTTTTCTGTGAACAATTTAACTTACACTACAGTGTGTCAGCTTTTCTGGCCCAGTGGTTCTTGAGAAGAAGATTTTCAAAGATTTTTCCTATATATTTCTATGTATAACTTTGATCCTATCAAAAGGGGGTCATGAATTGATTAATTTAGAATCTACACTACCCCAGACTTCACATAAGTTTCAACATCTTTAAAAATTTCTTTTTCCTATATATTTCTATGTAAAACTTTGAATAATTCCTCCCTGTCATGATCAAATCATACTTTCCATATAAATTTCAGTCTGAAATTTTTCAATGACCCCACCCTATTTTTGTTCACATTATCTCCTTGATGCTTTGTACCAAGTTTGGTCTTGGCCCAGTGGTTCTTGAGAAGAAGTTGAAAATGTGAAAAGTAAAAGGCATGTCATCATTAAGGTGCATGGTGTCTTAAAATTTTTTACATGAATTTTTGAAGTTATGCAATCTTGTTGGCAAGTGCAGCAAATCAACAGATTTCAGTGATTAACTATCAAATAAAAATAATAATTTTCATGTACATTATCAAAATCCTTTTAGTTAAACACATCATGTATTTTTGTCCAAAAATAATCCCAGTAAATTTCAAAAAGTAAAACTTAAAATTTATGTCCTTGGATAGATTTTCATTAAGTTGCACAGTGTTTGTCTTTGATATGCAATTGAATTTAATTATGGAATTCAGAACTGTCCAAGACTGAAACATGCACATGAATCAAGGAATATTGGATATAATGAATGAAATTCTCACTTGATCTTGGAACTGTGATAGAATCTCCATCTGAGAAATAGAAAATTTTTTTTTTAATATATAAAAATCCAAATACACATGGAAACACATACATTAACAATATTTCTATTCAATGGAACAAAAAACCATAATAACCTGAATGTTAAAAATTTTTTGAAACACTATGACAGTAAAACTTGTGTTATCTGCAGACCAGCATTCAATTTTCATAGAAATTTGCTGGGTTAGACAACATTCTAGATTGTTCAACATTTTAAACCATTGAATTAACAGAAAGACTGAAAGCTTTCCCCATAATAGGCAAGACTTCAAATTTCACATCATCCAGATTACACAAATTTGACTTATTTCTTTGACCTTATTTCTAGAAATTGGTAGCATTATATGAGTTAATTATTCTTTACCTCTGTAAAAAGTGTATTTAAACTTGAATTTTATTTTTAAACTTCTAGTGATGTCTGTGTTAAAAATGACCTTAATTTCTGTAAAAAGTACTGAAAACACACACATACAGAATATTTATATTCAAATTAAACAACAAACTAATTTAATATATCTCTCCTATCGTTCGATAATTATACTTTTCTTTAGTCAATTGTTAAAATTGTGTTTCATCAAAGTAATTTTGAATTCAAGGCAATAAACTTATATTTGCCCATTTCATTTATTTACAGATCAATATTTTCATATGTAAAATTAAGGGTATGGTATAACTGTTCAAAGTATGTACGTCGATGTATCTTCGGCAAACATATCTTCAAAATCTACAGTTTTGGTATAGCTTAAAAAAGGTTGTTATCAAGGTTATGTGAATTTGAACTTTTATTCTGCAGCGCAGTGTAACATCAAACATGATGTATCATATGCCGAATCAGTCAAACATATACACAGTCTTCAAATGAAATTTTCCTAAAGTACGTTCTCCACAAAAATTACAAAAAAGCAGAGTGGGAAAGAAATATCACAAATAATTATTATTAATGATTGTCTACCTCTTACTGTTTTAAAGGGAGAGGGCAATTGTTTAGTTTTGTAGATTCAAACTAAGATTTGACGTGATACAACTATTCAGAAAGAATTCTAATTAAACAGCTATTACAAAATTGTAAATACATGTAAGTTGGGGTCAGTTATGAGAGTAATTAAACCGTGTTTTCTTTTTCTGATAATGATTTTATTCAATCATTGATTGTTTGCACAAAATTTCATAATTAAAATATATCCCAAGCTCTCGCTCTCTCTTTGTTTTTATAAGAGACACTTTTTAATTGTTTACCTGTCAAAGATCATTGACGGACACATAGAAATTGGCCTCAATTATGGGGTACATGTACTACCGTTATGTAAAGAAAGGACATTTTTGATATTCTGCATTTAGATAAAATGTGCAGCTAATATAGTAATTTTGAAATTAAATACACTGGGTACATGTACATATTGATGTACAGTTTTTATTGTACTACAAACATGTTAACAATTCAGCTAATATAGTAATTTTGAAATTAAATACACTGGGTACATGTACATATTGATGTACAGTTTTTATTGTACTACAAACATGTTAACAATTCAGAAATTCATTGTATAATGGTGACAACATAGATTAAATATTGTAAACTAGTCAGTAAAAGACAAACAATGAAAATGATATGAAAAATTATTTTAAATTTAAACGAATAATCGACTATCGTTCGACTAAAGCATCCGACTATTCGACTAAGCTGTCCGAGTAAAATTGACATCCCTACTTTATGTCATTCACTTATACTTTCTTTTTTAAAATGCAGTTATGAACAACAATAATGCAGCTGAACTTCCATGTCTTCAACACAGTTATCTAAAATACCATGGATATGTCTCAGTAAGATGAAGGTCCAAACTACTTTTTCTATACATGGATTTTAAAATTGATTTGTCTAATTTTTTAATATTTCAAACCGATTTTTTTATACGTGTCTAAATGTTTGGATATCTCACCATTTTTTCTCTCAGTCCCATCAAGTTCAAGATAACGAGATTTGACTGGATTTCAAATTAAAAGCTCAACAAAAAAAACTAAAATCAGTTTTATTCAGTCTGAATGTAAAGGAAGATCTTTACTTACAAACACTTCACTGTAGGGCGATATATGCCAGTCATCAAATATCACCAGGATTTTGGAATACTCTGGATTTCTAATAATCCAGGTATACTGGTCCCCATTCTGGAGGTAGCCGCTGGGAAAGTTAGGAGAGCGCATGTACCCAGTCCTATCTGTCAGAATCTGATTATTGGCTAGAAAAGAATATTTAAAATTACATGAAAAAAGTTCTTCTGCCAAATTGCATTCAGATCATACAATTTACTTTGATGCAACTTAAATTTCTTTTGCTAGCTCTACACTTTTTCCCTCCTGTCTAACTTTATCAAGGTTTTAATAAAACTTGAAATTCAATGGCTCTACATTTTCCCTCCAGCCTAAATGCATCAAAATTTTAAGAAATTGGTTTTATGCAGCTTGAAATTTTTAGGTTCTTTAAATATTGATACTTACGAATAACATTGAACTGTAAGGAAATATTGGGCGGAGCTTGCTGAGAACACAGTCCCACGAATATTGCACTGGAAACGGACTTAAACTGGCCCCCAACCCATCCACTGTGTTGATTGTAAAACTTAACAGAATCATTAAGGTAGGAACTGTCAAACACAAACAGGTAGGAACAGCTGTAAAAGAAGATAAAAAATGGTACAGTGAAACTTATAGTTAAGTGCCAGCGACTAATAATTTTGATTCATCTTATATCTAATTAACACTGGTATATCTGACAAGTTCATAATACAAGTACGTTTTTTTTTAAAAGGCTACAGGGATCGAAAATCCTTTTGCTTTGAGTGATATAGGCTATAGGCTACATTAATAATGAATTTAAGAAACATTACATGAAGGTGTTGACTCAGAAAAGGAATGGATTGATATTGTTGAATGCTCATAGTTAACTTGCATTCAAATGTAGTGACCATGTAGTAAGGTGGAATCTTGACAAAACTATAACATCAATAATCTGTATGTCTGGGGAAGGGGGTAATACTGACTTTGAAACATAAAAAACAATTCCCAGCTGTGATAAGCCAACATGTGGTGACTATTCCTTTTCAATTTCACATGATCTTTTTTATGATAAACACATTTGGTTTTTTTCTAGACTTAAAAACTAACAAATAAATAAAACTGGACTGAAAAATCTCAGATCTTAATTATAAAATACTCACTCTGGTGTGCACTCTTTTAGTGAGCGGGGGACTGATGTGGAACACGGCAGGTACCAGTCATTAATGGGATGTATTGAGATATGGCACTGTGAGCACCCTTTAATGCGTAGGAGACACGGACCATTTTCTGTCGGTCCAGTGCCACTTGTCACTCCCACAATGCCTTGCTCTTGAGGAAATGGCAGAGTTATGTAGTTTGTTTTGCAGATATCTATGAGTCCTAAAAAAGATGAGAATTGAATCATAAATTAAAAAAAAAAGTTTTGCAAATACAAGGTACTTTTAAAAAAACAAATCTTCCAAATCTATTTATGTTTCTTATGAATGATATTAGTTATTATTTTAGGGATTGAAACAGATTGAACACAATTTGCATAATACTTTTCACTTATTTTAATAACCACACATTTATAAAAATAATTTCATAGCTTTTTTTTCACATGTATTTAATATCAATTTACCTTGAGCATAAGATGTACATATTGTGATGAATATAAAACCTGTAAAACAAAAGCAAAGAAGCTTTAAAATTGTGTCCAAAGCAAATCAATAGTGTATGTGTTACAAAATTTAAATTCCAGTAATTTATACATGTAATTAAAAAATTTCTTATCACACTCCCTCCCCCCCCAAAAAAAATAAAATCCAGCAATATCTGACAATTATAATTCTTATCATTTTTAACTTTTTAAAGATCAAGTCATTGACTTTTATGACAGTGTTGATCTCCATCTGTTGTACAGTTTCAATTAACCCAAAGGAAATAAAAAATTTACCCTCCTTATAGTGATATATGTAAAAGGTGACTTGACTCTCTAGATCTTTCACAATAAAATTTAATGCATATAAAAATTTGACATGGAATGATAACATTATAACAATTTTAATTGCTGCTTCAATCAATGCTTTTCGAAATCAGACTTTTATCAATATTAAAGACACTCTTACCTATGGCTAAGTATGGAGTCCTCATATTGAAGTCTGATTAATCACATCCACTTTCAAATTGTTCTTGTCTGTAGTAATTCCTGTTTCATCTACATAAAAAGAAAGAAGAAAAAACATGTCTACATTATCAAGTCTATTCTTCAACCTAAATCCGCAGGATGTTTACACAACAGAAGATTTAAAGCCCTTTGTTTGCCCAAGCCTAGTGGATCATTGCTTAAAAGCAGGCAATTTATGACACATGTATGCAAGGAATAACCCATACATGTAGTTAGCAATAATATGGATATGTATATAAATACACATTGTGCCAATCTAATTAATTTACATGAATTGCTGACCAATTTCTGGGTTCAATGTTATCTGATCATTGAACCATAAAGTCTGGAGATGTTATCACTAACGTTAACATTACTATTTGATTACTTATGAAAAGTATATATGTTCACATCAAACATTTCCTTCAGATTACCCAAGTGTAATTTTAAATAGTCATGCCTTAGGTAAGAAAAGGGAACTTCAGATAAGTACTCTGTCTGTCTGTCTGAATTACTTCAGTGTATAGGACACAGAAGAAGATAATAATACAGTCAAACCTCAGTATCTCGAACTCAATGGGAGCCAGAAAAAATTTTGAGATATCCGCTGATTCAAAATATGGATGGTAAAATACTTTAAGAATAAGTAATTGGGACTTCAAAATCACTTTGACATATCCATGGTATTCAAGATACAGGTGTTCGAGATACCAAAGTTCAACTAAATTACAATTCTTTGTTTTCAGATTAAAAAAAACCATTTTAACTGTTTTTACAAATATATACCATTTTTAACAGTGACATTCTGCTATTATAATGTATAATATCCATTGATAGAGTGATGTCCTCAATGCAAAAATAAATGTTTAATTTGGCAAAAACTAATTTTTTTCCCCTCCCTTCAAGAAGAGATTTAAAGAAAATATAGTAAAACATACTTATAACTGGTTGTGCCAGGGATGGTGAAGAAAGTATGAAGCAGGTAGGGCCAAGTGGAAAGAAAATAATTGCTCCATATATGGATTTCATGAAGAGCTTTTCTGACATTGGACTTTCATTAAAAAAAAAAATTATGTCACTGCATACTCTCCATGATCTAAAAAAATGGTCCAGAGCCTAATAATTCAAGGGGAGAGAAGATATGATCTTGACATTGATTTTTACAGTTTCTGACATCAATCATCAATTTAGAAAATTTTCATTAGGATTTAGAAAATTGGTCCAATTTAGTCACTGCATGCATAACTTTATCCTGGAGATAATCTATAGCTAGGTGAAGTCGGACATGTCAAGAAATCCATATCAGTATTTTAATGTTGTTTTCCCCCATATACTAACACCTACATATACAGGTATACAAATTGAAAGTACATGTATATAATTATATTATGTCATGCATGTTTATTACATATTACTACACCTGATGCAATTAAAGTATACTATTCTATACTTCTACATATACAAATGTAAAAGAAAAACACTGTATTATATTTGATTTGTTTGGCAATGATTTCCGTGATGTGAACGGGAAGTGAAATAGACATGTTTATTGGATTGCATAAACAGGTGCGAAATTCAGAACCTTCTTCACTGCGACATCAAATGATTTATGATTTTTAACTATAGGGTATGAATTATGGTGGACTAACCTTAGAAACAAATAAATATTTCTTCTATATATCCATCTTTAGCTCTTGCGAATACATCAGCACAGGTGACATTTCTGTTTGCTCTCCATGCGCAAGTCACCGTATAACCGGAAGCTAGTGAGCAGGTGCGAGAACCAAGAGTTGTCTGCTCTTCTCTCTCTCTCTCTCTCTCTCTCTCCCCGGAGGTTTTATTTCTAGTTTATTTTCAGTCAGATTTTAAAGATAGGAAAGCTTAATTGATAATCTACAGAAAATAGATATATAGAAAAATGGATTTTTTCCCGATTTATATCATCTTTATTAATTAAAAACACAATTGTAATACACTTCTACAATTAATAAAATACATATAGTGAGTTGTGACAGTTAAAAAGATAGACATATTGAAAAAAAACCTGAAATAACTAAATTAATTTATTAACAGTTGAAAATTTTATTTTTAAGCATGGATATGGTTTACGGGGCAGAGGGGTGGTTAAAAACGCTCTGACATATAAATGACAATACCCACAACCCAAATTATTTAGAAATCTCAGATTCGTGAAATTGTCCGTTTTTCTTTTCCTTTGAGCTTTGGGTATGATTTTTTTGTGTTACATCATTATAATGTAATGTGTGCGATCTGATTAAAATACGGAATCTCTATACATAGGGCAAAGCGCATTTTAATCAGATTGGTAAAAAGTATGGACGCTCAGTATATGTGCAATTTTTTTTCTTTTTAATGAGGCTAGATATTATTTTTTCAAAGTCAGTAAAATATTTGAATGAATACATATAAAGATTGATAAAACATGGGAAGCAAACGCAATTGCTTTTTCTTAAACTTCTTATTTGGTCTCGAATTAAGAATATATCTATAAGCCATCTTTTCGAACGATATACAGTCTAGTACGATATTAATGTAGCACATTACATGCTTGATCAGTGTTGCAAATATGTATATACAAAGAGATTCAAAGTATCCCTCCTCAAGCGATATTAATCCATATAAGGAAAAATCTCACAGAATGGAGATTTAAATCTTTTTTTTTAAGTTCAAATATTTTTCAGATGTTTGATTAAATTTTCTGTTTTCCTCAAACAGAATTACATGTCTCATGCACCATTTTATTAAATATCCGACTTTTATATCACGTGTCCCGGTTCAGACAAGCTATCGCAAAAATCGATTTGATTACAGTGTAACAGCTGGCTAAAAACGAGAGAGCTCTGATGGACTTTTCCACGATGATTTAGAACAGTGCACATACTTATCCACCATAGGACGAATACGCCGTGTTTTGTAATATTTTAGTCCACACATGATGTTTTCAGTATTTTGGACTATACTCGTTTTATGTGTTTCTGGGATACACTCAGTCCATATAGAGGAAGGTAAGATCTCATAACTTTTATAACTTAAAAGGACATCTATTTGTGCAAGCTGTAGCACTGAAGTCACACACGTATTTGGAAGACTTTATTTTATAAAGGTTTCGTTTTGATTATCTGTGCTGCTGTAATACTACATCAGTAGTTATTTTAAAAACAAGTTTATTTTTATTTCCTGTATTGTTAAATACATGTATACTCTAAACCTTGCATGCCAATACGTGACGAGTGTATTTAAAGTTCTGTTTTTGTTTGTTCCCTATATAAATCTACAGACCAAAAAGGGTATAATTAAACAGCATGTTCAACGTGGTTATGACACTGTAAATGCTTTTTTCTATGAATGAAAAATGGTTTATTCTAAACCTTACTCCCTTCGCATATAACCATCCGGCCTGTAGAGCGTCGTAGAAAATTATATCGGTGTTTTGATAGGATCGTTAGACTTTCAAGGACGAGTCTGCAGATACAGTTTGACAAAAGAACTTACGACTAAGACTAAAAACTTTCGTGGTTAGCATATTTCTGCCAAAACCAATTATTCTGTTTAAGATTGATAGCATGAATACATTTTTTTCTAAAATCCTTATAAAATTTCATGTACTTTGGAAAATTATAAGCAAATTACATGTAGGTCCTAGTCATAAGTTCATTTGTAAAAGGGTCCCTGCTGCCCTATCTCAATGTTATACAATAATTTGGTAAAATAAATAACTTGCACGCAGAGAGTAACCTCAAAAGGAAAGTGAAAGGGGGGTCTCTTGCTTTTATTCTTATTCTGTACTTCTTTATGCCCCCCCATTCAAGTTGTCTTTATATTGCATGCTCTTAAACTATTTAAAATCAATATTCATTTAACATTGAGTATGCTAAACATAGGCGTCGGAGGTGGCACGCTATACGAGTGTTGGTAAAAATAGGGGGGGGGGGCTTATTTTTCAATTTTCTGCCCCCCCGAACTTACTTTTTTTTCCAAATATATACTAAGTATAGACATTGAGCATATCTTCGTAGGTTTAGCCCCCCCCCCCAGATACGTCGTAGTATAGGTTAAAGATGGGGAAAATGGACTGTACTGGAGTTCGTAAGCTACCCCCCCCCCCCCCCCCTTCACCACCACCAAATACAGAATTTTCAAGAAATAGGAATTTCGTGTTTGGGAAATAAAAATTTTTTGTACACTTAGCCCCCCCCCCTCCTTTGCAAAGACCCGTCCCTACTTTCAATTTGCTTCCGACGCCAATGCTAAAAATAAATCATAACCAATTGAAGGTTGATCAATAAAAGCAATTTGAAGACGATATGACGAAGAATTATTTTTTTGAAAATTTAGAAGATCGATATAGTCGGTGACAGATGTTACCTTAATGTTTGTCTGTCGTCCATGTCATAAATTTAAGTAGAAAAAATCCTTGTGGAAAGTGGTGGTGTTTTGAACACCACCACACACACACGAAATATTTTGTGTTTGGACAAAGAACATTTCTCTCTCTCTCTCTCTCTTTTATTTTAAGTTCAACACCAATAGATGAAAATATCGATTGAAATTAAATTAATATTCAGTTCTGCATGACGTAAAATAAAAAAAAGCACCTTTACTCCACCATCTCTTTTTTTTAAGTATAAAAATTTTGAACAATGTCTCGATTGCATGATTTAGATTATTTTGCTTTATAATGATTGAATAGAATAAAACGTTATTTTATAAAGAAAATGATACTAAATTCTAGATCGTTGTAACATGAAAATCAGGGTTTGTTAGGCATATACTACAGTACATGTATAGTATAAAATCGCGATGTACCATTAGAGCTGTTAAGTATAGGCCACTGTCATTACATGCTCCTGGGCATGTCACAGTCTATTCGTTACTATAATAAAAGATGTTATCAAAAGCTGTTACCAAAACAAAAACTGTTACTAATTGATTTTACTAAACATAGAATATGTTCAAATTATTGTCACCTCCCACCCTCTTGCCCCCCACAAAACTGTTGTTAAAGGCAAATTAAAGAACATTTATTTTTCATTTTTTTTAATCTTGGTTGAAACAGTAATTTAGTCCAATTTTGACCCAGAGCCTTTTCGCCAGCCAATTTTTATCCGCTTCTCTCCTCAAAACTCTTAGGTTTTTTTAAAGGAGAATAGAAGTTCAGAAATCCTTGTCTAGCAAGGAAGACCTCGGATTACTCTAAATTTTAATTTGGCTAACTGTAATATCTATTACAAAATAGTAGTTATTACAGTAATTCTTGTTTTCAAACCATTCGACAAATTGATGATACAATATCCATTACTACCTCCTCCCCCTAAATCTAATTAACGGATTTTTAGATATCCATCGTAAAATTGCGATGTTACTCTTACTATTTCCTTCTAAATGCATTTGATAAAGACCAAAAATCCCAGTAGATGCGGTGAATGTTTAGAAGCTCAGTGTGTGCCAAAAATTCAAAATCAAATGAATTTAACGACATGTATTGCGTAAATAACAATATTCTCCAAAAGTAAGAAAACTTTATTTAATGAAGAAAAAGAAAGGTCTACTTTTCAAGAGCATTCTTTACAAATATTTTTTATTTTCTGTACAGCACAATGTCACCCAGAAGAAGTCCACATTACGTTTGGCGACAAAGTGTCAGATGTCGTCATCATGTGGTCAACAGTCGGTAATTGTTCCAGTTCGGTAGAGTATGGCCCTGGACCCTGGGGATTAGCACACAGGGCCCAAGGGGAGACCAAGCTGTTTACAGAAACCAACCCCAACGGAAAGCATTACCTCCACAGGGTTGAGGTTAAGGTAGGTCAAATACGCGTTTAAAATGGACCGTATTGACATTAAGGTGGCGATATCAGTTTTTATTGACCTTACAATTTTGCCCTCCACCGTCTAGTACTGACGCCTCAATATGGGTGAAAGATTCTCGAAAGGGACATTAATCAACAACAAAAACTTTATCTTATTTATTTATGGCTAGTATGAATTGTTTATTTATATCTGAGGTTTTTACAGTGATAAATATTCTATAAATGTACATGAAAGAATTCGAGATGTATACGTTAAAAAAATTCTGTTGTTCTTAAACAGGACCTTGGTAGTTCCACGACATATTTCTACAGACCTACCAGCAATGGAGTTAGCAGCGGACCATTCTACTTTAAGACACCGCCTTCTGGATATGTAAGTTGAAAGTGCTTGAAAAATTATTCTTAAAGAATTTTTAACAGCTAGTATTTGAAATGTAAGAATGCATAATCGTCAATATTTTCACAGTTTTCATTTTCCAAAAAGGGCTCCTCACAGCCTGAATCTGATACCATAGAAAATTTCCTAGAGTTTGAAACTAAGAACTAAAAAGGCTAATCAGGTCTTTCTTTTGGTCCAGGATTGGAGCCCGGAGTTTTTGGTATATGGGGATTTGGGCGTGGAGTCTGATGCGATCGCTGCTCTGGAAACGGAAGCTTTGTCAGGGAAATATACGTCAATTTTTCACGTTGGTGACTTTGCATACAATATGGAGGACGAAGGAGGAATGGTAAGCTCTTTCTATCGCACTTTCTCCACCCTTTACTATTTTTTTTTATAATTATCATAATTCATGGCTACTCAGCATATTAATAAACTAAACTGAAAGGTATGTTTGCAGTTTTTCTTCATACTTAATCTAAGTTACTGCAGCAATCATTTTGGTCAGGGATTTTAATGAAATTGATGCTGCGCAATCCTGCATTTTTTATCAATAAAAACTTTAAAATTATTCAAGTAATTTATGTAAAATTTCATTTTGAAACTCTTCAAATTAAGCTTCTCTTTTATATGAACTTCTCTGATATTTTTACTTAAAGTATACCTGAACAGTTTGTGAAATTAAAAAAAACTTCAACCTTGTCAAGACAAATTTCCATGCATATCCATTTAACTTGTATCTTTTTTCCATCCCCATTTTCCATTTTAATTTAGCAAGTAAATGACACGCACAAAAATGACACGTCCATGGATTTGTGCGAAAATAAGGTGAGACCAGACTCAATCATAACTGATGCATGTTGTTAAGGCGTAGAATTTTGGTTGCATGAGGCGCGGAACTGGGATGCCAATATATGTGTATTGATTTACATGTTTATGAACTTCATATATCATCATTATTCATGCCTGCAAATTGTCTTTGTTGTGAAATTCTTTTATAGAAATTTTACACTGTGCATGTGCTTGTTGTTGAATTGGACAAAGAGGAAACCGAAAAATTGTAATTTTGCACCTAAATCACTTGAATAATATTGTATATTTAAAATATGAGGGATGTGACAGACAGTTTCACTCTCTAGATATTTTATTTAAACGTAGCACTTTCATTTCCCGATTAAATTAAAATAAATAACCAGTTTTGATCTAGTAAAACTTTCTCAAACATTAGCAAAAATGTGTATGAAATACAAAATACACCATTGTATTTACAGAGAGGAGACACGTTTTTACGTTTAATAGAAGATTTTTCTTCTAGAGTGCAATATCTGACATCTCCAGGAAACCATGGTAAGCTGTATATACATATAATACTTCACTTCCTACCCGTGCAAACTTAGTATTATTTCAAAATAAACGCACAAATCACTACTCAGCATATATTTTCGCTACATTTTATTTTCACGGAAAAGCATTTATTTATTTTTACGAATTCTTGTGATTGTTCATTTCAATCCTGAAGAATATTTTACACGAGAATGAAAAAAAAATCACGTGCAGACAGTTTCTCGTGTTACGCGAATATATCCTATAAAAAGTTTTTTACGGTATATATATATATATATATATATATATATATATATATATATATATATATATATATATATATATATATATATATATATATATATATATATATATATATATACATTCACATGTACATTGTACTTTAAAACAGAAATAGACCAAGGCAGTTTCGCCCATTACCGGTATCGGTTTTCTACGCCCGGTACATCCTGGCCCATCCCCCTAAACAGATTGTGGTACAGCATAGACATAGGACAAGTGCACTTTGTCAGGTATGTCAAAATATAGTCCATATATCAGAAGGTCCAGAGACAAGCGTTTGAATTTTTTTTCTAATTTTTTTTTTATATTTTAGTTATTCTTTTAATCGATTTAAATTAAATTATGAATGACATTGTGAATGGTATTCAGATGGTATTCGTTGTGATGTCTCGGCTGACGTCTCTACGCTCCTTACGTAAATTCTTTCTCGATTACGCGACACCAAGTCAAAAGTATTTCACCGCGAACCTTAAACATGCATGAATGCTCTACTAAGGTACTTACAATAAAAAAACATCTAATCGGACATAACTGGCCAATATTTCGGATTATACAACATTTTAAACGATGCAATTTACTGAAAAGGACTTACATCTTTTTTACACTGTACATGTATTAAACAAGATTTCAGAATATACAACAGCAGGATTAGACAAGTTTCGCTGTATATATAATATTGGTTTCTTTCCAACAGCTATTCCTCGGAAGTGTTTTTCACGTCCGATGGACAATACATTGCTGAACAAGAAAAATGGCTGAAGGCAGATTTGAAGCAAGCAAACGACAACAGAGCTCGTTGTCCGTGGGTCATTGTTCTGGGTCACCGCCCAATGTACTGCTCCAATAGTGATGGAGATGACTGCACAAAGGCAGATTCTAAAGTTCGCGCCGGGTAAGCATCTTCAATATGATTCGTCTTATATTGATCACGTGTTGATCGAATTCCTACTGCCCATCGTGAAAATAGCAAAAGAATTAAGTTTAACTTTTATATGAATTCAAAATGTTTGTTGTTTAACGTCCCTCTCGAAAATTTTTCACTCATGGAGACGGAAATATCTTATTTAAAGAAATCTTGCAAACAGTATCACGTAGTTTTTTTTTCATTTTCCATAAATTCTTGGACAAATCTTTACTACATAGCCTGTAGACATGATAACAATCACTGATTTGTAAATTTAATTACAATTTGCCGATTTTAATCAAAGATGGGGTAAAAATTTGATGTGATGGCATTGACTTTAATTCCAGATTAGAGGACATTTTCTTCAACTATGGAGTCGACATAGTTCTACAAGCACACGAGCATTCTTATGAGCGACTGTGGCCTCAGTATAAAGGAGTCGTACTCAGCAAGAATTATACAAATCCACAGGCACCAGTTCAGCTCATCTCGGGGGCAGCAGGGAGCAAGTATAAAGGAGACAACGAAAAAGCCAGGAGAGGTAATCAACTCATTCTGATTAAAATCAGATCCTCGATGCTCCTTTTTCAACGATACTAGTATGTTGCTTACCAGGTTCCGAGGTTAGCGACACATCTTAAAAAAGGAGCATCGCGGATCATTTTAATCAGATTGGTAATCAACTTTGAAATCAATCAGTTCTAACCAAATTCATTACAAATTGTAGAATTTGTGATTGCGTTCAATATGGTTGTATTATTTGCCTACATAAGTATTAATAAAATAGTTAGCTTTAGCCAGACTGCATGTTAATTTTCGATCGTCCGCGTATCTGTCAAATAACCTCCTTCACGGAGGATCGATGCCAGTGTTAAACGGGAATATTACTTAATAATCCGAGCATTAAATCATAAATGTATCCAATAATCTTACTATCCTTCATATTTGTTTTGTTTTCTAGAAGAATGGTCTGCCTTTGCAAATACAGATGAATCATTAAACAGCGTGGGTAAATTGAAAATTATGAATTCGACGCACTTGTATTGGGAGCAATATAATTTGTTAACAAAACGTGTGATTGATTCGGTGATTATCGTACAAGATAACCACGGTCCATTCAAAAAACAAAAATTATCCAACGATGTCACGCAGAAAATTGAAAAAGTAAAGCAAAAGGAGAAAGAGAGGATCGAAAACTCGAAGGTTATTCCGTCTCCGCCAAATCATCACAGAGAACCTGGTAATTCATCCGAGAGAACGAAGTCTTTAGGCACCGGTCAAAAAATAAAGGAAATGTTGACTCACGTTGATAAACGAATAGCGATTGGGGTTGGTAGCGGAGTTGGTGCTCTTATTTTATTGATTGTGGTAATTTGTGTTGTAAAAAAGAAGAGAGCGGCTACTGTGCGGAAGTATCGAAGATGGGACGATAAAGTTGATTACGGAAGGAAGTTCTATTCTAGTTACAATCACGTGGATTCTGGAGACAAGGAAGCAGACGACTTTGAAGTTGACGTCAGTGATGGCAATCTGCCAACAAGTAAACTTTTAACAGACGACCGGAAATGACGTGTACATGTGTACTAACCAATGGTGTTCTTCATAAAGCCAAAGTCCAATGTGTGGTCAAATATAAAAGAAATGCTGGCTCTTGCCATTCAGCCAGTTGTGTGCCAAATTCCATAAAGAACAAATATCAACGAACATACGTGGGAAATTATTATGTTAACAATCAATTGTATCAATAAAATGATATAATTCAAAGAAACATTTATACTGCACACTGGTCAACCGTTCGTGTCTGGTGTCGAACATATACTATAGTAACTCTTGAAATTTTACGTTTATTAATTCAAAATAATTTTTAATTTGCAAGGTTCTTAAGTGCAGTGATGCATCATGTAGATATGCACATCGAACTAAGAACGAATATCGATTTTTTCTAGGTAATAAGACTGAGCAGGGTTATCTAGAAAAAATCTATGAAATATAAAATATGTTACTCAGACCCATGTGATCTACTTTGACATGAGTCATAACTGTATCTAGTCATAAGATGAAAAAAATCTTCATTGCTAATATTTCTCTCATTCAACTATCTTTACTCTTAAAAATCCTCAAAATTTCAATGTTTCTAATTGAAATAAGTAAGGACAAGGTACTGCACCAGCAACATTTCTCGGGATGTATTTAAAATAAAATGGATAAAGACAAACATATTAACAGGTTTTTAAATTTTAATTCCCCTCAAAATGAATTTGAGGAAGCGCTAACATTTATAGCTGCTGAGGTAATGTGCACGTGTTTTTGTTTTTGTTTTTTTTTTTACATTTAGTGCTATTTTAAAATGCACTGTAGTTTTTTGAAGTTTTTAAAAATAATTTAAAGACGTAAATTGCCTTCTTGAAAAGGGAGAGCTTATTGTGTTCCATTTTCACTATTAAGCGTATTCTCTGGAAGATGCATCAAACGTATTCACAGTCGTCAAAGCATTGAAAATCTGTCAGCTAGTGTTAAGTATTTATAAATAGGATTGCTAAACTCAGATGGAAATACAATTCGCTTGGAAACACGTCTATTTTATATGAGATTTGTAGATTGTTACTGAACGAATTTGCATGATAAATTTATCAGTATTCAGTGTTGCTTGTGGTTGTCTCTTCACTTTTTTGTACAGTTGATGTATAGAATTTTTCTAAATGTTGTTCTGGCAAAAGGTTTGACGTTGTGAATTAGGGCGCCCTATTGGGTGTACATATATTCATGTTGTGCTGGTGGAGGGTTGATGTTGTCTAGTTGTTTTGGTAAAATGTTGTTTCGGATAAGGGTTGATGTGGTTGTTGTTGTCAAATATTTTGTGTGATTCCATTGCGTTTTAAGAATGTATGTGTTGTCATTTTTTGGAAAAATATTTTTTGTTGTCATGAGAGGTTGAGATGGTCGATATTTTTAAAATGTTGTTTTGGTGAAGAGTTTGTGTTGTCAAAGGTTTTGGTTTGTGTGTTGTTTGGGCGAAGGGTTGTTGTTGTCTACGATTTTATGTGTTTTGGCGCCTTCTTGAAGGGTTGATGTTGTAAAAGTTTTAATGTGTTGTTTTTGGTGTTGTAAAGGTTAGGTAGTTGTTGTTTTGGTGAAGGGATGATGTTGTCAAGGTTTGATGTGTTATTTTGGTGGTGGGTTGTTGTTGTTGTAGAGTTAGTGTTGTTTTGTGATTGGTTGGTGTTGTAGAGTTGGTATTGTCAGGAATTCGGGGTAAGTTGTTGTTTTGGTGAAGGGATGATGTTGTCAAGGTTTGATGTGTTATTTTGGTGGTGGGTTGTTGTTGTAGAGTTAATGTTGTGTTGTGATTGGTTGGTGTTGTAAAGTTGGTGTTAATGTCAGGAATTCGGGGTGTTATTTTCGTATAAATGGTTATTGTTTTCAGAATTTTATACCTGCAGGTGTGTTTTATCGCTGTAGTAAAGTGTTAAAGCACGGTTGTGTAGTACATTCGTTTGTTACAGTATATAGGAGTTTTATACGTCCATTTTATTGAATTATTTGTTAAGAAAATGATCAAATTATTCAATTTTGATTGTTTCAATGAAGAATTTGTTTTCTATTGCTTTCTTGACGATAAAACATATTTTTTGTGTGGTACCATATGCAAAGGTAGATTCACTAGTGTACTAGTATGTTATTCTCGCCATTTATGGGTTTTGTTGCGCGTATGTCTATACTCCTATTTTGCAATAGTGAACAGAAATGGACAGATTTTCAGCTGTATTTGTAAGGTTGAGCTACTAGTTTTTCTTTGTGTAAAATGGAGAATTTGCAGTTGCGTGTTCCTAGTTTGGAATAGTTGAACAAATAGTACATATCTTCTGCTATGTCTCATTGTAAGTTTGAGCTACTGTTTTCCCCCGCTAGTCAAGTATTTGTCGTAATGGAGTTAGAATACAACGGGTAACATAGGGTTAATTTAGGCGACTGTGGATACTTTGAATTTGATCTATCTTCATTTTCATAAGTAAAAAAATTTGAATGTTTATCTTACTGATATATAAATTAAAACATTTTTATGAATAAAATTTAAGTTGTATACTGTTCATGGTCACTCAAGGAGGGATATAGCTTTCATATGTATGTTCTAAGTGATGTGTATAGATATTTTAGACGATGTTACATGATGCATTGTTTTTTCTCTACTGCTGTACTTATATACTTGATTTTCATAGAACTTGACCAAACTTGATCATTTTTATCACAGCATTAGTCATGTAATCCATTTTGTTGTTCATTTTCAATTAGTCCATAGGATGATTTAGTTTGACCTGTCATCGTGTATGCATTTTTACAATGATATTTTGTATTTTCTGGTGCTGGTGGAGGATTGAAATATATACATGAATGTTAACCTTTTTTAGTATAAAAATCTGAATAAATAATACATGAAACCGCATTTGTGGTAGCAAAGATGGAAATACTCAGAGCCAATACCTAATTAATTGGCCAACCTGCTTGATGCCCCCACACAATATAACTCGTTATCAAACTTAACGTCCTCAAATTGAGATCGATTATGATTATGAATGATGAAGAAAAAATTGAGTTATAGATGAGAGCAGGTACCAAGGTGTAAACATCCCCTTCCGACCATTTAAACCCGTCGTACGTTCCTTGTCATGAAATATCCGTCGCCAATTCAATGTAAAAATAATGTTCTTTTAAGATTTTAAAAATTTAACAACGCCGTAATGACTCCGTGTGAACGCAGCCCTGTCACACCAAGCTGCGTTCACACGCCGTAATGACGGCGTGTTAATTTTTTTAAATCGCCGTGGAATCGCAGGAAAATTTCACAAATTTCTGTAAATTTTTTATAATATGAAGATGTCACGGCGTCCCCACGGGGACGGACGCGATTCTACGGCGATCTCACGGCGTTCTACTCCGTTCCCACGGAGATCTCTCTGCGATTGACTGCGCTTCCGCAGAGTTTTCACGGCGCGTTAGGAGTTTTCACCTCGTGTTCACGGCGTTCTCACTGCGCTGGCTGCGTTCACAATACGTTCACAATGCGTTCTATACACCCCTACTAATGTTATTGTGATTTAAATTCAAGGCACGTGGTTTATGTTTACCTATTCAAAGGTTATAGGGTAGATCCGGTTTTATAAATAAAATTGGCAGTAAACAGGAAATTGCTATAGTCTGTTTCTTCTGAAACATGTCCTGTGAAAAATGTGTGTTTCCACACCTTTCTGAAAGACTTTCATGATTTTCAACAGAAATGGGTGGCTTAAGGTGGGGGGGGGTTTAAATAACAATTAATACATCTTATTTTTAGCTTCAAAAATTACAGCTCACTAGCTACCGATACGCTGGTAAAATGTGTAATATCATCTACACTGACAAACCTTTGTTTGCCTTATATGGCTATTGCTATTAATGCGCACAGAGCATCTTACCAAGAGCAACTGACCAATTGTTGATTGTATACGTTTACGCCAAATACATGATTACGTGTTACTTCGAACACGTGGTTCAGGTCAATCTATGATCATGTCAGTGGAGTGCAAAATAAAAAAAATGTTCTTATGAACAAAATGCAAACATTAGAAACTATTAAAAATATCAGGGGCGTTTTTAACTTGTTGTTTACTAGAGAAAAATATGTTTAATAAAACGTATACATAGTTCGTGTCAAGTTCAGAACACCAGCATTTCAAAGGAAAACGTGCAGCATCTCGTATTCATTTAAATGGACAAAACATTTTTTTACATAACTATACTCGTGATCACGTGTGTTGGCCAGGGAATCCACCTGGCAATTGTATTCACCGATAGTACAATAAAGGAATTTATCAAGCGTAAAATTCCTGTAGTATTCGTATAGTAACCCATAATGCAATTCTCATTCATCTGATTTGTCAGTTAAAGTCACATTGGTGCCCTATTTGCTAATCTGACGCCAAAAAATATAGTCCCGGTTCCCATGCAAAATATCTGTCCAAAAAGAAATTTTAATTCATGACAGCAGAAAATTGTATCAAAGAGAATACTTAAAATAATTTAAACTTGAATGAATTCAAGAAAGATTAATTGAAGTACATTTCTACAGAATGGTATTATAGGGTGGTGTGAACTAAAACACAACATAACTTTTCTGTTTACCATGTCTCCACGTGCTAGTCACTTCCTAGCCACATTTCCTTGAATAATTTACCCTATCTCGCTGAAGTCTCGCTAGCTCTCGCCAGAGCCACTGTCAGAGCTACTCTGAACTCATCGGGTTTTATAATGAGCAGAACACCGAAAAATAAAAGGTTCCGAACACATTAGTAGGGGTGAAGTAGCTACAATATACTTACACAGTGTGATTTAACTTTGTAAGAGCTTCTCTGTCCTAATGACAAGCCTACAGCTACTGTCACGCATCTATATTTTAATTAGTCACTAACTACAGCAACTTTGCACAATCCTTGGTTTGATCGTTACACCAATAGGATTCTGCACCAAAGTGAAGACACAAGCCAGTTGGCTGTACTGCCCCCTTGTACCTCAACTTAATCAATGATCATAAGTAATTAGATATCATATTGATAAAATACAACAGACTGTCTTTCTTTTGGCAACACTATTATTATTTTCTAACAGAACATCATTTATCAATAATACTTGTATAATTCTTTTGTCAAATGACCAATTAATTACGATATTTTTGTTGATTAGCTATTATAATATAAACAAGTAACGGGAAACTCCTCCAACCATGTCACTACTACGTGAGAGTCGAAGTAGTTTTTTACATTTCATGTATCCTTATTTCAGAATCGTTTAATCAAACGCTAGCTGCCTCCATAAACCCCTACTCGCGAAATGGCGGAGTTGTAAAACAGCCGCAATCTGACCCGCTTCAGATTTTCAAATATTAATATCTAGAGTTCAGATTAACCAATAATCAAACAACTTATATAGTAAGCATCAATAGAAAGGTCTCTTTTAATATTCCAAAAATAAATAAAAAATATTGGAAAACAAAAAAGTTAGAAAATACGTTTTTTTTAATTCGCTTGTCCTAACGACAGGAAGTACTGACGACGAACGAAATGTCGCGTCCTGGATAGCATATATCACGATCTATAATCCCTGAAAGTTTCACATTTATATCTTCTACCGTTCTTGAGATTAACCGTAGACAAAATGTCATTTTAAAATCAGGAAATGTCCCGTAACTTGGCACCAGATAAGAATTTTCAAAAAATCTCACGGAAAAAATAACTTCAGATAACAATACATAATATCTGTATATTTCATGAAAATTCACCCAGCAGTCTTCGAGAAATCGCGTGCACAAAATCTGGTGTACGGAAAAATAATAATAATAATAATAATAATAAGAAACAATAGAATCACTATAAGGTCTTCCGTGAAGACGGAAGACCTTAATAATAATAATAAGAAACAA
Organism: Saccostrea cuccullata; assembly: GCF_032062105.1. Lineage (NCBI taxonomy): Eukaryota > Metazoa > Mollusca > Bivalvia > Ostreida > Ostreidae > Saccostrea > Saccostrea cuccullata. The sequence goes on along the minus strand of NW_026935858.1, from coordinate 563,915 downwards.
TAGAATCACTATAAGGTCTTCCGTGAAGACGGAAGACCTTAATAATAAGAAACAGAGTAAAAACAATATGTTCCCCAACTTCGTTTGGGGAACATAATTACGCTTGTCACGCGAGAGATAGAGAGATTAATGGAATTGTCCCTTTTACAAACTGTAAAAAGCACTCTTTGGATCAGATTAAAAGATTAAGTATTTACTTGTATAAATGGTTTTATTGGAAGTAAATATAACCTGAAGACATTTACATTGTCGATTAATGTGTTCCAGTGGCGAGAAGAATGCGTCTTTTAAGAATTTGTTATTTCATAATTAATGAAAACACTTGAATAATGTTGTAACAATTACAATTTTATAAGAAAATACAGGAATAATTCTTACAAGGGCCATACAGATCTAACCGGATGGGGGGGGGGGGGGCTGTTTATTTTTTCTTTTTGCAAAAATAGACATTATATAGGCATTGAAAATTGGGGACCGTTTTTTGAATTTAGCCACCCCAATTAGCCCCCCTTTCATTTATTCCGATTATGAAGGCAAACAGATCTATTGGATGAACTGTTTATACAATCAAAGGAATAAAATCATGTACTAATGAATTTCCACAGCAGGTTACTAGTACATTTATATTAGCAACTAGCAAATTTTATCCAAAAATACTTAAGATTTACCAATTTACTTGTTTGCAAGTTACCAGTAACTCCTCGGTAACAAAATTATCAATCGCTATCAAATAATGTTAAAATTGGATGAAGGCTAAAAAAAAATCCCTTTTCATGCGGAACTTCGGAAGACATTCAGGATGTATACAGGCAACATAGCAGTATTGCCACTGATGACAGTTATTAAAACTTCAACAGTTTACAACCATAAAGATACGAATGGAAGAAGTACCAGGATGTTCAAGATGCTAATACTCCGCACTGTGATATTGTCAGAGTCAGTGTCACTCTGCACTATTTTTGTGTATGTAGATTTACATATTTGAAATGTCAAGAAATGGACTTGACGTTAACAATCACAAAGAAAACGGCCCCAACTATGATTACACTGGCCAAATTGCTCATAAAACAAATTTTGTCCAGACTCGACGATATCTTTTTCCATGTTACAGGGGATAATTCGGGAATCTCGAAAGCAACTTTTGTCATTTCTTGATCTTTTTCTGTTGTAAAATTATCCACACTTGGAGAGCTTTTTTTGCAGGAACCACAAGAAAATAAATTGTAACACCGCATAAAAAACGGCGAAATTTCCTCCTCTTCCTCTTTATGATGTACACGAAGAATGAAGATGGTTTCCACGCAGATGAGACCGGAAATTATAAGATATGTGGCCAAAATATACCCTATCAATGGCATTGGCTTGGATACTTGTGGCAGACCATCTGACACCAGAGACAGAAAGACCGCCAAAGCCAGAAGACATGTGATGGAGTACCCTACACGTTCACCGCTATCTGCTGGTAAAATAAACACCAAAGTGTTTAACATCAGCATTACAAACACTGGAATAAAAAGATTGACAACAAAAAACAAAGGACGCCTTTTCAAATTAAGGTTAAAGACCACGACCGAATTTTCTGCAAGAAGCTCAAACTTGGTTTCTGTGGAAGCCAAGATCCAGGCTCCATTTTCACTGTAGTAGTTTAAATCAATTACCGAATTCGATGCATACATCAAGACTTCATGTTTATTGTAATCCCAGACCATGATTTTCATGCTGCAAGTTTGTTTATCGAAAGGAAAATACCTCGTGTCAAAATCACACGTCGTTTGATACCTATCGGCAATGTTCCAGTAGGCACCGCCGTCGGCATAGTACTTGATTTTTGAATGTTTGAATCCTAAAAGACCCATATTTGAAGACATAGGGTTAAGAAATGTCATTGGTGGCTTCCATACAAGCGACTCGTCGATATTAATCGAAAAAGTATATCCATACAGCGAAGGATCCCACTGAATAACTTCGTCCTTCCAGTGTATGTAAAAACTTCCTACACTGACCACTTCGCTGGTCACTTCATCCACGTTAGCGATGGTCAGCAGATGGAAGCCCAACGTGACGTTCATAACCTGGGACTGATCAATTACGGGTCTAGCATCCTTGTTGTAACCAGATAAAACCGTGCTGTGAACGTTGTTGTATTCTGTCAGGGTCCCTCCGTCAATTTTGGGGAGGATCACCGATAAGATCAACAGACATCTAAATCTGACCACTCCGTGTTTCATCATCTTGAACAAAGAAATTTGTTGATGTGTTTCTAACTTGATCCTCCAAATCAAGAAGACATTCCAAAATTCTCTTTACTGAAAGGAACGAAAATCACTGACACGTCTGATTTACAGAACAGATAATGGTAACTTCAGGCGATTTTCAAATTCTTATCCAGATCAGCTGTAATTTCGGATCAATTACGTTTTTTCTCTCGCTTGCGCTTATAAAAGGATGGACAGAGCTAATTGCTGGGCATTTAAAGAATTGTAAAATATCTCTGAGGTTGTTTGCATTAAGCATTACAGACAATGTTTTGTTTATATTAGTTTCTTTACACGCTAATCCATTTTAAGACATGTTACCCTTTGAATAAGTAATTTTGCTTTGACTTAAGTAATGGTATCGTAATGCGTAAGTATAACAAACGTTTTCTAATGACATGGCCAAATATATTATAAAGGATTACACGAAAGAAGATAATGAAATTCTACACCAATATGTGAATGTTGTTGAACATGAAAAAATCAAACGATCAGTGTATCAAGATCGATGGCGTAATAATATGTCATCTTTTCTTCTGAATCTGATGAAATTTTATGGATATATATTTACATTTCCAATGTTTTTGTCCGAGATAAAATTACAAATAGCCAATGTACTTTATTTCTCCATCAATGCACTGGCGCGGTTCCAAAAAAACCACGTGCAGGGCGGGACAAACACATTTTCTAATAGATTGAATCCTTTCTACATATAAGGAATAACTGTCAGATTTTTCAATTTATCTTTTTAATGAAGCAATTGAACGTAATGAAATCGAAAAATACATGCAAGAAACAAAATTTGTTTTATAGATGTTGTGGAAAATGAAATACATTTTCTTATAGATTGAAGTCCTTTCTACAAGGAAATATGAATTTATCTTTTCAATGAAGCACATGAACGTAATGAAAAATACATGTGAAAATGTTGATATCTTACGTCAACTAAAAATTTACTCCAGTCTCTAATCATTTAATGTGGCATGAGTTCAAAGCACAGGAGTTCATATACCTACCAATTTACAGAATTTTTTAGTAAATAAAAAAAGATACATCATACCGTTAATAACAGTAAAAATTCATATCTTTAATAATAACACGTAATTTTTAAAGGTATGACGTATTTTTAAATAAAAATTTCGGTAAATTGATAGGCATGCGAACTCCTGTGGTAGGGACTTGATTGAAAATAAACTATAATTGTCTACTGGTATCCTCAGAAATATTACAAAATACTAATGTACATATATATAAAATATAACGATTTGATTTGCAAGGTAATTTAATCAAAATACTGGATTACACATATATTCGTTTAAAAATAGGAATTGTTTTCAAAGAATTTAGTTCTTGGACAAACTCAATGTTATTATCACGTTTTTCAAACGTCAAGGGAAAAACCAAAATACAAACATTTCGACAACACAATTAAGGTGAACCCTGATTTTAAGAAGATATTCCGTCTAAATCACTCATCCAGTCTTAGTATGGTTAATCAGATTTTCTCACACATTCTGTTGGCCATGTTTTTAAAGTGTCATTTATTTGTGAAGGGTCAAAATGAGAAATCAGTGTTGAAGAAGCGATAATTTTTCACTTTCTGTGCAGGAAAAATAACTTTATTCGAGTATGCAGAATTTAGCGTATTTAAGGAAGAAACCGTCGTGATGTTGTAAAAACCATAATGAATGTATAGTGTTAATATTGTTTTTCTATATCTGTGCGGATTTCCACAAGATTTTAATTCATTAGCCAAATTTTTGTGTTATACCGCGAAAGTAATGCGTTTATTCGCGAAAGTTTTGCATTTATTTAAGAAAGTCCAGCGTTCGCTAAATATATTTTTTAAAGGTCAACAAGTCATTCGCGAAATTTTTTGCGTTATAACGCGAAGTAATGCGTTTATACGCGACAGTTTTGCGTTTTTGAAAGTTTCGTGTTTATTTTCGAAAGTTTCGGGTTATATCTCGAAATATATTTTTTTAGTAGTGGGATCCTTAGGTACTTCTTGAATAATTGAAAATGCTCGTAAATATCTCTGAATTTTTCAACGTAATATTTTTAACAACAGTAATTCTTCAAACTTCAGCTTTGAAGTAAATCATATTAATATACTTGTATAAGAAAAATAGTAAATCTCAAACAAATGCCAAAAAAAAAAAACACCCACTATGCATTTCCCAATTGAAAATTGATCTAAAACAATTTAAGAATAAAGATAATAGGTATTCAGGCTTTTGAAGAAAATTGCATGATTTTATACTTATATCGCACCATTTTCTTCTTTTTACGTCGATCATTTATAATGTATAGTGTATAAAGCCTTTCTTATCCTTGCAAAACACTGTAGTTCACCTCTGGTTTCGTATCAAGTTAATTAACATTGATTTCTTAGGCTAGATTTATGGAAATTGAATTTTTGTAAATGTGTTATTTTTCAACTTTTTGTAAGAATGTTTCTTAGGCACCAGAGAACCTTGAATCATATTAAGTGGCATGAAAAAATTTCAATTTCATTCTTTATTTTGAGACGATTTAATTAAATTATATAAAAAAGAGTTTTCCTTCCTCGCTGAGGATCGGATATCTTTAACCTACGAAAATGTGGTTATTGGTCTGTCGTATATTTTTAAAATATTGGTACTTCTATATATTTTGTTATACTTTCATTTCCATTTCAGAATTTGGTACTGAATCGATATATGGTACACATCAGCTAATACTAGTGCTCTATTTTGTGGTGTTTCCTTTTAAAAGTATACAAGAAAGAGAAAAGTTTTTCTTCGGGTGAAGATCCCGAGTTAAAAAGTTTTATTCATAGAATTTTTTCGTTAATTTTGACATGATCTTTGCAAACACGCCTTTGTGAGCTTTGTTGTATGCTGCTCGGTTGTCTTGGAAACAGAATGACGCCGTTCTGTCACAGTTACACAATGCTTTGTGGCAGGGACGATCGTCGGCTGTAAATAGATTATTTTTATGTAAAATTATACATGTATATTTACTGCATTATATTGTATTAAATATATATTATACTAAAAGATATATTGGATTAAAGGGTATTTTCACCACTTACTACATTCGATTGTCCCTTTGCTGATTTCAGACTTGTATTTTAATGTATACACATTCCCACACAAAGGATCGTTTATAATCTCATCATAACAGTTATCATGATGGTAACAACATCTGCAAATCACAAAAAGCCTAAACATAAAAACTACGGAACATTAACTCACATGTATGTATAGTCTTGTCTGACTGAGCTTCCGCATTAAACTAGCTGCAGAACTGTAGCTCTCCAGATAAGAAAGTTCGGACAAATAATTCCAGAGAGCTACAGTTCTGCAGTTACCTTTAGACCTTTAAAATTTATATATAATCTTATGATTTACTTTTTTTAACAAATCATTTTAAGAATTACATTTATCTGATTATGTTGGGATAACTATAGACGCTTCTACAAACAAAATCACCCATCTAGGCTGAAGAAAAATCCAAAAGGTTTTCTGAAACAGAACAAATTTTGTCTATGTGCGAATGTGCTTTTACACATATAACAGTGTATTAACGCAAAAAAATCCTGCTTTTTTGCTCGATTTTCACAGGATCGAAATGAAAAGTGGCCCTTTAGACAAATTGAAGAATACATGTCATATGCTTTTGGATTATTAGCAAAAGGATTTTAAAAAGATTCTTCAGTCAGACTCAGAGATAAGAGAATTGACATCCCAGAGTGGCTTTTAAGTTATAAATCAAACTGGACGCAAAGATTTTAATATAAAAACTATGGAATGGTCAGATCTTGTCAACTTTATTATTTTCTAAAAGCAGATTTGCCTTTCTGCTTTTAGAATTATTTCTGAGTAATAAAAAAACTCCCCTGCATATCATACACCCCACATTGACTTTCAATTCAAATTTGCAGTAATCTTGATTCTTATTAAACCAAAATGAAAAGTGAATAGGATAATTTATATCCAACATCAATACTATAAAGTTTCAGAAAAATGTGCTGTAGGTTTAGAGATTTTTTTTTTGACGACGGACGCCAAGTACACCTGATGGCATGGGCTCACTTTGGTTGGCCATCCCTCCCACTGATCTAAAAGTTATCTATTCCTGATGCCCTTCTCGACCGCTAAGGATAAAAGAGACCATACTCATAAGTTCTCTTGCACTCCCAATATAGGGACCATTGAACAAGACTACATACTCATCAATGGCATCCACCACACTTCCGTTTCCTCCTAGACCGCACCAGTTTCCATAGTCACTAAGGTCAAAAGGGTCACGACCAGTTGTCAAGTAGATCATTCGACTAAACTGGTTTAAGTCTCGCTTTGTTCTTCCAGCATCTGTTGTATAGCAAATTGATGTATGCAAGTTGTATGCATTTTATCATGAATTTATAGAATAAAACTAAAAAGCATACAGATTCAAAACGTTAAATGTTGTATTTAAAAATCATTTTTAAAAGTAGTAAACAATTTCGGGGGGGGGGGGGGGGGGGTATTCAGTATGTTGAAAGCAGAGTTCTTACCTGCAACGTATACAGCCAAAGCCACAAGGACAATGAAAAATCTTTTTCGCTTCATTTCATTTTCTGCAAATGAAAAGAAAAAAAATCTTATAGCTAAAAGGTATCTGATTGATACTGGATATATGGAGACAGCGAATGGCATTGGAGCTCAAAATCCATTCAAAAATGCAAATCAGGATCAGAGCAGTCACGGACCTCTACAACATCAGAGGTGGGATCAGGTGCCATGGAGGAGTCAGCATCTCCTGATATGATACGATATTAACAAAAGAGTAAAATACATGAAGATAACGAACAGTATAAGAACCGTTTCCACTTTAGCTTGGACTTTCAGTAAGGCGTGGTATTCTGGACGTTACATAATTAGCTTCTGAAATTTACACAGCTTTCCTTCACTGTTGAAATATACATATGGGATAGAAATTCGGGCAAATGCCAATTAGTGTATCGAATAACCAATAACGTTGTCTCGTCCGGCAAAGAGGTGGGTGTTATTAAGTCGTCTCATCGTTGTCAACATTATTTTAAAGTTCCTGATGTTATTAATATCTTAACCAATGAAAATCTATTCGCCATTTGACAGACGCTAATTACATAGCGCCGAGAATGCCACACCTTAATTACTGAAAGTCCAAACTTACCTGGAAATGGTTGTAAGCTCAAAAGACCATTTAACAATACCAATTTTGGAGTAGAGCAAACACGGACCTCTAAAACACCAGAAATGGGATCAAGTGCCATGAAGGAGTAGGCATCCCCTGCCGACAAGTCACAGCGGCCGTGTACTCCTTGTCATGATCCCAAACGGAAAATCCGTCGACAATTTAATGGCCTAATAATTAGTATGAAAAACGTCCACCAGCGTGATATTTAACAATTCTTAAAATTCTACGTATCTGGGGCTCAAGCTAATAAAACAAGAACTCGCCCATCAATCAATACTGGTTTATCCATCAATATCTAGTCACCCGCATGGTAAGACTAGGTTACTTATAGCGTTTACTCTGGGCAGTTTTTTTGGATCCTTAAATTGATTTGATCCTTACGTTTCGGATTCAAATCCCACAACGACATGAAGACCTGTCTCTCGGATGAGACCCTATAAACCCTGGTACATGTTGTATAGGTACTCAATGGCGCTGAGTTTAGGTTTAAATTTGATCACCATCAGCACTTGGTGGCATCTAAATATAATTGAAGAATATTCGACAAGGACATTAAAAAGGCACACAATCAATCTCTGTAGCTCTTACCGTGCTCTGTTATTCACATGTACATATGCGTCTTCTACAGAAAATAGTTTTAAAGATTCAAAGTACCGAATATGTATGGAAGTGAAAAGGTTATTTTAACATAATTTTTTTAATTTCAGGCATGTAACAACATCCCTCCCACACACCTTTTTTCAGACATAACTTTTTAATAGGAAGGTTGTAAAATTTGGTACTGAAAGAAGTCCTACCTACACCCCCACCCCCACGAAATAGGATTTTCGATTCTGGACAATTTCTCCCTTTTTTTCCTTTCAATTTTTTTCAAGTAGGTTTTCAAATTTTTTTTCTCTGGCTGGCCTACCCCACTTTTCAAAATCGATCCTATACGTTACTGAATTTAATTTTTTTTTTTAAGTAAAAGATGATGAGAAAAAAAAATTACTTTTACCTGCATCATACACCTTTCCGTTTATTAATATAAGTATGTTTATCCATGTACATTATACATATATACACAAATATCTATATATGCCCTCAGGATTTATGTATCATAACTATGTGTCTTGTTGGGTACAAGGCGGAAGTTCCTACAGAAATTCTCGACCACGTTGTCTTCTCCTAACACTGTAACGTCCGATATACATGTAATATTATCGTAATCGATTTTCCTTGGTTTTTTTTAGTCACAGCTTTGGTAAAGCCGTTGCAAATAGGGAGGTTAAAAAATTTCACAAGATATATATTCATTATTCGTCTGTGTATAGATAGAATATTCTATCGTTGAAATGAAAAATGTTCTACGGACACGGTGTGGTGAGGACTTGTCCCGAGACACAGTTAGACTATTCTAACTGTAGTCTGTGTAAAAAGAAAAGTGCTGCAATATTTTAGAAAAAATAAAATGATTTCCAGCTAGAGTGCACCGTTGAACCCATAAAACACCAAAAAGAATCTTAGTTATTACAGGTCTTTAGCTTGATTGCGTTATAAATACTGACGGATAAAATGCAACATGTTTGAAAGGAGTAAGGAAAGCAGTCATGTATGTGACTTTCATTGACTTTTTGATCCATTAGTCAAACTTTTTTTTTTCACTTCTCGTACACAATCGTGTACACTGTACAGACAGTGCCTTCTTTTCACTCTCTCCGCAATGATGAAACAGAGTGAGACGACAATCATAATATGTCCTTGGGCCCGTTTTGCAAAAGACCAAAAACTTCAGTTGATTATAAAATTTTGCAGAATTTATGATTGAGTTTAAAATTGTTTTATATGAAAATATCTTTCTACAATCCTTTTAAAAAGTTTAAAACCATTTTCAATTCAATGCAAATATGAAAGTTACAAGGCAGAATAAAATGTTGGTCTTAGTCGTCAATTCTTTTGTAAAACGGGCCCTACAGGTGAAATCGTCATTTTTTTTATGAAGGTTGTCCAGGACAAGGAGGGTAAAGGGGGGGTGTTAAAATTATTTTACATAAAAATGGGAATAACTTTTAAAAGTGTACGGCTTGTCACCAAAAATCCGTGTGTCTTTGATCTTATGATGGTTTCATAAAGGTTTCTGCCTTGAAATGCTGGTGAATCATGCGCGAATCCAAAGGGGGAGGGACGGAAAGATCTCCACTTTTTCCTACAATTTTTCAAGGTCTGGACAAGTTGTTTATTTTTCTGCTTGTCAAAAAATTTCCGACTCCGATATGTGTTTGAGTTGTGTTAGACACCCCCTTTCACCCGGGGAAAAAAATTATTACGTCGCGCATTGTGGATTTATCATACCATTCAACAACAGGTCTTCATTCACAATCATGTTCAATGAAATAGAATAAAAAGATACAAGAATCATGTACTGCATAAGTTTATATTTGCATAGCAATATTCCTTATTCAAATACTGATAAAGTTAATATATATATACTGAAAATACAATAAATCACAGCGAAAAGATGTCATCACATGCCTTTTAACTTTCAGTAATTATAATTCAAAGGAAAACAGATATACATGTAATTTCAACATAATACTTTTTTTGAAATTAGTACTATTTTGATTCATTACACATGAAAAGAAATTTGAAAGTTTTGACAGAAAAATAGAACATAGTTTTTAAAATAGAGTATCTCAAAATGTGGAAATTCAAAAAGCACTGTCCAATTTTCAGAATGAAAAGAAGACGATAAAATATGCAAAGCCAACATAATTTTTAAAATATAGAATATTTCAAAATGTGGAAGTTCAATAGAGTACTTTACAATTGAAAAAACAAAAACAAAAAATAGAACATAATTTTTAAAACCTAGAGTATCTCAACATGTGTAAACCATTGAACATCAAGCTGGCAATTTTATAGCACGTGAATACCCGTAAAAAATGAACTTCTACATGCAATAAAACATGTCACAATGCCCACTTAAAGTACATTGATCTTACCGAGAATGCATGCACAATATACAATTTTTAAAATTTCTCTTTCTATATCACCAGTAAAAGGGGCCATAGACAAACAAATGGAATGTATATTAAATAATCAAAATACATGAATATAAGAAGGTTTACACTGGAGGCATCTAAATCACAGACTGTAAATGTTAGAGAAAGACTCCTTAACACACATGATTCTACATGTCCTATTTGAATTTTATGCCCCCATAATCAAAGATTCAGAAACATATCATTTCTGCACTTTCCATCTGTTTGTGGCAATAAATTTTGGTTTTTCCATGGTTAAATTTAGACGGTTAGAACTATGGCTTTCATATTTCATAGGTGTATTTCATGTGATGAGACCTTCTTTGGGTACCAAGATGTTTGACCTCTTTACCTTAGAGTTTGACCCACTTTTGCAAAAGTTTACCAAACATAACCTTGGCCATAACTTGTTAACTGTAGAAATGGGGCTTTGATACATCACCTTGTGACAAAACCTTTCCTTGGGTATTTTTGAATTGACCTTGAACTTTAGTTTGACCCACTTTTCAAAAAATTTATCTTGACCAAAACTTTAAGTTAGAATTAGGGATTTCATAATTCGCTGTTGTATTCCTTGTTACAAGACCTTCCCTTGGATATAATTTTGACCTTAACCTCCTTCAGGAAAGTTTTGACCTTGGCTATAACTTTTGAAAAATTGGTGTAAGGGCTTCTGTATTTCACAGATGTATGTGTTCTGACAAGTAATTGCCTTGGTTTCAACAATTTTAACCCCTTGACTAGGAATTTCATCCACTTTCATAAAATTAAACCTTGGGCATAACTTTATTTTGGCACCATTAATTTGACCTTGACATGTGACTTACTTTTAAAACCTTTAACCTTTGTATATCTTTAAACATTTGGTGCTCAGCCTTTCAAATTTCACAGGTATATTCCTGTCTTTTTTTGGGGGGGTAAAACATTTTAATTTTGACCTTGGCAGTTGACTTGCATTTGAAAAAAATTCATCCTTTGCAATAAGCTGCCATATGGTGGCATCAGTGTTTCACAAACACATCTTGTTTTTACTTGGATATTCTTTAAAAAAGATTTGGACAAAAATGACCTCTAAAACTACATGTGCGTAAAATGGTCCCATTTGCATAGTTTTGGAAAATGATCCAATACATCTGAATAGGAATTTAAATAGCTTTAAACACACTGCATGAAAGTTCAAATCAAATAAACTCTGAAATTACCAAAAAGAATAACAAAACATAAAATCTGTTAGATGAAGATTAACATCAGCATGGCAAGTACATTTTGTATTCAGAAAAAAATTTCATAATAATTGAAGAAAATTGCAGAATGAATTAAAACTATTGCAAGTTAAAACAAAGATATGTTAATAATTATGATCACTTTTTTGCTGGAACTATAATTTCCTGTAATTATGTTAAGTAGCCTTCATGTAAAAATGTCATTTTCCCCTTTATTTTGATTTTTGACATAGATTTTTTACACGTATATAATAATAATATATAATATAATTCGAAAAGTTCGTAGACTTCTGTCATATCTTTTATATTTGACGTTATATGTATCCAAATTTAGTAGAAATATTTTAGCAATAAATTCAAATGACTTGTATTATTTTTTTAAAAATATCACGATTTATTCAAAACTTATCCAGATTTTAAAAATGCAAAAATCGAGTCACGGAGCAGGTCAGTAAGTTACAAACAATACACTAAATAATGTCTGTAGTCATATTCTCTGTAAAATGGAGCAAACACAAAAAACAACTCAGAAATTCAAATTAAGAATTGTCACATCGATTTGTATTCCAAATTACGGTTTGATATTTTGTTTCATTGAAAAGAAATCAACTTGAGAAGATAGGTAGTCTGTATTGAAAAAAGACAAAAACGATGATGTTTTAGAACGTTTTAGAACTGGATAAGCAGATAACGATGCAATTTTGTGTTTTACTCAGGAGAAATCCTGAATAAACTCTTAAAATGTTTGAGGAATTAAAAAAAAAAAAATGTCACAAACGAGTTGTGAATGTGTGGACAAATAGTACAGGCTGTATTTGAGTGACAGAGACTCTGTATCAGATGAGGACAATCTGTGAAGAAACGGTTTAACTGTAAAAATCTTAACAAAAACTTTTAAAAGTTGGAACGTCAAGGAAAGACATATGCGCTTAAGAGTTGCTTATCCTGTGAAAGCAGAGTTATGTAATAAAAAAAATTAAAACCTTAATAAAGGAAATTATATATCGGGAACAATTGTTAAGAAATAAATGTTAAGTATAAGAAAAATGTTTTAAATGAATGGGTATTGGATAACACTGTGTGATATCTATAGGGATAGTACTTTTTAGAAATTGTTTTGACGATATATTGCCATTTAGTGTGCTCCGCGGGTACAAAACATGTTGAATTTAAAATGAAACTAGTGCTAATTGTAACGGGGACCGTTACAGATGTTCCCCAAACGCTCCCCAACTCCCTTTTGGTGCCATATTCCCTGTAAGCTTCATTAAATAAGACAAACTCGATGCATTAGAGACTTTAACAACGTTTACCCAGAAGTGTACAAAGTTCATTCAAATTTTAGCATTGCACGCGTGTGCATGTGAATGCATGTGCGTAATGACCATATCATCTTGTCTACACAATCTATATATTTTAATATACTAAATATTAAAGTATTTATTCCAAAAGTATTAAAAAGATACGCTCATTCAAGTGTTTTTTTATTTTGCTCATTTCACATGCACGCACATGCATACATGAGCATGGTGACCATATCTTCTTGTAGATGTCCGTTACATCTATCTATGTTCTAAATCTCACCCCGTTTGGTTGAAAACCAAGGGAGTTATAGCTGTTTAAAGTTTCAGCCAATCAGATTGCAGCGCACGTACATGTATGTGTATGCATGTGCATGGTGACCATATTTTCTTGTAGTAGTCCAGTATATCTATCTATGTTCCAAATCCCATCCTGTTTGGTTGAAAATCAAGGGAGTTATAGCTATTTAAAGTTTAAGCCAATCAGATTGCAGCGCACGTGCATGCACGTGTTTTCATGACAATTGCTACATAGCATGTTGTAGGATATTCCAATGCATGGCAATTTTCAAAATTTCAAAGGATTTCGTCAAAAAACAAGAAAGATATTGAGACTTTAGTTTCAGCCAATCAGAGCAAAGCGCACGTGCATGCGCGTGAGATCTTGCTATTTTGACCATTTCATATTGTCTATGCTTCTAATATATCCTTATATTATAGGTTTCAAAGCATTTCATCAAAAATTTTAAAAGTTACGCCTATATCAATAAAATCGTTCATTTCACATGTTGCACGTGCACGCTCTTGCAAGCACGTGCGCGCAAAATGACCTTCGTTCCGCAAATCTACATAACATGTCTACTGACCCTAAAAACATTTCACCTTAGTCGGATGTATAGTTTACGAGATCATTCCCGGACAAAAAAGTACCCAGGAAGAAGAAGAAGAAGAAGAAGAAAAATAATAATAACTAGTGCTAATTGTAACGGGGACCGTTACAGATGTTCCCCAAACGCTCCCCAACTCCTTTTTGGTGCCATATTCCCTGTAAGCTTCATTAAATAAGACAAACTCTGTGCATTTTGACTTTAACAACGTTTTCTCAGAAGGATACCAATTATATTCAAATTTTAGCATTGCACCCGTGCGCATGTGAATGCATGTCCGTTATGATCATATCATCTTGTCTACACTATCTACAAAATTTAATATACAATATATTAACGCATTTAGTCCAGAAGTATGAAAAATCACTCTTTCAAGTGTATTTTTCATTTCACTCGTTCCAAATGCACGCACGTGCGTGCACGTGCATGATGACCATACCTTCTTGTAGGAGTCCCTTACATCTATCTATATTCTAATTCCCATCCTATTTGGTTGAAAAACAAGGGAGTTATACCATTTCAAGTTTAAGTCAATCAGATTGCAGCACACGTGCATGCGCGTGATTTCATGATTTTTTTCTATATCATATTGTAGGATATCCTAATGCATGACAATGTTTTAAATTTCAAAGCATTTCGTCAAAAAACAAAGTAGATATAGCCATTTAAAGTTTCAGCCAATCAGATTGCAGCACGCGGGCATGCGCATGCTTTCATGAAAATTCTTATATATCATGCTGTAGATCTTCATAATGTAGGTCTATGTTCAAAATTTCAAAGGATTATGACATGAAACAAGAAAGATATTGAGACTTTAGTTTCAGCCAATCAGAGCGAAGCACACGTGCATGCGCGTGCGATCTTGCTATTTTGACCATGTCATCTTGTGCATACTGCTAATATATACTTATAAAATGAGTTTCAAAGCATTTCATCAATAATTTTAATAGTTACGTCTGTATCAATTATATTGGACTTTCTCGTGTTGCATGTGCGAGCTCTTGCAAGCACATGTGCATGCACATGCTTTCATGAAAAATCTTATATTACAGGCTGTAAATCTCCCTAATGTATGACTATGTTCAAAATTTCAAATGATTTTATCAAAAAACAAAAAAGATATTGAGACTTTAGTTTCAGCCAATCAGAGCGAAGCACACGTGCATGCGCGTGCGATCTTGCTATTTTGACCATGTCATCTTGTGCATACTACTAATATATCCTTACATTAAAAGTTTCAGAACATTTCGTCACAAAATAGAGAAGTTACGGTTATATCCATTATATATTGGTCATTTTAAGTTTTGCACGTGCGCGCTCTTGCAAGCACGTGCGCGCAAAATGACCTTGATTCCGCAAATCTACATAACATGCCTACTTACCCTAAAAAGGTTTCACCTAAGTCGGATGTGTAGTTTACAAGATCACTCGCGGACAAAATTTTCCCAGGAAGAAAAATAATAATAATAATAACTAGATGTGAAACTCGTTGCGAGCAACGAGAGGTCTTCCGTCCCTTTCCGGAAAGAAAACTTAAAATCGAGCTGAAAAAGTAAAAAAAGATTTGCCCACAAGAGGGATTGAACACATTAGTCGCCAGCATGAAATTCCAACACACTAAATATTACGCTATCGGGACCTCTAATCTAAATCTACTTGTATATATCAACAAAACAGTGCTTCTCTCTGAAAAAGAAAGGCGGGTCACTATTCAAAATATAGCGCCAAACGCCACGATTTAAAAAAAGAACGTTCTTATAGCGTAACATTCGAGGTTTAGAAAGTATATTTAACACATTTTACAAATTCCATATTGTTTTATATATGCATGTAACACTAAAGCGGTGAAACGGTTATGAATTTTAAACATTTTTCAATTTCCTGTTTATCCCCAAAGTGAACTATACTGATTAGTTAATCAAAATAGGTTGAAACGTTTCGCCGAAAAATCTGGCTCGCCCTACGACGGTCAAGGAATCAGATATCATTTATGCTCAATAACGTGAATCAGGTCTTTGAGACAAGAATGCTTGAATAAACTCCATGAATCGATCTTTTAAAAAAATCGTTTTCTTATTTTTGTCTTATTCATTAGTTTAATATGACACAAGTGTGCATAGGAAAACAATGGTTAAGATTTATACTTACAATATTCATTGATATTCTTTTTTGAGACAGTGTAACTTATAAGTACGATTTAAGATCTGTTTTTCCGTGGTGCACAAAAGATATTGGGTATCGAATTTCATCTGCACATTTAGTCTTTTCTTTTTTTATTTTGAAAACCAGCCAAAACCAATTATAGAAGACGTTAGCTTGACACAGAACTGCAACGTAACTACGACGTGACAATCCAAGTATTCCTTTACATTTCATTTATCCTGTTGTTACTTTCATTCAAGCAAACGCTCGGCTGCCTCCGAAAACCCCTATTGCGAAATGTCGACGTTGACTGAGACAGCCGCCATTTTGGACCCGCTTCAGATTTTTGAATGCTAATATCTAGAGTTTAGATTTATCAACATTCAATCAAATTATATAGTAAGCATTATAGGGAGGGTTTCTATTAATATACCAAAAATAAATGAGAAATATTGAAAAACAAAAAAGTCAGAAAATACAACTTTTTTAAGTTCGCATGCCGTAACGACCGGAAGAAGTGACGACGCACAAAAAGGCGATTCTGCAAACCACAAAGTCACGAACTATCGTCTCCAATAAGTCTCCAGGTCATATCTTTAGCCATTTACGATAAAAAGGGGCGACAAAATTGCATTTTAAAATCAGGAAATTGCCCATAACTTGGCACCAGAAGCGAATTTCCAAATTTCCTTAAAAATGTATCAAGTTCATTTTATTGCGCATAATTCCTGAAAATTTCATAAGAATCCGCCGAACAGTTGCTGAGAAATCGCGTGCACAAAATTTTGGGAAAAAAAATAATAATAATAATAATAAGAAACAGTAGAATAACTATAAGGTCTTCCGTGAAGACGGAAGACCTTAACTAGATGCGTTCTTGTTGCTAAAGCAACAAGCGGTCTTCCGACCGACTTTTTGTTAGATATCTATGCTGCGTCATCCCATGAAATAGGTTTCAGAATGTATTTTTCCCTTTACGTTCATTTACAGCAGTCTCTCAACATATATCATGATTATTACAGATAAACCTCAAAATATCTTTAAATATAGCTTTCAAAAATCGGCAAAATAGTTCATACATGTTATAAAAAGTGAGAAAAGTTATTTACAATTGAAAAATGATAGAAACAAAGAAAAAATTTGGGAACGCCCACGGCGGGATTCGAACCCACGACAGTGGGACAAAGTTTGGTTCGATCATATCTTTTCAATAAATGCACGCATCAAGATTCTAAATACATATTTAGAATTCTTATAAGACACACTATAAACCCTGTAAATACTAAAGAAAAACATTGAAAAACAAAAAAGTTGAAAAATGAGACTTTTTGAATTCACTTACGCGACCGGAAGTGCCGACGACGAAAAATAAAGGTCGTTCCCCATAATGGAGTTCGATGTTCTATCACCTCAGTGAGTTTCACTTTCATATCTTCAGCCGTTCTCGAGAAAAATGCTGGACAAAATGCCTTTTTAAAAAAACAAAAATCCCCCAAAATCGCGAACGGAAGTGAATTTTGAAAAAATGAAAAACACGTCTGGAGATATTCTCATGATGCATTATTCCTGTGAAAATCTTTTAAATCCATCCACGCACAGCTGAGATATCGCTCTAACTATGAAAAAAAGAATAATAATAATAATAATAAAAAACAGACGAATAACAATAAGGTCTTCCGAAGGAAGTCGGAAGACCTTAATAAGAATAATAATAATAAGAAACAGAGTAAAAACAATATGTTCCCCAACTTCGTTTGGGGAACATAATAAAGTGATTTCTGTTAAATCGAAAGGAATGAAACTCCAAACATCAAGAAAACAAATATTTTTACATATATTGTGCTTATTTTAAATTTCTAGTGAGTAGCATATCGAAGATTGACAGCGTCCACCAACTTTTTAAAAACCCTCGTACATGTAAGCAAAACATAAAGGTATGGTAACCAATTGAACAGATGATAAAAACATTCTAAAGGTGACACAAGTGGAAAGGCAAACCCCCTCCCCCCCACCCCCCCCAAAAAAAACAAACAGAAGATACATTATGTACATAATATATACATAGTATAAAATTGAATCTTTGCATTAATGTATCTTCAACGTAGGATGCTTTATCTACATACACCTATATAATTAAAGTACTCTTTTGCATAATATCAAAAATAGGCTGGTTTTATGATATACATATAATGCAACTTTGCTGTATGAAAGCATAACAATGTGAGGGAGACAATCTCCTAATAATGCATTTAAGGACCCTTTCTACTCTTGAAAAGTGATAATTTGAGTTATAGAGAAATTTGAGAAAAGTGATAATTTGAGTTATAGAGAAATTTGAGAAAAGTGATAATTTGAGTTATAGAGAAATTTGAGAAAAGTGATAATTTGAGTTATAGAGAAATTTGAGAAAAGTGATAATTTGAGAAAATTACGTAGCTGCATTAAAATTCTTTTTCAATATAGGGAGAATGCTTTTTCATCCAGGAGAAATCTTCAAAAGCAATGAAGTAAAGTTAAATTAAAAAGGCTTTTGCTTATTAAAATGGAGAAAATACATTAAAAAAAGTTTTAAACTACCAGTTCTCTATTTTGATCTGATATAATGTTTAAAATAGGCCTACTTGGATTTATTTTAAACTTGGTATAAATTGATTCAAATTTTTTGTCAAGAGAGAGGGACCTTAATTGCCTAAATATGATGAAAAATCAAATTTCTGTTTAAATGATTTGGAAGCACTGGCATAATGCTTGAATTGAGGTCTAAATTATACATCTTTTAATATATACAATATCATATATCAATACAGAAACTATCTGACAGTGTGTAAAAAAAAAAATGCAAATAACCGGTAAATATAATTAAATGTGTAAACTAAAAGCAAATTATATGTAAAATTAAATAAAACACACTGCTCAACGCGTTATCGGCTACTCGGTTGTTATCGGACACTCGGTTGATAGCAATTTTTGACAGGTTAGTAAATTATTTTGAATAAACTATGTTAAAATAGAAACAGAGAATATTCATTGTGCTTTTTGTAAACAGAAATGAATACGGATACAAAATAAAGCCTCGATACGTACTAGTATAGCATTTGTTAGCATTTGGAAGGCTTTTAAAGTCAAATTTGTTATGTTTTGCAAGTTTTTCTCCGATTGGCATTGCTTTAAATAGCTTTTTTTTCTTCAAAATCCTTATGTTTACCTTGCGTTAATGATTGTCCACAAGAAGACTTCCTCAGAATCTTGCGAATGTGTAATTAAAGGGGAAAAATTGCCCGAGTTTAACTTTCAGTATGTTATCGGAAATCCGGTTGAATAATGCACTTGGTTATCGGATAACTCGGTTTTGGTTATCGGAAACAACGGTTGTCATAAATTAAGGAAAAACGCAAAGAAACGACAGAAATCCAGACAAAACTATAATTTGCCTCTTTAAGAATATGTAATTTTTCAAAAATGAGTGGTCTTTTTGGCATTTTTCACTGAAATCTCCATGATCTTGACCTGTTTTAAATTTTATTTCAAGGTACCGAGGTCGCTGCGTGGCGCAGTGGTTAGAGTGTCTGTTCTAGAGTCGCCAAGTAAGGAGTCGATCCTTACGTCGCCGCTTCGTATACTACAGTGGGACGTCGCAGTATGTGCTAGCACAAAAAAAGATCCCTCACTGCTCAATGGCCTTAGGTGTTGAGTAAATGACAAATTTTGAAGCTCTCCGCCGGCAAGTGATGGCGTCTCCACGCATATGACTTGAAAATTCTCAGGATGGCGTTAAACAGCATACAATCAAGTTGCTGAACGCATGGCGAAGGAACAGTTGCTACCCATTTTTATCGACTTAGGTCACTCGCCGCCGAGTTTCAAACTCACAATCTTTCGAACACGAATACATTTATCAGTTTGGTATATACATGTACATGTAAAACAATTTAAACTCAAGGATGGTTAGATGAATTTCCAAATAGGTAGTTAGACCAAAATACATGTATATGACATAAAATTCAAAATTTTGACTTAAAAAAATTACAAAATCGTAAATACGTATCTCTAAAATATCGGAGGTTGTTTAAAGTACCAAGAAGAAATAAGAACACCCCCCCCCCCCGATGAACGGTCACATCCCCCAGCATGCTCAAATTCAATGTGTAGATAGCGTTAATGCTCGGATGAATAGGGGGACATGGGTTTTGGATTGCTATTGGGTGTTTATACTGTAACAAAAAATATCTGACACTCTGCCACCCCCCACCCCCGCCCTTGTAATTGAAAACGCAAATAACTGTTTGTAGAAAAAGTTAAACATACGAGGAACTGAAGTGAATCAACCAGCACCCCTCCTCCCAAATAGGTATTTTTAACGGTTGGAAAATAAGTTATGTATTTTTTTTATTAAAGCGTTTCTTGCACAATAAAATTCCAGTCGGCTCCCTTAACTTTATTTTTTTTTTCTGGACCATGCTTTTTGTTAAAGGATATAGTCTCTTTAATCTACTACATATCCAAATTACATTGTATTAAAAGAATTAAGAATTTTTATTTTTCTTTAATGCTGAGAGCTGTCTGATTGACACAAGATCACATGATCAAATATTGGAAAAGTCGTATAAACTGGGTGGTTCTATTTTAAATTCTAAAAATACGTTAACGTTCTTCTGCGAAGCGACATAAGCCTTAAGCCACACCTGTTATATATGTGTAACTGTGACGTGATAATACG
The DNA here is from genome assembly GCF_032062105.1 of Saccostrea cuccullata. Classification (NCBI taxonomy): domain Eukaryota; kingdom Metazoa; phylum Mollusca; class Bivalvia; order Ostreida; family Ostreidae; genus Saccostrea; species Saccostrea cuccullata. The sequence continues at coordinate 543,162 of NW_026935858.1, read as the reverse complement.
ATTGACATTACTGGACAAAAAAATAGTTCCCGGGGATCATGGGGGAAATTGAACTTGATTTTTTTTCTCAAAAATATACCGTTATACATGTAAACTATATCGGAAGACTAAAGCAAAATTGTAATGATTAATTATTAATATTATATATTTACGTTTGAAACTGCCTGAAGCGGTCTCCAAGAAGTTATCTTGAATGGAAAACAAGAAAAATGGTTGAACAGATGAGTACTAGTAATTCTATTATAAATTTTTAATTATTAATCTTATTTATATACATTTATATCAAAACAAACTTTTACGTTTGCTATTTTCAAGAATTCGCAGATTATAATGGAATTTTCCAATCTATTTATGAAACTAAAGGAAACTTTTTAACCTGAGTTTCCGATAACGTACACCTGTTAAAAACCGAGGTATCCGGCAACATCAACCGTGTTGACGATAACATGTTTTCAACTAACGAGACATTTTAAAAGACCGTTTACTAACCTTTAATCTGGATTTTTAATCTCAATTTGCTGATCTAAAGGTATCTGATTGTCCATAGAATAAATAGATCAGTTTGTTTGATAGAATAAACTAATTTTAAATTCTACAGAAGTTAAAATGTGATGTCACATAGTCCGAAATTTTGGTAAAATATCATTTGAAAGAGCTGTAGATCTTTTGAAAGAGAGTGATTTGGTTTGTGCTTTTCGCTGCTGAAAGTATAATCAAGTATCTGTCATAGATCACAAACTTTATTTGCTGAAATACAAATTTATCGTTGAAATATGAAATTTAAAATTACGTAGGTTTTCTAAACATTGCTTTTCTTGCACCGAGTGTCCGATAACAACCGAGTTGCCGATAACGCTCTGAGCAGTGTGTAAAAGCAGCTGCTTATAAAGTAAACATCAAAAATAAAGTACCATAAGTACTACACAGTACTTATAAATAAATCTTAACACCAAATGACCATCTACAATGATGAATCATCAAAACATAAACTATTACTTAACTATCACTGTAAGCAAAACTATAACTATTCTATATTCCAGTACAGTGTATAAGCTATATAGATAAAATTCTCATACATGTGCTTTAAGAAAAGCAACTAAATTAAAATTATTTAATGTAAACAAAACAAGAGGCCCATGGGCCACATGGCTCACCTGAGAAGCTTTGACCATTCTGTCCTTTACCAGATTCCCCCTTGTAATATATAATGCATCCCCAATGATCTTAATTTAGACATTTTGAAATCTACACTACCCCAGGATCCTTCCATGTGCACATAAGTTTCAGCTTTTCTGGCCCAGTGGTTCTTGAGAAGAAGATTTTCAAAGATTTTTCCTATATATTTCTATGTAAAACTTTGATTCCCAATTGCGGCCCCGCCCTTCCCCCTGGGGTCATGATTTGAACAATTTAGAATCTACACTACCCCAGCATGCTTCCACATAAGTTTCAGCTTTTCTGGCCCAGTGGTTCTTGAGAAGAAGATTTTCAAAGATTTTTTCTATATATTTCTATGTAAAACTTTGATTCCCCATTGTGGCCCCGCCCTTCCCCCGGGGGTCATGATTTGAACAATTTAGAATCTTCACTACCCCAGGATGCTTCCACGTAAGTTTCAGCTTTTCTGGCCCAGTGGTTCTTGAGAAGATTTTCAAAGATTTTTCCTATATATTTCTATGTAAAACTTTGATTCCCCATTGTGGCCCCGCCCTTCCCCCGGGGGTCATGATTTGAACAATTTAGAATCTACACTACCCCAGGATGCTTCCACCTAAGTTTCAGCTTTTCTGGCCCAGTGGTTCTTGAGAAGAAGATTTTCAAAGATTTTTCCTATATATTTCTATGTAAAACTTTGATTCCCCATTGTGGCCCCGCCCTTTCTCCGGGGGTCATGATTTGAACAATTTAGAATCTACACTACCCAAGGATGCTTCCACATAAGTTTCAGCTTTTCTGGCCCAGTGGTTCTTGAGAAGATTTTCAAAGATTTTTCCTATATATTTCTATGTAAAACTTTGATTCTCAATTGTGGCCCCGCCCTTTCCCCGGGGGTCATGATTTGAACAATTTAGAATCTACACTACCCCAGGATGCTTCCACCTAAGTTTCAGCTTTTCTGGCCCAGTGGTTCTTTAGAAGAAGATTTTTTAATGACCCCACCCTATTTTTGTCTTTTCTTGATTATCTCCCCTTGTGAGGGGACTTGGCCCTTTTATTTAACAATTTAAATTCCCCTTCAACCAAGGATGCTTTGTACCAAGTTTGGTCAAAATTGGCCCAGTGGTTCTTGAGAAGAAGTCAAAAATGTGAAAAGTTTACAGACGGACAGACAGACGGATGGACGACGGACAAAATGTGATCAGAAAAGCTCACTTGAGCCTTCGGCTCAGGTGAGCTAAAAAATCATTAAATAAGAGATACACATTTTCTATTAAATCTATTGGTCACTAATATAACAATTCTTGCATGTATTTTCAACTACATCAATAAAGAGTGGTTAGCTACAATATCATCATTCTCCTCCTCAAAATCCAATTCCTTACAAAGTGTCAAATCTCGCATCTTTTGTTCCAACATTTCTGTTTGTATCTGAAATGAACAATAAAAATGTAGATAATATATATGTATCACTTAACATAACAAAGCAATCACAACTAGATGAGGGTGTGATATATGTATATAAGTACTTTTTTCTCAGTGTGAAATATTACTTGTTTCATTCAATTCCAAATTCATTGGGAAAAACTTTAAAAGGTAATGGTTATTTTAAAATTGTTTCAAAGATCAGAATAATTTTTATTATTCTTGCTCAGTATCAAACTGCATGCAATCAGGTGCATTTCAAAAATATCCCTTTCATATAAATGTTTTCCTGCTCAGTACAAACAGAACATGCATGGAGTATGCAGGGAAGGTATTACATGTACATGGTTACAATTTAACTGATGTATTGCTGCATTATGGATACCTTTTCTCTAGAAATTGCTTTGAAGGAGTAGACTATTCCTGACAGTCATTAAAATGTAGAATTCAGTAAAACAAGCTTACAACAATCAGCCAGAGATGGGTGATTTTGCTTCTTTTAAACATAATTCATTATATCTGTTAGCCTCACCATATATATGAAACAATTGGGGAATGAAAATTATTACGCTATTAGTGTCATTTCAATATAAGCATTTTCAATATAAGCATGTTTTACTGATATTAATAACATTACACTAGCGGTACATGTATAATAATTTCTTTCAATTCAAGAATCTGCCACACAGATGTTAGTAATCATTAGTTATCATCACATTTGTCTTTATGTCTACAAATGCAGTTCTATTGTACAAATTAGAATATATCATCAGCTACAGGTGCTTTGCTACTAAATACTACATAAACATATAAGAAGGACAGTCATTTATTAGTACATAAAAGCTGTGCTTCACCAATCACCACATAGAATCAGTGCATAAATATAACTCACCTAACATTTTAAATAATATAGTTGACCTGCAACATATACACTCAGAAAGCAAAAATATCCATAAACAATTGGTATACTATGTATAATTTGTTACAACCAAGCAAATGTACCGGTATGTCAAAAGTCTTCAAAGCAACATTTATTTTTATCTGTTTATTTTCTTCTTTAAAAACCATATTAGCCCCAGTGACATTAGGGACAATCCAGATAACAACCCCTTATTTTTCCACAATCTGGAGATTACCCCCTCTGTATTTTCATCATTCATCTTTTCATCAATTATCTTTTCATCACCCTCACTATTGGCCTTCACCTGATCGTCCAGTATGATTATTCGCCCCTCCACCGCGGGGGACAGGTGACACTGTTCCTCCTCCTCATTATAGACGCTCTGTTGACGACTCAGGCGGCGCTCCAGTTTGGACATGCTGGCCGCTTGGTCCAGTTTGCGGGCCATGCTCCGTTTTCTGAGGTTAGAAATAAACTTCTGCACCAGACTTCTCTTCCTGAGGTCCAGTTAGTAGTCCAAACAAAACGCATGCAAAAAACACAGGAATAAATGCAGAAAATTTAAACAGGTTTTACAAAACACAAGTTTCAAACATTAAAAAAATTCATGCAAAACAACACAAAGGGACCACTAAAGTCAATTTAGGGTAACAATAACATTAAAAAAACCTTGAATTTCTTTTAAAAATCCTCTTGAACAAATTTGAACATTTTTCATGCATATACAAATGCACTAAACTTTTTCTCAATCAATGTTAATACCAGTATATACATGCATAGTGCTTTGAAACTGCAAGGATGGTTATTTCTATAAAGTTTTAATACCACGTTTCTTTCAATTATTTGTATTTCTTTTAAATACTAGTTATCAAATGTGCATGTTATGGATGATTTTGCTTGGTTATAATTTTTTAGTTATTATATGAACATCACTTTGCAAAACATGTCAATTGATTTTGTGTTTGCTATCAGCCAGTTTTGCTGTACATGTACTGTACATCTACAAGCTGGTTTGACAATTACTCCTCCTCATCATAAAAACATAGGTAATCAAAGATTACGAAGCTCACCTCGACGAAAGCTATCAGTTTAAGTAATGCAAATCTCACATCATATTTTCTTAACAGTTAGTATTTATCCTGAAAACAATATTCAAAGAAGTTCAGTTTAAATAGGTTAAAGTTAACTGGGGGATTAATCTGTTCCAAAAACTTTAATCTGGTAACTCGTTTGGAAAATGTAGGTCAGATCGAGCATCCAAAGCAAGTCTGGTAGTGTCCATCCCTAGATGCACCATCCATGCAAGTTTGGTCTGGGGATGGCTTATAGTTACATGGGAATGGACCTGCTCCAAAAACTTTAACCTGGTCACTCATCTGGAAAATGTAGGTCAAATCCAGCATCCAAAGCAAGTCTGGTAGTGTCCATTCCTAGATGCATCATCCATGCAAGTTTGGTCCGGGTAGGGCTTATACATGTAGTTACTTGGGAATGGACCTGCTCCAAAAACTTTAACCTGGTCACTCATCTGGAAAATGTAGGTGAGATCCAGCATCCGAAGCAAGTCTGGTAGTGTCCATCCCTAGATGCATCATCCATGCCAGTTTGGTCTGGGTAGGGCTTATAGTTACTTTGGAATAGACCTGCTCTAACAACTTTAACCAGGTCACTCATCTGGAAAATGTAGGTGAGATCCAGCATCCAAAGCAAGTCTGTTAGTGTCCATCCCTAGATGCATCATCCATGCAAGTTTGGTCTGGGTAGGGCTTATACATGTAGTTACTTGGGAATGGACTTGCTCCAAAAACTTTAACCTGGTCACTCATCTGGAAAATGTAGGTCAGATCCAGCATCCGAAGCAAGTCTGTTAGTGTCCATTCCTAGATACATCATCCATGCAAGTTTGGTCTGGGTAGGGCTTATAGTTACTTGGGAATAGACCTACTCCAAAACTTGAACCTGGTCACTCATCTGGAAAATGTAGGTCAGATCCAACATCCGAAGCAAGTCTGGTAGTGTCCATCCCTAGATGCATCATCCATGCAAGTTTGGTCCAGATAGGGCTTATAGTTACTTTGGAATGGACCTGCTCCTAAAACTTTAACCAGGAAGTCCACGCCGAGGGTATAGCATAAGCTCATCTCGACTTCATCGAGGTGAGCTAAAAATATATATTTTTTACTGAAAAGTTTCATCGGGGCATATTGCTTTCAATTAAGCTGAATAGTTGGCATCTGTTTTCTATGAAAACCTACAAAACTACGTTTATATTTTACTTTACTTAACATGAAAAAATTCCTTAGAATAAATTCAACAAAAAAATATATTTCATCCTCAAATTAAACAACTAGTACTATGAAAGAATTCATTGAATACAAACAATTTTATCTCCATCACCCATTTATTGAATATATGTATTTAATACTGAGTATACACCAACCTGACTAGCCCAACTAGACTTTGTCTGTGACCAGACTTGCATTCTTTGACACCTTTCATGATCTGAATGGATTCAAAATGATTCCTTACTCCTGTACTAAGTGAACAACACTGCTCCGAGGTTACCTAGAGTAAGAAAACAGTGAACAATAAACTGTATACAAGGAAATTTTTCACCTACCATACATGTAAATACATGTATTTAAATTTCAAAGAAAGTTTAGTAAAATGTTTTCCTTACCACCACTGGGCAATTCTTGAAGACATCATATCCATCTTTGCCTTCTGAAATGTATTCCTTGGTACACAAACTGTATTTCTGTTTGAAAAATTCAAAATTTTAATGCAAAAGATTTCCTTTTTTGGGGCAGAAAGTATGCCTCATATGCAGGATATTTTATGACAAAACACTAGTTATTCTTATATAACATTATATTTTCAGAGATAAAAACAAACTTTCTACAACCACTGTGCATGTACAAGTACATAGTAGTGTTTGTAAAGTTTCCTATTTGCCATAATGCTAATTAAATAACCTAAAACAGAAGCTTTTGGTAGTATATATACAGGTATTATCTTTGTGAATTAAAACCTAGTATTTTACCTAAATGCTTAATCTGTCTAACATTCCAATGCTATATCATATAATGTCTAAATTCACACTTTTAAAAAGCATTTTAAACCTGTCACATCAACCAACAGCTTACTCACGATTTTATATGAATGAAAAGGGTGTCACCATTTCAAAAAGAGAAATTTCTTTAACCTCAGAGTACATGCACTCAAAGTGCGATACATGTATTAAAAAAATGTAATTGATTTCTACTTTGTGTAAAATTGAATGTACATGTGTTCTGTAAGATTAAAGTAAAACTCAGTTTAAACTAAAGTCCTTGGAACCTGTGAATTTAATTCGCTAAATCCGTAATTCGTTATATCCGTATAACGAATTCGTATAACCATTATAGTGAATTCGCACTGTGCATGTTTTCCTTCAAGAATTACTACCAACTATGTTAGTGAAGCAAATATTACAAAACATATCTTCGATAACTAAGGTTTTCTTATGAATTGAATTTTATATACAAATGTTAAAAGGAAATAAAGTAAGTTCAATTTATCATTTTTTTTATAATCTTTGAAAGTTTGTTATAAAAGATGTAAATTTCATTATATTCAACCTCAACAGGACTCAAAATCAGTTCGCTATATCCGTAAATTCGTTATATCAGAGTTCGTTATAACCTTAAAATTTTAAAAAGATTTGTTAAGAATTTTGCCGGGGACCCAGAAAAACTTCGCTATATCAGTGAATTCGCTATATCCGTGTTCGTACTAAACGAGTTTTACTGTATATATGTAAATCGTGTAGTTATAAATAAAGTAGTCTCCTAAAACTCTTACCATTAATGATGGAAGACACCCATAGAACTATATTAAATTATCAAAATAATATGCTATTGAGCCATATTGAATGACAATGCTTATAGTATTCATCCTATCCCTAGTAGGAAGTAAAATGAGTTATGAATATCTGCATATATAACTGTTGAATTAGCCTTGCGGTTGTTAAAAATTACTGTTCAGCTTGGGCCATTATAAGTTTTTTCTTTGTTTAGTGTCCACCCTAAATTTGAAAACCAATCTTTCTATCCCTAAAAACACAAATATCAAAAAGAAAAACAACATTCTAAGCACAATTCCAGAATTTGTTTATCGATCGCCATTTGAGAATTCTCCTTGTCCTTGGGTATAGCATATGGTAACTAAGTAAAACTATTAGTTTATTAAATAAAACCAAAATTTTTATACACAGCTTAAAAAACAGAGAGGTGCTAATCCCAAAAGAGTAAACTGCATTTCAAAGATACAGTATGTATTTGTCAAATTTAATTTGTTTGTTTTTAATTTCACAACCTCAAAACCAATCTGGCTGCAGATGCTAAATGTAGAGAAAACTTGTTTTGGCCTTGAGTTGAGAATACATGTAGCTTCCCCTGCAAGTCTGCGCAGTATGAATATTCTTACGTTTTTAAGATTGATGTATTGCCCCTGAACTTTGACCAGCTCTGGATCTACTCTCTGTCCCTTAGGCTTGCTGGGATTAAACGCAAAGGTTATGCCCGACACTTGAGGGAACCGACCTTCCAATTTGGGGTAGGCTGACACACCATTTTCTAATGCTTCTATCAACTGTTTTCCTATTTCAATGCAAATGCATGTTGATTTAAGTGAAAATATAATATTTTAATATCTTTATAGGAACTCAGAATTATACTAGAAAATATGTGCAATGAACATTCATGTGCATTACCAATTCTTTATCACATTTGAAATTTAAATTAATGAGAGCTCATTAGAACAGCATTTTGTAAATTGAAATAGAAAAAATTACAAAATCTTAACAGTTTTATATGTTCTAGCCATACAAATGGCAAATGCCAAAAGATTCACTTTGTATACAACCCAGTATATATATGTAACGGGAGAGGAGAAAATGCAGCGGACCAGACCGGGATTCAACCCGGGCCCCCTATATATATATCTGGCCACCGGCGATCGAAACCAGCTGACCGCCACATATATATAATTCCAGGTAAATGAAATGCTACTTGGCATAAAGTAATAACGATGATATTCATGTCTCGCAATTACTGATTCTACACCGAACTTGCTTCATAATATTATCTTCATACCAGTGACTTGGATGACTACAAGTTCGTCCACCAGGGGGAGTATGGTCAATAAATCGCGGAGTTTGAAGCAACCTTTGGGGTGGATTCTGTCTGATCGGAATGTCCCAGAATTCAGGAGAGCACAGTCAGCCTGAGAAATCTCCAACATGATGTCCGTTACAAAGTTTCCTACAAAGAATATCAAAAGCCAAGTCTTTAGAAAAGAAAATATTACCTAGATACAAACCTGTGTACTGGTATATACTATAGTACAACAGTGCACCTGATTTGCTCAAACATACAAAAGACTCTAATCAAAATGATGACAGATATGGGAAGAAAATTACAAATATGAGTAGTGTGCATCGCATTTTAACATAATCAGTGCCACCAAAGTATTGCTAAATTATAACAATTTTGTTAAAAGACAGTTTAAATAATTTAAAGCAAGAATGACTACCTGAAATTTCTGATAAACAGATACCTAGATTTGTTTCCCTTGATCTTATAGCAGAGAATCTACCATCAAGTTCCACATTCATATATCCCAATACTTCATCCATTTTACTGTTAATATCACCTACATATATGTAAAATCAATATATTATGCATACAAAAATACTCTGAAATGAAAAGCTTGATAATATTAATTTCTAAATAATATTTTTTTTTTAAATGAAAAATATTTCTTGAAATCACAGATTTTCGTATTGTTAAGTCAAGAAATCAATTTCTTACTCTCAATCAAAACAAAGCTACCCATACCTTGCATATGTTTGACAATCTCCAATGTTTCTGGGTCCTCTGTGATATCAGAAGTAACATCCACCTTCTCAATGTCCACATGAAGGCGAAGTCCATTTCTCTTAATGGTGATTTTACTTAAGTTACGGAAATCAGTCCCACTTTTCACAATGTTGGTGTCATTAACCTACAAGATGAAGTTACAAAAGGAAAAAATATTACATGCATAGTATTTCAAATAAATCTAATAGATCAAATCTAAATGATTCATGAAAATCCAGTGTATGATGACACTTACTACTTCTACACCATAGTCGTGATCATGACCTGCCAGTATGATGTCAATATCTGGTACTTGTTCTGCGAGGTGTCGGTCATTTGGCCATCGCATGTGAGTCAATGCCACAATTAAATCAACTCCCTGAAACAAGTTATACACAATTATTAATAATGTGTTTGTTAACCAGAACCAGAATCTGTGAATGGTGAGTAGATTGTCACCTTTACTAACAGGGTATATGAATCTTAATTAGGTTAATATAAATGTATGTACAATTGAAATTTAAACAATTCCTTTTCTCCAAATATTTTTGACATATATCACATTCTATTAAGTCTACTGGATGTAAAAATATAGAAGCTTCATGTATTTTAACTTTAATTCTTGAAACATATTTGGAAACACTACTTTTCATTCACAGTGTTTCTATTAGAATTTTAAGCTTTACAGATTGAACAGAGGGCGTTTTTAAATTTTTTAATGTTTGTTTGTTTTACTTAATCTGAGAAAATGCTCAGAAAGCTACCTGTTCCTTTAAATCCTTGCAGAGTTCTTTCCCTTTAGAAACAAAATCTATATAAGTAACATCTTCTGGGTCCAGTGTTGCCAGAGTGTCAATCCATTCCTCCTCTACTAGGCCAACCACTCCAACCTGATAAAAAATAAAAAAAAGAAACAAACATCTTTAACAGAAATTGTAATTTCAACGTTAATTAACTTTTTTTTGTGTGTTTTGGTATCATCTTTGCTTATTGAGGTTTTCTGACCTGCTACACTCCTCACAAACCCAAGGGTCTGTATGGAGTGCATTGGATCAGAAAAATTGGCTAGCAAAGATGCCACAGTATATTCTTCCTTACAAATATCCCATAATGGTTAACATACTTACCTTATACCCATTCCATTCAATAACACAAGACTCCTGTCCATCTGCCAATGTCTTTTTGGTCAAGTTGTCTATAACATTACTGAGTAACCATGGAAACTTTGTCCTCTCTGTCATCTCACACAAATGATCAACTCCAAAATCTAGCAGTTAAAATTACAGGTATACAATGTTTTATTCTCTAAAAAAGTAAATATCAGACAATAGTTTTTCTTAATTTGCTAAACTTTACATTTAATATGAACAAAAAATTTATATTCTAACATCTGAGAAAAACATTCACCAAAGTCATGATTTCCAAACACTGCAGCATGTGTGCCTACTGCATTCAGGATTGGTATCATCTGTTCACCCTTCAAGAATATGCTCACTAAAAAATAGAGTTAAGCTTTAAAACATATATAGATTTCAGTTTTGCAAAGTGTATATACAATCCCTAAGACATTTGAGCTGAAAAAATTCTATTCCTATATAAATGACCTCTTAGCTATTCTGGGATTCCATCTCAGCCCCCTGTCCAAGAATGAACCCCAAACACAGTTTTACTTTTTGAATGTCCCCTGCTACTGTGAAATCATTTAAATTCATGGGATTCAATTTTCATGTATTGATATAATTTAAGAGATTTGTTGGGATGTAAATCTATGTTTTCTCTTACACCTACTAAAGGAAATATGACTTGCAAACCTGATTTATATATTTGTGGAGGATGTTAATTTGTGGGTTAGAGATACACAATGTACCCACTAATTCCACAAAAACTGAACCACCACCTGTCCAAATCTACATTGTCTCGAGCCATGGTCCGCAGCCCGTGATATAACTCTCAGATCCTACCCATGGCTGCCTAATCACAAGTGTCGTAATCTTGAATATTTACGCCTCTCTTTTGTGACATCATATTTAGTCAATGACAAGTTTTCTTCCCATCGCAATTGAAATCGACAATTTACATCAGCATTATTTTGTACACTGTGGTTAGGCATTGAAAGGTCGAATCAAAGTTCATTTTCCGACTATGCTTTACTCGCATTGGTCAATATTTCAATAAGCTTCAAAATATTCTCTTCTCATGCAACCATGGCTAGAATGGGAAAGGATCGTACATTTTGGTCGTGGTTTGCGACTATGCCAAATCTAATGATTCCACAGTATTTTAATTCTTAAGAATGTAGAAGTTGGGGCTTTACAGACCATGAATATTGGCCTGGATAGCTCAGTGGTTAGAGCACCTGACTAGTAATACAGGGGTCCCTGGTTCGATTTCCACGCCAGCAATATGTTTTCTTCATGCATTTCTCCTGTCCTACTACAGGATCAACCCTGCAAATGCTACTTGAATTTCAGAACAATCAACAAGATATAGAGGATATCTATATTGTGTGATTTGATATTGGCTTTATCCAACGAGTTGAAATGGTGTATATATTCGCGAGGCTTGCCAAGCGAATATACACCATTTCAACGAGTTGGATAAAGCCAATATCAAATCACACAATTATAGATGTTCTATTTATCTCATACGACTTTCATTTTAACAAAATTTTGAGACTTCCCCTGTGAAACTACATGAATGATTGCTAATTCATATTGATGACGTATAACTTGATGACGTAGGTCTAGGCAACTTGTAGGCCTAACGTTAGATTCATAGTTGATCCATGGTAAGTTACACCTACATGTACATTACTAGGTAGGCATAAGTAGTAAAATATAAGAAAGTATTATTGAAGATGTTAAAGAAATCTTAATAACAACAACTAAACTGCCAGGCTTTACTTTCTCCAAAAACGATTTAAAAAAGGGGGGGGGGTAACATCTGTCTTCAAGTAATCAATACAGCTACATTGATAAAATAAGAAACTTCTTTGGCATATATAACATTATTGGTCTTTATCATTCATTTTATTTTTACAAATAAAAGTTTCAATGATATAAAATCTTGAAGCGAGGGATCATGTCAAAACCGGAAGTGCTAATGATAAAGCATCTGCCCGTTGATATAGCATAGGTTTATCCAACGGCTTATATCATCCACACGTATGAGATAAAATGACATATGTATATAATTATAAATGAAAACTGGCTTACATAATGAAGGGTTCAGTACATCCCCACTAAACAGTACCAGGGGGTTCAATGACTGGTAGGACTTGACACACCCCACAAACCTGGCCGCCCCTCCCACAGGCTCCTCTTTCTGGGGTTCAAGGTTATATACATCATTGAAGTGAAGGATGACTAGATCATTTTGTGGCATCCTTATGTCACCTGTAAGTTAACATAAAATAATTAAGCAATCTTGAATCTAAATTTCTTTCAGCCTAAATGTAAAAAAGAGTAATTGGGATTATACTAGGTATAATAGGCAAAGGCAATTATTTTTTTCTTTAGAAAATATTTTTACAGCTACATTTCCTGGGTTTCCTGTTAGGTTTTTTTTGTTAATTGACAATTTTTACAATTTCTTACATGTGTAAATGTAAAAAAAAGTTCAATTGGGATTATGCAGTGGCAGAATAGGCAAAGGCAATTAATTTTTTCTTTAGAACATATTTTTACAGCTACATTTCCTGGGTTTCCTGTTAGGTTTTTTTTGTTAATTGACAATTTTTACAAACATTCATACATGTGTACATATGAAAACCTTATCAAGTTACCAAATGCAGTGGCAGACAAGGGCAAACAAGAAAACAACAATAAAAACTTGTTTACACAAAGTATACAGGCATGCGTCTTAAAAGATGCTTGTTTTATTACATGTACTCAAAGGTTAAATTAGACAGATAAGAATTACTGGCCCACCAGAACATAAACATATATATGGTTTGACAAAAATGCAAACAAACCAACTTCACAGTCAATTCAGGGTTAAACTTGAGTATTACTGCAGGTACTGTAACACAAGTAAAATTCACACCAAAAAGCCTGATTAAAAAAATATTTTTTACAAATACAGAATTAATACATGCATCCCTGCACATATCAATTAACTATTATCATATGTCATAGCTGACTATTAGATAATTTTTGAAGTATTGGATCTTAAAGTTTGTGATCAAGCAATATGAATGCAATTCCTAACATAGAATACTATTTCACAGTTTAAAGGTTATTTAAAATCAATATTCAGTTTTGTTTATTCGATGTCTTGAGAAAATATTTCAAAATATCTTAGAAAGGCTTGTTTTTTAAAAGAGAGGAAAAACACACTTTTGTACAATTTACAAAGACCTTTCCACAATTTAATGATTTGTTTTTTGATTTAACTTTTGAAGACTTACCTTGTAAAAAAATAAGCCAATTGTTTTAATACATAAAATGGTGCATTTTCCAGCATTTCTTGTACTTTTTGTAGCTTTTTTAAAGACCAATCATTCAAATATACCAATTTAGATAAATAAAATGTTTCAAATTACATTTAATTTAACTTCAACACAAGAATTTAGACTTTGCTTTAAAAAATTGTTACATCTGACAATTTTAGTTCAAGTTGTCTTCACTTTAAATGCATTTTCAATTAATTTAGTCAAGCTGTTACCAATTGATGTCCAATTTTAAACACTTTCAAAAAATCAAACATTGGATTCTTTTCAGAATTCTTTGTCTTTTCAATTTACTTGAGCATACTGCCAATATGATGTAAAAAAAAAAATGTATTAATTTTATTTTTAAAACGGTAAATAAAAAACCCTATATAATAGTTTATTCAAATAGTTAATTAAAAAAAACCATGCATTTTATCACACTTCTTTAGTTGCCATATCTATGAGTTTTATTTAATGGATCATGTCTAAATCATACTTCAAAATCATGAATTTAAGTGTTTAATGTTATTTTTATGTGATTTTCCTGTTAAGTGGCTGCAGTATATTTCACAGTTGCACAGAACAATGGATTCGTGTATATTAGAGTTTTATCAATGCAACAAAATGATAAAATGAAACTTGTAAAAAAAAAAATTCTAGCTTGTTGCCATGTCAATAAAGTATTTTAAAATATCTTAGAAAGGCTTGATTAACCACACTCTAGGGGAAAAACAGACTGCTGACAAAATGTACCATTTGCAAAAAATGATTTGGTTTTGAAACTTTTGATCAATAAGTCAATACATGTAGTTTACTATCTAAGTCTGACAAAATATAACAACATAAATTGCATAGTTTTAGCTTTACCCTAACTATTTTCCAAATAATTTGTCAATTTGACATAAGTGATACACGGCTGTGTGGCGGTGGTTGTGTATAGTCAGTTGGTAGAGCACCTATTTTACTGCAAAGTTGCCAATTTTTATACATTTGTATATCCCTGGAATTGACAGGTGAAAGACCTGCCAATATAACAACATAAATTGCACAACTTGGCCAAGCTTTGGTAGAGCACCTAACCGGACTATTTTTCAAATAATTTGTCAATTTGACATAAGTGATACAGGGCTGCATTGTATTTATGCAAAAATTTGGTTGAGCCTCCAAATCAGTTAATTAGATTCTTATAAAAAGACATTCATGTACATCTCTAAAAAATTAAACACTGTTGCCACACACACAGTACAGTACTACTTAACACCCCCCCCCCCCCCTCAAATTTTCAGTCAATGAATTTGCAAATTATCTCTTTACAAAGTCATGGCAATTAAAGAATTAGCTTTTAAAAGTTGTTAAAGTGTTTTCTCCATTTAATTCATTATCAATCAAAATACTTACAAAAGTATGTGTCGAAAAAAAGTGAGCAATCAAAAGTGGATATTTTTCATCTGCTTCGAATTTTGTTGCTTCCGGAGTGGAACTCTTTTGTACTTCCTTTTCACGTCGGCCATCAGTTAGAGGTATGACAGACTGTTGTATCTCTGATATATCTAACAATATCCCAAACATCATATGTTATATCAGATAAATAAAACAAGACTTCCATAAAAGAGATTGTTTCAAAAGTAAACAGCAGAGATTTTCCTTGAAATGAAGCAGTGGAACGGAATAAATGACTAAAATTTTCGACTGTTTACACACAGAGAGAGATCAATCTAATTGAGATTTGGTTCTGTAAAATTATATATAGTCTGTGTCAGTTAATAGGACAGTCAGGAATTTCAAATGTAGAGATTATCACTCAAATGTGGATGCCAGGGTATCATCGTTAAAGTCAATGGCTTTTTATGTTGCCTTGAATCTAGCAACTATTGTGCGAACTTTTAGTGCTATTTCATTGCATTTTTAATCTTGAAAAACTTTGTTTTTAATTCAAGTTAATGAAAGTTTTAAGATATTTTTGAAATATTAAAGAGTTACTTTGGTCAACTTGCACAATTTTGCAGGGCATTTGCTCAAAGAAGGGAGTGTAGGAGTAGGATATTTACTTTCTTTGCATATTAATGCCATATCATGGAAAATGTCAATTACTTGAGTAAAGCTGATCTTTGTTATATCATGGATATCTCAAGGGATTTGAAAATTTCAACAAATTATTAAAAAATTAGTTTACCCTTACATGCATCCTGAATCCTTGAATTATGTCAAAGTTTTTTGTGGTCCCTTTGAGTTTCAAATAACAAGGTTTGACTGTACATTTGATCGATCTTTTAAAAATTATCATTTGTCAACTGTAGAATTTTACACCCCAAAATGCTGAAACTCGAGTATAATTGTGGATGCATTTTACACAGGCATGGCCCCTAAGAGGAACAACGTTATCCCGAATGGGCATTTTCATAAAGACTGGCAACGCTATGTGAGGAATTGGTTCAACCAACCTGCCAGGAAGAAGAGGAGGCATGATAACAGATTAAAAAAGGCACGCCGCATCGCTCCCCGACCAGTCGCTGGTTCTCTTAGACCAATCGTTAAATGCCCAACTTTTAAATACAACACTAAGATTAGGGCAGGCAAGGGATTCACACTGGATGAGTTGAAGGTAAACCAACAAAATAAATTGGGAGAGAAAAAAAAATTAGAATATTTTGAACGACTTTGTTGTTATGATGTGCTAGAGTAATTTGATACATTTATGATATAAGGCCAAAATAAAATTATAGTTTGTTTGGAATTGCCTCCCACCTCACTGAAATGCCCTCTCCTGAAAAAATTTTATTGACCAAAAGTAGGAAGATTTTTTTTTTATTTAATCAATTTTTTGCCCTTTATTCATGTATCACATGCACCATACAAAACACCGAAATCTAGTGTCAGATCTATGTAAAATTAGGATTTTTTGTTGATGGTAGATACTTTTTTTAAAAGTCAGAAAATGTATTTACTGTTTACTCAGATTTTTTATCAAAAATTTTTAATTCATCTTCAATTTAAAAAAAAAATAATTTCCCTCCCTCCCTCCTGCATCTGAAACCCTTCAGGCGGTAATCCAAACAAATGATTTTTTAAGGATAGCCTAATAGTGACAGGATTTTAGACATTAATTTTTTTGTTGGTATTTTACATTCTGACATATATGTATGTCTGCATAAAACATCATTACTTACTTACTTAGTCCTCTTTGTGCTTTGAGCACGTAAGGCCTTCACCGGCGACCTCCATCTCTGTCTGTCTGCTGACACTGAATGCCCCAAGTCCATCCCTGATCTTTAATTTCTTTTTCAACTGACCATCGCCATGTCTCCTATAGTCACCCTCTGTTTCTCTTTCCTGGTGTAAGGAAACATCATTAGTCCACACAAAACAAGTTACTGTATGTGCACCTTAAAAAGTGGGCTTAATATTTTAGTGGCTTTGACGCTAGGGGTGGGACGATATACTGATACATACTGATATTTTCCTCTAAGATACGGTTTATGATACAAGCATTCGAATAACGGTACGAAACGATACACAAACGACATATCCAAAAATTGAAAATGAAAGTACCTGTCCTTGGAAAATGGCGGCTTGTACAAAGTGAAGAGATGATGTTGATATTGAAAACACACTGTAGAACTAATAAGTCATTGATTAGGGGTAAAACGTTTTCACTTTTAAGCAACCTCGGAAGATTGGACGAGAAAAGTTCAGTATGTAAAGCGTGCTATACACAGAAAGTATCGTTTCCAGAACATTTGATATTATTAATTGTTACTCCATCTCGTACTTTTTTTTGTAATCTCAACTTTGTACAGATTTTCAGCAATTAATAATAATGTAAATGTGATGTTTTTTAAATGCATTTTTAGTCAATGTTCTTGTTAATAGAAATTCGGTAATAATAATATGTACATGAATTAGTGTTTTTGTAAAGTTTTAGTCAATGATATTGATGAACTTCAAGTATTAATTTCAAAGCACACATGATTGATATAGAATAATTGTTGATTTAATGTCAAGACAACAAAAAAATTAAATAAAATACTAATTTTTTTGATAAGTTTTATAACTTATCACGTTTATTTAATGTCAAGACAGAAAATGAAATAAAATACTATTTAGGCCATACCAATTTCTAATATAGTTCGTCGGATTCGCCGCTTCAATTTTTATCAAATCAAAATTATAATATTAAAAAAATATATTTCGCGCGCGCATCCAAAAATATCCGAATACAATTTTTTTCTCGACTTTTTACACAAATGTATGACAGAAGCGCGGAATTAGTGTGTTTGTACTTTGTAGCAGTCTGTAAAGTTTTGCAAGATGCTCGTGTAATTGTGTGTATGTACCAGGGGTGAACAATTAGCATATCCAAACAACCGGGGCTACTATTTTGGGGGATCGGGCTAGTTGTTTTCTGCAAGGAGGTAGCCCGTCGGGCTAGTTGAAAACATAACTACACAAGCAATGCAACAGTGACAAGAACAATCTGTATTTTCACTTGTATTTGTTATAAAATTCCCAACCAGTTAAAATTTTCCAGACAACATGCTCATATTGTCAATGAATCTCCATAATATTATCTGTCTTGTACTTCTGTCTGACTTGATTACTTCCAAAAACGATCGTTTTTTCCTAATCCGAATTTCCTCTATTCCTCCATTTATGGTAAATACATGCAGATATCTCATTAAATTATTTCGATTATCCAATGAACTGAAAGATAAGTGTTTTGTGACTCATATAAAATATATTTCAAGTGTATTTAATGATTTAAGATGAAAACAAAATGAATTTGGTTTTATTCTAAATGAGCTAGTTCAATGATCAAGAAAAAGGGAAGATAATTCATTTAAATTAATTTAATTTTTTTTTTCATAATTTATGCATGATACATATTGATAGTGAGAACTTTTAATTTTAATTTTAAAGGAATAACCCCAGTACCCTGACTTTTTCAGCAATTAATTTCTTCTCCAGATTAGTACTGTATTTATTTTAATTTTTGTCCCCCCCCCCCCCCCGTTTGGGTTAGTAACTTTTTACTAGGGGCTATTAACTTAAGAGCTGCAACTAGCCTGTAGGAAAGTACTTGATTTTTTCCTCAATTGCACACCCCTGTGTACTATAGAAGAACTTAGAAATTTTTGCCACTAATATTAATTATATTCGCTCGCCTCATAATTTTGAAAACTGAAATAAAAAAATTAATATTTAAAAAATATTTTCGCTCGCTCGCCTCTCTTTTTATTTTTGAAAATCCGAAGAACTATGTTACAAATTGGTGTGGCCTTAAAAAAATTTTTTTTTTACAATTTATCATAATATCGAGATAAATATCGTATCATGCTAATGTATCGAGATACATATCGTATCGCAAGATTGGTGTATCATCCCACCCCTATTTGACGCAGACAACAATGTGCTTATTCATGAATACCGCTAAGAAATCATTAACATATACAATTATGTACAATACACTGAACGGACATGTGTAGCGCTTATTTATGATTATGCCAACAACTCCATACCCAGTGATTACGCAAAATTTTGAATACGCCAAATTATCATATGTACACGTACAGTATATCAAAGTTTTTGAAATTTCACTGTCAGACATATTCTCTGACAGAATGAAAGGTTCTATTGGACTGGACAACATTTTCTTGAATTAAGTACCTTGATTTTGTACAAAAAAAAGAAACTAAAATGCCCTTCAAGCAATATTCCATCATTATTTTCATTTCCTAAGGAAAAAGAAGTATTTCATCTGAGACATATAAGATGATTTATGTCTCTGTCTGGACTAATTCTATTCAGTGTACATGTACACCAGTGATAAACTAAAAGTAGTATCATCTGTTGAATAGTTACTGGAATAAAGTGAATTGTTGATAACAAATTGAGTTATTCTGTTCTCTCTCTAGGCTGCTGGAATCAACAAAAAAGTAGCTCTCACCATTGGAATTGCTGTGGATTACAGACGCCGTAACAAGAGCCTGGAGTCCTTACAACAGAATGCACAGAGACTGAAGGAGTACAAGTCTAAACTGATCCTCTTCCCCAAGAAACAGAGCAACCCCAAGAAGGGAGATGCCACAGTAAGAAAATTTCCTTTAATTCACAGAGTTCATTTTCTTCGTACAGAATGTTCAAGTCATTTTGCGTATATTCTCACTACGTTGTCATGTAAGATTAAGGTAATAATGTAGATTGTAGATTGTCTGATTTGTTTGCATTTGATTCCTCTGAAAAGTTGTTGAGGTTTGAGAGAAGCAATATCATGTTAAACTTTCTATATATGTGCCACTGTATATGTTAAACTGCTAATTCATAAAAGTATTGAGAAGATAGCTATACAGAATATTTCAAAGAACGGTGAACGCATCTATAATTATATCAAAGAAGTGAGATGTGAGATTTGAGATAAACCAAAACAAAAACTCTTTAGTTTAAAATATCAGATACATTTCCAAAATATTTTGTTATTTCTTTATGACAACACAAGTGATTGCTTTACCTTGCACCTATTACCAAGTTTTCCATGATTTTGTTCTTCAGGAAGAGGAGATCAAGATGGCTACACAACTGTCTGGCCCAGTTATGCCAATCAGAAAGACCTATAAACCAGAAAAGGCCAGGAAAATTACAGATGAAGAGAAGAAATTCAGTGCTTTCACTGCTCTTCGTCAAGCCCGCACTGCTAAGAGACTGCAGGGCTACCGCGAGAAGAAAGCTAAAGAAAAGGCTGAGGAAGAAGCTAATAAGCCCAAAAAATAAACTTCACAGTCTTTACAATAAATGTGTACAAAGAATTTGAGTTTGTTCATTTAATAAGGCTTTTGTATAAGGAGCACCGATAAATATTAGAATAGAATTTTTTGTCATTGAGATTCTACAATGTTATATTTTCAACATTCTTTTTTAATTTGATATTTGTTTTCTCTCTGGTTCTAATTTTGATATGAGATATCTGGATGTAGGTAGGGATTCTGAAATGCTTTTTCTGAGATAATTTGAGAGGCAAAAAATAGGAAAGTGAAGAATATGTGACCAAGCAACTGTAGAATACCATATAATCCCTATTAACCTCCCCTGCCCCTATAAGCGCCCCATTAGGTCTTTTTCAATCGTCAGGAAATAAGGGCCCCCTGTGCAGTGATTAATATCAAAAAGAATGGTATCAAAAAATTGAAGAAAGTAAAAATGAAACTTGTCTGTTAACTAATATCTCTGTGGAAAATGAAAAATTTAGCATAATTTGGTTAGATAATCTTCACTTTCAGTAAAATTAGACATTATTTTAGTGGTTCCTTGTATTTATTTTTTTTTCAAAAGATATTTTGAACTTAAAATATGTTATTTAATATCATAAAGAGAATACCAAAATAACCGCCTCCTTTTTGCAATTTTCTAAACGCCTGGGGCAGTTAATAGGGATTATACGTAATGGCTTGTGAAGAGAAATATGGCAGGAAAGATGTTTTATGTGTGTGTTGGGGGGGGGGGGGTTGAGCCTAGCATTTTAAATGAAAAAGTGAAGAAAACAAACTGATGTAATATGGTCAGTACTTTTGGTTAAAGCAGTAAAAGAATACCATTTCATCTTGCTGACACCTCCCTATGGCCATATGATTTTTAGATCCAAAGGTCAAGGTCTTTCTGTGTGTACATTTCTGGGCAATATCAACTTTTGCGATTTTATATCAATTTCCTGTGGCGTAAAGTAGATGACCCCAATTGATTCTGAGGCATTAAGTCAGTAAAGAAGACCCCAATTGATTGAGGTTCAAGGTCAGACATTCTGAGTGTAGGAGTCTCTTTCTGGGGGATATCTTGAAAAACCTTTTGTGTGATTGATCAGAAAATTCAGTTTACTGGGGTATATGAAAGAATTTAATATTCTAATTTCTTGAGTGTGTTGAAAGGGGCTTACTTTCATAACGATGAGTGTTGTTCATTGATGGAGTATAAAACAAAATCTCGGAAATAAGCAGCCTTTAAAAATATTGTATTTTTAGGCTAATTTCAAGGAGACATGTATTTAAGGAATAACTGTCTTATTTTTCGATTTCATGATGTGATCAATCGATTGGCTTGCGTGATAATTTGCATAAACGCCAAAGGCGTTTATGCATAAAATTAAAATTATTACGCAAGCCAATCAATTGATCATCGTCATGAAATTGAAAAATATGACAGTTATTCCTTATATTTACATGCTTTGATTCTGCCAATCCGTGCTCCAAGCCCTGCTTCTGTCTAGCTGTTTGTGCCGCCCTGCACGTGTTTTTTTATTTTTTTTTTTTTTTGAACCGCGCCAATACATTGATGGGGAAATAAAGTACATTTACAATTTGTAATTTTATCTCGGACAAAGACATTGGAAATGTAAATATTTGATTTTCATAAGCTCACCTTAGCAAAGTTTGGGGAGCCTTAATATTGTCGGCTCCCCAAATTAAAATTTTCAAAGCAGTTAGATTCCTTTTCAAATATCACAGGTTCAAAACCCACTGTTGGATGTGGAGACCGGTCCTTCAGATGAGACCATATAAACCATGGTTCCCGTGTTAAAGTAGATGCTTACATGAAAAAGATCCTTCACTGCTCAATGGCCCTAAGTGCCGAGCATAGGACAACATTTGAAGCTCTCCACTGGCAAGTCTTGGTGTCTCTGTATGAGTGAAAAATTCTAGAGAGGGATGTTAAACAATATACAATCAATCAATCCTTTTCAAGTACATGTCTACTTCTATGCAGTTTTTAAATCAAAGATGCATGGATGATAATTGTAATATGTTTCATTGAATTGGTCAAGGTTTCAGGTGCTGCTAGTGCTACAGTGTAGCCTCATTTATCCGGACACTTTGGTTCCCGGTGAGTTTGTCCGGATATGTGAAGCATCTGGATACTTGAATCACCAGTTAAAGAAAACAATATAGCATTTAAAAATTCTGTCCCGATGAAAAATCATCCGGATACTGAAGCATCCGGATATCTGAAGGTCCACTGTATTTCCTTTATTTAAAATGTCCAACTTGGTACTTTTGGAGCTGATTAAAATTTTTTAGCAGGTCGCATACCAAGTATTGAACTGAGAACCTTATGTTGATCAAACTTACTTATCTACCAGAGTTGCTTTTGATGCTGGATCTTGCCAACATTTCTTTTTTTGGAATAGGTTAAAGAATTTATAAGCCCTTTGTTGACCCAACTTGCTTCGGTGATACATCTAAGGATGCACACTGCTGAAGAATGGAGTTAGGGTTGGGGCTGGAGCAGGGGTTTAGGGTTGCGGACTTGTTTCTGATACTGGATATGATCTACAGGTCAATGCTGAAATTTCAAACTAGATATATTGAAACAAAAGGTATTATTGGAGCCCTGCTCAGTGCATGATCAGTCTGCCCATCCGAGATCTCTTGTCCGAAGCATTTCTTCTCTCCCCTTGGCCCAATCTGGCTCATACTTCACCCACAGAGTGCCTTTGGGTAACCAATGTGCAGTGACCTTGAACCATGTTTCTAGGTCAAAGGTCGAGGTCATAGCAGAATTAAATGAAAAATCCTTGTCTGGAGCATATCTTCTCTCCCCTTGACCCAATCTGGCTCATACTTCACCCACAAAGTGCCTTTGGGTAAGCAATGTGTAGTGACCTTGAACCATGTTTTTAGGTGAAAGGTCAAGGTCATAGCAGAATTATATGAAAAAACCTTGTCCGGAGCATATCTTCTCTCCCCTTAACCCAATCTGGCTCGTACTTCACCCATAGAGTGCCTTTGGGTAAGCGGTGTGCAGTGACCTTGAGCCATGTTTCTAGGTCAAAGGTCAAGGTCTTAGCAGAAATATTTTATTATTATGTGTAAAATCTTTGTCCTGAGCATGTCGTCTCTCCCGTTTGTCCAATGTAGCTCATTCTTCACTCACAGAGTGCCAGTTATAAATTGATGTGCATTGACCTTGAACAAAGTTTTTAGGTCAAGGTCAAAAATAGCCTCTCTGTTTAAAATCTTTGTTCGGTGCATAATTTCTTTCCTTTGTGTCCACTCGGCTTTAAACAAATTGACTAGGTATGTGATTTTCCTTCCATATTATGATAGAGGCTATGCAACAATTTTCATATATAGAGGATACATTTCTTTAAGTTTTTTAAATGTATTATTTTGCAGGGAGTAGTTACTTTTTGTCCCCTTTAATCTCAAACACCTTCAAAATTAACCCTTTTCAGTATACCTTACATTTTCATATGTTCATTGCTAAAAGGCTAAAAGCGGGGCCCTTTGAGATGGCCACCATCTCAATGATATCTATTTAAATCTTAGATTTGGATTAGATTCTAAATTGTTCAAATCCTGGTCCCGGGGTAATTTTTATGGGACAACAAGTAGTATTGAAAGGGGTAAATCTGGTGAAGAACAGCAGGCCAAGGGCTACTCAGGTGAGCGTTGTGGCCCATGTGCTTCTATTACTTAGATAAAGCATTGACCTTAAGCAAGGGGAATTTAGTTCTATGCTTTTATGTAACAATGTTTAATTTTGCCAGTTTAAAAGTATTAGCTATTAGATATCCAGTCGATAAAGACTCATTTTGTCTTATAGATTTATAGTTACTCCTCACATTATAATTAGCATCGGGATCGAGGTGCACTTTTGACCTTGAAGCGAAAGTAGCATGTTTCGCTGTTTAGTTATAGTGCAGAAACGTATAAATAACAACGAAATAGTGAAATCATCTTTAAAATCCTGCATCTTATTTGTAAAAGGAACTAACAACTCTTGGACACATTTGGCAAGAACGGCAATCTTTCATCGTATTGGACTCAAAGCATTTGTAAGGGAACTTTGTACTGGGTTGTTTTAAAGTGTAGCTTCACATATCTGTGTTCTATGCAGACCTGCCAACCAAAATTGATGCTGTGGGGGGTCATGACCCAACATTCAGAATTGAAATGTTGGGTCATAGCGCGCGGCGACATTTTTGTTGAGGTTTGAGTAACAAAATGCTCCCTAATTTTTAGGCATCAATGCAAACAGTCAAACACATGCATGTATATGTTATATTTTATTGCAGACTTAATTTTTACTTAGGACAGGTTACTTAAAATTGCTTGTATAAGAACACTTTCAGATTGATAGTAAGATTCAGACACTTTTAGTTCAATAGAATTTTTGCAAAGTTTTAAAAATTTAAAAAGTTTCTGGGAAACATTTGTTAGATTCTACAATAATTAATTTTCAACATATTACAGAATCAGAAAATTGTAATTAGACATTTAAATTGAAAGATTAATATTGAAAAATTGCTGCTGCAGGGGGTGGTGGTAAGAAGTATGTGCCATCTAATTTCCTATTATTAATTTTAAAACACACACAAAAAAATCAAATGAATCAAATACTACAAAATAAATTATGAAGGATACCTAACACCCCAAACAAAAACTTAAAATCGTTAGAGTCATGGTGTGACTACAAGTGGGTATTCCCTTGTCATAGCCATTTAACAAAGAAACACAACGTACAATACTACATTTTGGAAGGGGGGGGGGAATTCAATATTCTTCACGTTAGACTCTTTTGCTTTATCTTAATTAATATCATTTTCTTTTAACCACTACACTTAACAATAATTTCAATATACAAGAGCTGATAAAATCAGCTGATATATGAGAGCTGATAAAATCAGTTGTTATCAGTTATGCTTTGTAGTTTCGTTTTTTTACTTTCGTTTTTAAAAAAACGTTTATCATATCATTGTATTTAATTAATTAATTTCTGTTTTTAATAAAATGATATTTAATTGACCTCTAAATCTATGTGGTTCACCATGCATATACCCCTTCAAATGGTTACGTATAATCCCCTAAATGCTCCAGGCATATTACCTGTACAGCTGTGTCAATCTGCGATCAAGCGTGAAGTGATTTCCTGTGGCTAATTAACAGTTTTTTTAACACCTCGGCAAACAAAGATACTAATCTGTGTGCATTGAATAAACAAGATGTTCATATCCTGATTTATAAAACACAAATCGGAAATTTTAGGATGAATTTTCAGATCTTTCTTGTTAGACAAACATGCTTAATTAATATTGGGTCAAAAAATTTGGATGATCGATTTTGCGGGTGAAAACAATGACACGCCGCGGGTCATTATGAGTGGGGGTGAGAGGTCAATTTTACCCACCGAATGCGGGTCACTTGGCAGGTCTGTCTATGACAACTCTTAAATGCTGGAAATATGATCTTAATGTGAAATATTAAAATCAAATTTGGTCAGGTTGAGTATGCAGTAGTTTTTAGGGGGCAATTTTACAAGAGATAAAATTTGAGAACAATTACATATAGACCTTGCTATTAAAAATATTGATTATCATAATTTGTTGGTAGCCAAGTTATTCTCTAATCCTAAAGTTTAGAACATGAAGACGATCATAAACTGGATGTACCTCTCAAAACATCACAACCAAGGGTTTGTAATCCACACCTCTATTCAGCTCCAAATAAATTCTTGAAGAGGACCCAGAGTGGATTGGAAAAACCTTAATGGCTTTTATTGATATAGGCCCTTTCTCACATAATGCCAAAAGTTGCTGCATTCCATGTATATTGATGCATATTAGAAAAAAAACTATTTGCACTGCCATAGTTATATTACCTTTCTGATAGTACATTTTGGTGTGTGCTGTTGAACAGCATTTTCATGAAGCTTTATACACTTTACAAATTTTCTTGTTATGTTACATATGAACACTGGGCAATATTTTCTTCGCCTATAGACATATATTTACAATTTTAAAAAATTTTCTTTGAAAAAATCTTTTCTTGTAAAATATAAATGATATTTAAGATTATAAAACGAATTTTTAAGACTTTGAATACATGTCCTTTTTTTTAAATTAAATAATGTATATATTTTTATTTCAGTCAAATCATCAACATGTTCCAGTGGTATTCTTAAGTTACAAGTCTCCGAATCCATTTGCACAGCCAGAGGGATTAGGCCCCAATCCCTGTGATGAAGATTATAATGATGGTGTCGACAAAGAATTCCGCTTGGTTTATGCCCTACGCAATATTGATAAGGGATACATGCTTATCGCAGGCATAGCATTAGGCTTTCCTCTGCTATTTCTGTTAAAGATCATCCATTTCTTTTACAAAGAACATGAAGAATTGGAGTATGCATCCAAAGACCTGTGGGAGATGTTCGATAATTGTGTGGAAATCTACAACCATCTTCCTGTATCGACTGAGTGGCTGTATGTGACCTGTCACATCACTCTATTTGGAGGACTTTTGTATTTTCTTTTTGCAAGTAATACCTTTGGTAGACTGTATTACAGTGCTAAACGGGACAGTTATATAGCCATCGTGTACAAGTATGGATTGAAGAGGAAAGTAGAATTCAGTAGAAAAAACATTGAAAGGAAACCTGTGTTTTATGAAAAATTCACTGATAAATTAAGAGTGGACATTGGAAAGAAGAAAAGATATTATGTTTACGAAAGTTGTTTTAGAAACAATACTGAACGAAATAGGTTTTTCTCTGAGATGGCATCTGATGATTATATTGATGAATTGAATCAGTAAACATGTTTTAAAGTGAAACTCACCGTGTAGTTTTTGAAAAATTTTGAACATAAAATAAATACATATATTAACAGATACTGTGAAATCACCTTTTTACACGGCTTCAAGTTTTTGTGGCTTGAAGATATTTTACTTGTTTGAGAAACATAATACTCTATTGCAGTATATGAAATTTTAAAATTGTGTGTGGGATATGACTTAATGAGACTCTTCATACTATAATAACTAAAAACCGGTGGAAAGAAGTGATTTCTCAGTAAAAGTTACTCGACAAATTGATTACATGTCATTTTGCTTTTATCAATAATACATGCTTAAGTGAAAAGTGTCTCAACTTTCTGTTTGTAAACTTTAAAATTTGAGCTGTAGACATATTATTATACCCCACGCAACTAGTTGCGTGAGGTATAATGTTTTTGACCCCTCCGTCAGTCAGTCAGTCCTTTTTTTAGCTCACCTCAACGAAGTTGGGGGGAGCTTATGTGATACCCTCGGCGTCGGCGTCGGAGTCGGTGTCGGTGTGTAAAAGGTTAAGGTTAAGTTTTTTGGAGCATTTTTCTTTTTAATTACTTCTAAGTCCTATATTGATTAGACATGCATGGAATATGGTTCTAGTGTGTTTCATTGTACCAGACAGAGTTTCAGATGCTGCAATTTCAGCAAAGGAATGACAGGTTAATGTTTTTGGAGCAGGTTAACATTTTTGGTGCAGTTTTTGGTGTGGGTTTCATTTCCAAGTAAGTATAAGCCCTATGTTGACCAAACTTGCATGGATGATACATCTAAGGATGCAACTACCGGGCTTGCTTCGCTGAATCTGACCTACATTTTCCGGTTGAGTGAAAAAAGTTTTTGGTGCAGGTTTCATTTCCAAGTAAATAAGCCCTATGTTGACCAAACTTGCATGGATGATACATCTAAGGATGCATACTACCGGGCTTTTAAGATGCTGAATCTGACCTACATTTTCCGGTTTTTTAACAGGTTAATGTTTTTGGTGCAGGTTTCATTTCCAAGGAAGTATATTCTTTAATGACCAATCTTGCATGGATGATACATCTAAGGATGCATACTACCAGGCTTGCTTCAGATGCTGAATCTGACCTACTTTTTGTGGATGAGTGAAAATGTTAGTTTTTGATGCATGTTTCATTTCCAACAAGCTAATTCAGAGAATTCGTGTCCCCCGCTTAGGGAAAAAGTCCCCCCCTGTGAATTTGTAGAATTATTAAATG
Source organism: Saccostrea cuccullata (assembly GCF_032062105.1). Lineage (NCBI taxonomy): Eukaryota > Metazoa > Mollusca > Bivalvia > Ostreida > Ostreidae > Saccostrea > Saccostrea cuccullata. Next base: position 514,534 of record NW_026935858.1, on the reverse strand, counting down.
TATACATGTATACTGAAGGAAATAAAATACATGTATGTCAGTATGCATATAAAGATTTGATTGCTTATTCTTTATTATGTGTATAGAAGATTTTTTCATATGGAATATTTATCACACTGTAATGATGATTTTATAACCTCATAAATTTTTCATTTCACATGCTGAATACTATCATTTAGTAAAAAAAAAAAGTATTTAAAAAAAAAAAGAAAAGAAAAAGAAGAACGATGCAACCGAGACTCGATCCCGGGCCCTCTCACATTTGAAGCGAGAGACATAACCACTAGACCACGGAGTCGCTTTACTCGGAGTGAAGTATATGCAGAACTGAAGTCACATACATGTATATAATTCATGTTTTCATGTTCGGTATTCTCTTTTACACAATCCATGGTGTTTGATTTATTTAGCCTTTATTAAACAGTTCTAATAGATGTAATAAGAACATAAAGTCCGCCGAGAACCTGTTTTATACGAAATAACTCTCCTCATACTCCTGTGCTAAAAATAGCGACATGTAATACTATAAATACTAATAAAACAAACGGGGCGGGGCACTTTGAGAGGGCGAGAGACGTCCTAGGGATTTTTGGTATAAAATTACATTGCATAAGCTCAAAATCTTCCTGAAATATCACCCGGAAATGATAGTGTTACACACAGACAGAATGTATAAATTTACGACCTTGAACTTTGACCTCTTGACCGCAAAATCAATAGGGGTCTTCTTTAGGCCACAGGGAGTGGTTATGTAAAATTTCATTGCAATAGCTCAAATGGTTCTAGAGATATCGTGTGGAAACGATGTGTTTTAACAGACAGAATTTGCTTATTTATGACCTTGACCTTTGACCTTTTGACCTCAAAATCAATGTTTTAAAGTGATAGGGAGTTGCTATGCTAAATTTCATTGCAAAAGCTTATTCTTGAACATAAAATAAATTACATATATTAACAGATACTGTGAAATCACCCAAATTTTTTTTCAAGCGGGGGACTTCAAGTTTTTGTGGATGATACATCTAAGGATGCACACTAATGGACTTGCTTCGGATGCTGAATACTACATATTTCAGTAATATGACAATTTTAAAAGTTGTGTGTGGGATAAAAACTATAAGGCTTATATAACATTGTATAAACCAAACTTGCATAAATGCTGCATCAAGAGATGAAAACTCTCAAATTTGCTTCAGATGCTGGATTATATTTTCATGAAGAAGAACTAGTTTAAATTTTTTATGTAGGTCTATTTCAAAGTATCAGACAAAATTGCTTAAATTTTTCATTTTTGCTTTTAATTGTGTGACAACCTTACTACAACATTCGTTGAGGTGAGCTGAATCTCTGAAGTTTTTTGTCAGCAACTTTCTAAACCGCTTGTAAACTTTAAAATATGCAGGTATTTAGGACACAATGTGTAAATGTGCATATTACCAACTAGGAAATTCCGAGGTATATTTTTTGCCCGCACTTTTTAACTTAGTCAGTGGCCATACCTTTTTTGAACAGTTTGTCAGCGCAACTCCTCATAAACCACTGCACAGAATTTCATCAAACTTTGCAGGTATTTAGGACACAATGTGTAGATGTGCATATTACCAGGAAATTCCGATTCCTTTATTTTTCTTAGAATTTCCGCACTTTTCAACTTAGGCATTTGCCCATACCTTGAATATAGAGATGAACAGTTTGTCAGTGCAACTCCTCATAAACCGCTGCACAGAATTTCATCAAACTTTGCAGGTATTTAGGACACAATGTGTAGATGTGCATATTACCAGGAAATTCCGATTCCTTATTTTTTCTTAGAAAATTCCGCACTTTTCATCTTAGGCATTTGGCCATACCTTGAATATAGAGATGAACAGTTTGTCAGTGCAACTCCTCATAACCCGCTGCACAGAATTTCGTCAAACTTTGCAGGTATTTAGGACACAATGTGTAGATGTGCATATTACCAGGAAATTCCGATTCCTTTATTTCTCTCGTGTTAAAATTGTTTTAACTTAGGCATTTGGCCATACCTTGAATATAGAGATGAACAGTTTGTCAGCGCAACTCCTCATAAACCGCTGCACAGAATTTTAACAAACTTTGCAGGTATGTAGGACACAATGTGTAGATGTGCATATTACCAGGAAATTCCGATTCCTTTATTTTTTCTGGGAATTTCGGCACTTTTCAAATTAGATTTTTGGCCATATCTTGAATATAGTGATGAACAGTTTGTCAGCGCAACTCCTCATAAACCGCTGCACAGAATTTCATCAAACTTTGCAGGTATTTAGGACACAATTTGTAGATGTGCATATTACCGGGAAATTCCGATTCTTTCATTTTTTTCCGGGATTTTCAGCACTTTGAGTTTTGGGGGAGCATGGGGTATGTGAGCTTGCTCACTTTTTCTTTCATTTTTGAAAGTGCTAGATCTCTTGATTATAATTTTTCACAGGTGAAAAGTTCTATTAAATTTGAATTCCTAATCATATTTGCAAAATTTATTAAACAACCCTTATATTTTTTTTGTCTTTAATTAAAGTGATCAAAAAACTAGAAATATGTCCATAGGACATGAATGCCCCGCCAAGGGTATATCAATAAATGCAACATGAAAATTTGAATTTGTTTATGAAATTTCAGAATATCTTGAATAGTGATGCAGTTGAATTGCTTACATCAGAATGTATCAGTATTTGAATTTAACACTAATTTAAGAAGAGTGAGGTCAAGGTCAAAGGAAAGGCCAAGATCAAAAAAAGTTGATGCAGTTGAAAAGCTTTCATCAGTATGTATCAGTATATGTTGTTGAAAAACACTATCTTGAATGGTTTCCTTAAAACTGACTTAATCACAAAAGTGAGGTCAAGGTCAAAGGAAATGTCAAAGTAAAAAAATGTTGATGCAGTTGAATAGCTTTAATCAGTTTGTATCAGCATATGAAGTTTGACACAAATTTAGGAAAAGTGAGGTCAAGGTCAAAGGAAAAGTCAATGTCAAATATTGATGCAGTTGAATAGCTCCCATCAATATGTATCAACGACAGACAGACAGACAGACAGACATTCTTTATTTCCTCTGCAGCAGAGATCAATGCATCAAACTATTAAGTATGTAACAATATTTGAACTTTGAAACAAAAATGTGGAAATATGTACACAAGTTACTGTCCATAATTTAAACACTATGTACATCATTTATCAGTTTTTTTTTAAGTTTTATACTTCATGTAAGTGAGTGTTCATTTCTGTCATCATACGCGCAACGCCAGTTGCAACAGCAAGCATAAACATTTCCCACTCCTCCTCAGATACGACAGAACCACGTCTTGATCCAAGAATGGTATCCGCAATTACGTCGTCACTATTATTTGTGAGGTTAACGTAAGATTGGACATTTATCGCGTTTACTATTTCGTCCATCAAGCTGTCTCTGCTAGCAAATAGCGTTGGACATTCAAGGAGAAAATGCAATGCAATATCACTAGTTGTACGCGTACACAATTTGCAGTTTACCTCCTCTTTAACGATGTCGACCGAGAGTCTAATTACTGAGGCTAATTTCCATATGTGTTTCCGAAACTTCAAACCGAGCTAAACACTCATTTAAGAAAAGTGAGGTCAAGGTCAAAGGAAAGGTCAAGGTAAAAAATGTTGATGCAGTTGAATAGCTCTCATCAGAATGAATCAGCATATGAACTTTGATAACACTATCTTGAATGGTATCTTTAAAACTAAGCTAAACACTCACTTAAGAAAAGTGAGGTCAAGGTCTAAGGAAAGGTCAAGGTTAAAAAAGTTGATGCAGTTGCATAGCTATCATCAATATCTATCAGCCTATGAAGTTTGATGAAAATATCTTAGATAGTTTTTTTTTAACTGAGCTATGAACTGAGTTAAACGCAAAGTGTGACAGAAGGACGGAAGACGGACATGACAAACACTATATGCCACGGCCATATTCATGGCGGGGCATAAAAATTATACTGAGGGCAATAATTGAATTATTGCTAAGTAAAGATATATCTTCAGTTAAGAGTTTAATGAAATATATGGAGATAACGAACAATATATTATTCAAGCTCAAAAGTCCATAAAACAACCCAAAACATCAGAAGTTAATTAAACCTTCCATATATTTCACACAAAGTAAGTGCATAAGTTTTTAGATAGAAAGAAAGGCAAAAAGGAAAGCGACAATTATATTAAAGATTCGAATAGTTTAACTACACGTATTTCTAATTTATAAGTTAAATATTTTATCACTATATATGTATCGAAGTAAAAGAAATTCTAGTTTTTGTTCATATTTGAACTTTACATTACCCAACTCTTCTCATTATTAGTTGGTATTCCCTGATCTTAGAAAGGAACAAGATATGTAACTTTGTGAAACACTGTTGCCCCCCAGATGGCAGCTTATAGCCAAGGTTAAAAAAAAATTCACAAATGCAAGTCAAACTCTGAAGTCAGGAGATGAAAAAATGTTTTAACTCTTAGAAGCCCAACCACCAAACATTCAGAAGTTATGGTCAAAGTTCAATTGCTTTAAAAGTAGCTCAAATTCCAAGGTCAAAGGGTAAAAATTAATGGTATCCAAGGGAAGGTCTTGTCAATTAATCCAAGGGAGGGTCTTCTCATAAGAAAAACGTCTGTGAGATATAAAAGCTCTAGACTAGCACAAAGTGTTCAAGAGTTAAGACAAAGGTTAAATTTTTCTTTTAAAGTCAGTCAAACTCCAAGACCAAGGTCAAATTTGATTGTATCCAAAGGAATGTTGTTACACAAGAAATGTACCTCTAAAATATGAAAGCCCTAGTACTTACTGTTCAAAAGTTATAGCCAAGGTTGTAGTTTTTGAAAGTGGGTCAAACTCTAAGGTCAAGGTCAGAAATATGATTATCTGATTACGGGGGCATTTCTAGACAATCTAATTAAAATCAGACTTCTGAGATCCGCGCCGTATACACTCTGCACAGTGTATACGGCGCGGATCTAAGAAGTCTGGTTCACCCCCCTCCTCTGATAAAAAAAGATTTAAAAATCTAGGTTATATTCAATACATCTAGGTATCAGAGCTGCATGCGGAAATGAAAATTTGAATTATACATGTATTCAAACGAAAACCACTTGCATTCTACTCATAGATTTTACGGAACTTCCTATCGGGTTTTCTCTAGAACTTATTTTTAAAATATTGAGTCCTAGAAACGTTTGACAGAAAGGTGGAAGTGCGCTACTGTATTCATTAACAATGACAACTAGGATTTCCCCTGTTTTGTATTTTCTTATCGAGATCATTCATAATATGAAATGAAATCATCCTTATTTTTTACTGTTTAGCTAAACACGTTACATTTTTGAGGACGTATCGAGAAGTGTAATATGGCTGAAACCGATAGTAATTCACAGTACGATGAATTTATCATAGATTCGTCTAAATTGCAACTGGTTCTTGAAATCCAAAATAAGGTTGAGCAAATGTTCAGTGTCAGTGTTTATGTCGACGAATCCACAGACGTTAAATGTGAAAAGAGCTGGTTGAAACTCGAGGGACAAAACTGTGACAGGAAAAATGCCAGGGTAATGACATTATCTATGAAAGAAAAAAAATCCCTATCACTGAATTTGTAAATCACAGTAGAAATGGAGAACATATGAACTTCTTGACAGTCATTATGATCGTTGAAAATTTTAGATTTACTTGATAAAGGTTAATTGAAAATTTACAGCATTATACCTATTGTGTTGTAAATTTTGCATTGACATACATTCAGTAAATCTAAATAAACAACTTGATTAGTTCACAGTGATAGAGTTGATAGCAAAAAAGGGCACTACATATAAGTCATTGATTTTAGCTCACCTGAGTTTAAGCCTCAGACGACAGATGAGCTTCTCTGATCAAAATTTGTCTGTGTCAGGGTCATAAACTTGTTATTATTTCAATCTCTCCCTCAGAATCAAGGAGCCAGTATCAACCAGTCCTAGTACAGAGCATACTGGGGTTAAGAGGAGATGATGAAATAAGTGAGAATTTCACGCAATTTTCTAGCAAAGGCTTTATTATTTCACATTGTAGGAAAACTACATGTAGATACAAGGTTGTGTAAATCATGACCCTTATTAAGGGTAAGTGGGGACTAGAATAGATAGTTGAACTATAACATAGGAATATGCCAGAAAAAAAAAATCACAAGAAGAGGGACGACATGATTATAAGTCATATAAATATGGAAGCATCCTCAGGTAGTGTATTCTTAAGTATGAATCAGGGGTAGGGCATGACCAATATGAGAAATAAAAAAAAAGATAAGAATATTTCACAAAAAATTCTTCCAAAGAAACAGAGCAAAAAAGAAAAAAATGCTGATGATGAACAGACTTAGATGAGCATTATGGACCATAAGTCTCTTGTTCAATTTCCAATATTTATTGTGGTGAAAGAGAAGACTATGCATCTGTTATTAGAACAAAGTTTTAAAAGCTGATCATGTCCATTGTAAGACATTATTTTTTAAGCTCTTCCAATGTGTCCAAGGAAGTGGAATTTGGAGTTTGAATATGGGCATTTACAAAAGGCAGAAAACATAACCCATCAAGAAAAACTAAAAGTGCCTGTATTTATGATATAATGTTAAATTTTAAAGCTTAACAAATTTTTGGTTTCACTGTTTTAACTTTTCTTTTTTTTACCCTAGGAATACATTTTGGCAGTCTGTCACCCAGAGTCTAAACAAAAACTTCAGATCAAGGACACCAACAGCGAGTTGTTTGATAAAGAAGTTCTTGAAGATATAGAAATACAGACTTGTGCATTGATAACACTCCAGGATAACAATATTGAGATATGTGGCACAGAACTTGCAGTGATTTTAGCAATGACTTCATTGGAAAGTAAAGGAGCAGTAGGTATTGAAGATATGGAAGCTGATGGAGAGACAGAAGAAAAGACAGATTTATCTCAAAAACCCACGGCAAAAAACAGGTGGTCTCGAAAAATGGATTCACAGTTAGAGAGACTCTTGTGTGACCCCAAAAACCGCTCAGAAAGCATGTCAATTAACGACTTTTCCAAAACCTCTCCATCCATTAAGATGACGATTTTGAAGTGTATGCAAGAAATGGATGATATTAGTGACAGTGATTTATTTCCGAGCTGTAGAGATGATGCAGGAGCAGCGCCTTCCTATAGATTACCCATTTATATCGATGATGAAAGTGAGGAAGAAAAAGTAGATAGTAATTCTGCAGATGGAAAAAGTGTGAAACAGTTGGCAGAAAAATTGACTACAGCTCAGATTTCTCCCAGCTCATCCCCTCGACCAGTTAAACAAAAAGGGAGTGGATTTCCTGAAGAGGAATATTTCAGATCCTTTGGGAAAAGTGTAGGATACTCTGAGGCAGATGTGGAAGTTGGATTACAGTTATGTGATGAAAAAACAACACCAGCAGACTTTCTGGGCATATTAAATCAGGTGCAGGAAAATAAAAAAGAGGGAAAAGACACAACTAATGGAGCAACAGCGAATGTTCCTCAAAAGAATAACTTCCCACCTCCTCCTGATGTGCCCTCCCCATCTTCCACCCCAGTAAATGGAAGAAGAAGTCTCCCTAAGGAATACAAGAAAAAGCTTGTGAAAGACTTCTCAGAGGAAACAGCTGACCTCAGTGTTGAGGAGCTGAAGAGGAGAAATGAAGAGAGACAGAAAGTGTTGAAGACGGCCTTTGAGCAGGGATCTAGTAATGTGTCGGATACAAAATCACCACAGAAAAAGAAAAGGAAGAAGAAGAGACGAAAGAAAGGCAGTGGTCCTGTAAAGTTTATAGGTGAAGGATCGAAGGAAGACCCAGCTATTGTCAGTGGCTCTGATGATGATGAAGAGCAGACTAAGGTGATGACTATCTGGAATGAGAATCTTGATGAAGATTCAGAAAGTGATGACTGTATGATTGTAGATGAAACATTCCCAACCACTGCCCCTTCTAAGACTACTAACCCAGACAAAAGTTCAAATCAACCTAAGGCTGTAGTCCAAAACCAGCCAGAAATTAAACAGAAACCTTCAGGAAGTGATCAACCCTCTAGTTCAGATACTTTTCAGAGTACAGACTCTAGCCAATCCTCAGGGGAACCATGGAAAGTGGTTCAAAATCAAAAAACAGGGCAGCGACAGTTAAGATTTGACCAACCACCCCCTCCTCTTTTCCCCACAAATCCAGGTGATTTTCAATTTAATAGAGGACCATCAAATACCAGAGGGGTTTCCCGATGGGACGTACCTCCTCCAAACTTGGGACAAAAAAATTTGTATCCTCAGCAAAATCAAATTCCTCCCCCCGCTGTTGTTACTGCCCCAGTCTTGGGTGCTGGAGGAGCCCCTCCTAACCAGCAAAAGAATCTACGCTATGTCGTAATCGATGGCAGCAATGTGGCTATGAGGTAAGAAAATGATAAGAAACACATGTAAATAATGAAAGTTTTAAAAGTTGTATTTTAAAGTTGAAATTTATTAAATTTATTCAAATGTTGAAAGGTGGCTGAATTTGAAGTACATTGTAATATTTGCTACTTTTTTTCAGTCATGGATGTGGTAAAGTATTTTCCTGTCGGGGCATTAAAATAGTAATAAACTACTTCCTCCAGCGGGGACACACCCAGGTCACAGCTTTTGTTCCAGAGTGGAGGCGATATCGCGAATCCAGTGATGTTAGAGAAAAGTATCTACTAAATCAAATGCAGGAGGAGGGACATGTAGTTTTCACTCCGTCAAGGAGAGTTAACAATAGACTCATAGCATCTTATGATGATAGGTAATGAAGAACAGAGAATGAATAAATATTTATTCAATTACCTTTAATCCCAAAAATTTAAAATTTAAATGAATAAAGTAACATTTCATATCTTTCTTGCATGTAATTGAGATGTGCTGGAATTTGTTCACTTTTGTGTCATTTGAAAGAAAGATTATTTGATTGCAAAAACATAAAAGCAAGCAACTTTAATGTCGTAAGAATATTTTAGCAGTAGGAGAGTTATTTCATGATTCAGCAAACCTTTTCTTTCCACAGATTTATTCTGGAGCTGGCTGAGAGAGAGGATGGTATAATCGTATCCAATGATCAGTACCGAGACCTGATGCTGGAGAAAAACAGCTGGAAGAAAATTATTGAAGACAGGTAAGGATTGTCTTGTTGAGTTCCTTGAGGCCAGAAATCTAAGAACAGTCCTGAATATGTTTTGCTGGCATGATAAGAGGTCACATGAATAGATGGAAAACAAGATGTGTTTATGAATCACTGATGTCCTCATTATATCACAGTTATTGGCAAATGTAAAAGTTTCTGAAGTGCAAGTCAAACTTCAAAGTCAAGGTCAAGAGATTAAAATGTATTACCATAAGGACTTGTCTCAGTGATTTTACCTTTGAAATATGAAAGCCAAAGCACCAACTATTCGAAAGTTATGGCTAGGATTAAACTTTTTAAAATGTGGGTCAAACTCCAAGGTCCAGGTCAAAAAGTTAAATTAATGGTACCCAGAGTAAGGCCTTGTCATTAAAAATATACGTTTGAAATATTTAAGTCCTAGTACAAACTGTTCAAAAGTTGTAGCCAAGGTTAAGATTTTCAAAAGAAGGTCAAGTTCTAAGCTCAAGGTCAAAAGGTCAGAATTGTTGGTATCCAAACAAAGGCCTTGTCACATGGAACCCATCTGTTAAATATGAAGGCCCTAGTACCAACTGTTCAAAAGTTAAGGACAGACGAGATGTTCCTTAATAGTAGATAAATTTTTCTAACAGTTTGTCATTAAAGTACTGTAAATCACTTTTTATTCGCGAGAACTTTATTTTCGCGTAATTACGCGAGACAGTGTGCTCGCGAAAATTTAATTCTCGCGTATAATAGTATTCCTTGAGATTATATAGAGCAATAACCACAATTTGTGAAAATTTTGTCTCGCTTACCAAGAGTCAATGACTATCTCGTGAAAAAAAGGTGTCGCGAAAATTTAGTGATCTACAGTATTGTTACTAAAACATGTTTACTCACAAAAAATTGAGGTACCTTACCAGGCATTTCTGCAAGATACCAGGGTAGTTTTTCTTATATAATCCTTTGGCGAAGATAAATAATTTTCAAATTTCAAATGTTTAAGTGTTTGGATTTTTTAAAAACGTTTAGAAACTGGTTTAGAAATCAGAATGTTATGAAAATTTTGAATATTTTTCATACATTACGAAGATATACAAAACAGATTTTGAGGAACGTCTAGTCTGACCTTAAGGCCAAGGTTAAGTTTTTTAAAAGTGGGTCAAACTCAAAGGTCAAGGTCAAATATATTTACATACCAGTATTCAGGTCTTGGCTAAACAAATATACATGTAAAGTGTTAAAGTCTTAGCTCCACCTGTTCAAAACTTATGAACAAAAGTTTAATTTTGAAAAATATGTGAAAACTCCAAGATCAAGGTCAAAAATATGTTACCTAAAGAAAGGCCTTTTCACAAGGAATACACTTGTGAAATATGAAAGTCATAGCTAAGACCTTTGAAAAGTTATGAACAAGGTTAACATGGTTAATGTTTTTGTGGACTTATAGACAGGTGGAAGGATGGACAAGACAAAAACAATATACCACGAATCTTTTGACGAGGGCATAAAAATATAATAATTTCCTAGTATACATGTAGTTAAATAAACCAGTTGATTTAATTCAGCATCGGGACCTCTTGTAAGATCCATTTTCTGTTCTTCACGCTTACCTTGTACTATTATTGTTTATTGCAGACTTCTCCTATTCTCCTTTGTGGGAGATAATTTCATGCCACCCTTTGATCGGGGCCACAATGGGGAATCAAAGTTTTACATAGAAATATATAGGAAAAATCTTTGGGGAAAAGCTGAAACTTATGTGGAAGCCCTCGGAAGGCATGGTCCAAACTTAGATGAGTTTTTAAGTAAAACACAGGGTAGGAAAAGGTATATTTATATGTATATAAAACTTGGTTCAAATTAAGATAACATCAGAATTCAGAATTCTTTAAAATCTATTCCAATCTTTAATTCTATTTTCTCTTTATAAAATGGCTACAAACCAGTAGAGCTAGAGTGTTAATGTTTGCAGAGATTTCTGATTTCTTTGAAAATCTAAAGAAGCTTAATTTTGACAATAAGATTCCAAACTGTCTAAGGGAATATTGGTAACTTAAGCAAAGATACCTTGGAAAAGCCAATATCACAGAGTTTAGCAGCATAAAAGTTCTGTCTTTGCTACAGTTTAAATGTAGGCATAGCAAGTAGAAATTCAGATGCACAAAAGTTGTTCAATTACGTGAATAAACCATGAATATGTCATAGAAATTTTTTATTATTGTGTGCTTGATGTATATTTTATTAACGTTGAGATAATATTTTTAATTTTTGTAGACATACTGTTCCATACTATCAGGAGAGAAACCCACAGATCAATGCATGGAATGCTGGGAAGAGGCAGCGTGAAAATTTCAACCCAAGACCTGCAACCCAACCATATCCTGGGGGCCCTCCAGCACGTGCCTGGGTCAGGCCCCAGTATTTACAGGGGCAAAGACAAAATAACAATCAAATGCAGCAGGGGGGTCAAGGAAGAGGGGGCGGGGGGAGAGGTCAAAGTCCCCAGAAACCTGCAGGACCCCTGAGGAATAAAGCCAAAACTAAAGAAATAGAAGATCAGCTCAGAGCTATATTTCCTGAAAATGGAGGAAAAATCAATGAAATTCTGCAGAATCATCCTTATGAAACGGATGTGGAGAAACTATCAAATTATTTAATGAATGCTGTTTTTTCAACGTAAACAGTAAACTTGCTAATAAATATGTGTACATACTGCACATGAGTTTGAAGCACCACAATTCTTTCCAATTCCAACTAGTCTTTTGATGGTCTGATGTAAATCAGATTGTCACTGTATGAAAAAACCAATACTTGGTGTAAAATTGTGCTTTGTAAAAGTGCTGTTCATTGATTTTCATTTGCAAAATAAAACTTTTTTTCTGTATGTCAAGTAACATGTTCACTAGATTGCTGATGTGATGGACATTGTTGAAGAATCGAGAATATTTGCAATATCAACTTTCATAACAGCATTAATCATGAAGAATTTAATCAAAAATATTAGTGGAGATGTATTGATGCTCATGCACATGTATTATAAGGCAGCATTATTATAAAATGAATTTGTTGAAGCACATTTATAAAAGAATACCAGTACCATATAGGAGGCCACATTACATTGTATTTAACTAATGCATAGATTCACTTTTTTGTGCCAGAATAGCCATCATTAAAATTGCTTTTTGAGAGATTTCAGTTTATTTAAGAAATGTATTTCAGCTAAGGCAGTTCTTGAAGGTACAATTTAAATCATTCCACCCAGGCACATGTGTACATGTATTTCCATATGAACTTTGAAATAACACTATGCATAACTTATATTTACATTCCAAATATTGATTTGTATCATTTGAACACAGAGATTAGATTGGAGCTCTCTGACTGCAGTTCTATTCCTTGTCAGTTTGTAATCCATGGCTGTGTATAAGAATTTCTTTCAAAGGAATCTTGAAGAGAAAATAATCTTAAGTAATTAATACATGTACCTTGTATGAAGTCATCTAATGTCCTTTGGATGGAAATTTTTAGCCATCATAACCAGATTTGAGAATCAACATTTGATAAATATTTTTTGAACTGTTCAGCTTGTCTAAAATGACTGGATTTTAACTAGATCTGATTGAATGTTGAGATACATGTATATTACATGTAAAGGCCACACCCTTGTTTAAGACACGCAGGGGAAAATCCTGAGAAAAAAGGCACAAACTTTTGAACAATTTTTGACATAAAAAAGTGAAACCTATCCATATGACATTACTGTATATGGAGAAAAAAAAAACAAGAGGCCCACGGGCCTTATAGGTCACCTGAGTATCATGTAACAACTTTTGAACAATTGAATTTGGTTCATGTTTTAAACCAGAAGCCATGAAATTCACAATTTTAAAAGATGCACCATTGCTCATCATAATGACACACTTAGCTTGCTTACTCTAGTTACTTAATACCCAGGGGTAGATCAGAGTAACAAAGAAAAAATGCACTACCAACTTATAACCAGTTGTGAACCCCACCCTAAAAGAACCACTGACCCTGGGGCCACATATTTCAAAATTTTGGAAATTTTATCATAAATTTTATTTCATCATAAATGGTTGATTAATACTAAAGAGCAGATTTCAAAGCATTAATTTATTTTCAGACTATGTAACCCCCCCCCCTACCCCTGACCCAGGGGGCATGAAATTAACCATTTTGATAGAGCACTTTTTTTCATCATAACTACATATACTTAGATCATTGGCATAATACCCAGGTGCAAAGGAAAAGATTTTCAAAGAATTAAAGTAATTTCATTATATAATCAAAAGACCCCACTTACACAAAATGGGTAAACCCCTGACAAAGGGGCCATGAAATTTACAAATCAGGTTGAGGCACTCTTGCTCATTATAATTATATACTAATTTAGTGTAACGGGATAGCGCTTAATGGCTATCCCACTTCTGACACCAAAAATTGTAACGGGATAGCGCTCAATGGCTATCCCACTTCTGACACCAAAAATTGTAGCGAGATAGCGTCCAACGACTATCTCATTTAAGTATTGCTATAGTGGTTCTAGAAGACAGGAGTAAACTCCCTTTTTAAACACTGAGTCAACAACTGTAACTCGAAATTTAAGTTTTATAAATTTATTGAGTCTGCAAAACCAACATGAACAATTTTAATGCAAAAAAAATAATATCCAAGCCTTTTAACCACCCTTTTTACTTGACAAATATCACAATATTAATTAAATTCCAAATAAATAGCCGGATCTCGAAATAATCGAAATATATGGCTAAATGACTAAAATCCTATCTTTTAAACTTAACTATCAATGAATACAAATGGAAATTTAGATACGATCGGATCCTGAAATAATCAAGATATATGATCGTAAATAAACCCCCAAAGCTGTAAAAATTAAACTTTCCCTAATTAAATTAATCCAATTACCAAATTACAATTAACTGATTTAACAATTAGCAAACAATTACCAATTTCGTCTAAAAGCCCAAAATAATTACGTTAACCCTAACATCAAAAATAGCAGACTCCCCGATTTACGGAAGAATCTCCCCTTTTATACTCTAGTGAAAATTCGTATACAAAACTCTTACGAATTCGTATAAACTCTTACGAATTCGTATAAATTCTACGGAATATACGGAAAATCTTATACGGAAAATAGTTCCATTAAGATAATTAGAACAAAATAATTATTTCACCATAAAATAACTTGACTTTCATTCATTCAACAATAATTAATTAATTAATTACCTTATAACTGTACATTTTCACTTCTATACAAAACTCCAGGGCGTATAAATATACACCGCGGATCAAGAGAAAAATAAACCGGAAGTATACCATAATGCAATGCGCCGCCATGTAAATAGAAAAATAGACTGTCTGCAAGCCTACAACACGTGTCTGCACAATACAGGTAAAATACCAGTGAAAAACGTAATTTAAACAAAACATCTAGTGTTCCATACTCTTTTAACAGCATTTATACAATTATTTCAACAAGGACATCATTAAATACGAAAGGATATGCATGTATTACATGTACTCGTTCTACTTTCACTTTGCATACGATGACATGAAAAGTTGTGAATCCAATTTTAGAACCTCACATAATAAATGTACAATACATACGATCAAATTACTCAAATCGTGAACCATATAAAGTGTTAAATTAGTATGCCTGGATATGTAATTTAAATACAAATAAAACATGGGGACTTGAAATGACCAAACTTTACACTACCCCTCCGTTTAAAGATTCATGTCCTCATGAATAATAATACTATGGCAATGCCATTACAGAAAAATATGTATAGTTCATGAGATTGTGAATATTAATAACAAAAAAGCATTCATAACAAGTTATCAACATGTAAACTGCTCATCAATTCCCTCACGAAATTTTCTATAATATACATCAAGTTCACCTCAATGGTACCTTAATATGTTATACCTTTATAACATTTTACACATATACAGTCATGTCTGTATTAACAAAAATCCACCCCTAACCCACATCTACTTAAACAGTTTACCCAAATTTACATTTTCATCCATATAGATTATGCAAAACACTAACAATACAAATTCAATTTAATCTTAACTATAATTTCCTTACTTCCTCCTATTAAATTCTGCCTGGTATCCATTCCTCTGCCTTACTGGAGACCTGGATCTTCTTGTAGATTGATGCGCAAAGTCACTCCTTGTATATCGGTTAGGTTCACTCCTGACTGTTTGTTATCTAGAATTTACTGCTCAAATTTGTTGATCTTGTCCTTCAAGGTCACATGTTTCCAAACTCTGGCCAGGAGTATGGAAACAGGGATCTTGTTCCACGCCGGATCTCTGCAAGAAAGAACTACACATTTCAAAAGATTTTTCCAACATATAAATCTGTAAGTCTTAAACAGGTACAATGGAATTTCCATCCCCCTTAGTATTGTTCAATTGAGCAGAGTTATTCCCCTTTTGGGAGTTTTCAGTCAACTGTATCCTTCTAGTTGGCTGGTGACTTTGTTCAGAGAGGCTTTCTGAAGACAATATCACTTCTACATTTTGAGGATCTACAAGTTCAGCTTCCCCTAAAATTTCATCTTGTTTGATAATAACATCTGTCTTGAAGGGATTCATTACCCTTATCTTTGCGCAAACTTTATTTTCTAAGTCTGTCAAACATGACGCCATCAGAAGAGAAAATCTATTGTTGAAATCTTCTGAAGGTTAAATACAAAATACATAGTAGGGTAAATTCTCGTCACTTTCAAACCTGTCAACAAAAACATCAATTAATTGCTCACTGTATGCAGGAATTGTAAAATTCTCTGCAGCTAAGACCCTTCTAGTTTTCTCTGTCAGTTGCCTGACCTTGATTTTATTTCCTCTGAAAGTAATGAAATTGTCATGTAATTCTATTTTAACAGGTCCATTTTCTTTTTTTAATAAAATATCTAATCCTAAAAGAGCTTCATCTTGAATTTCAGCCACAATAATTTCCTCTGTGAATTTTACGTGGCCCAGTTGAACTTCAAAAATGGCTTTACCCAACTCATTCAAGGGTTCCCCATTAACACTAGTTAATGAATTTGACTGTTTTAGTTGTGGTCTTGATTCTCTGGGGATTCTTTCAAAAATCCTTTTAGATATGATTGACCTTGTAGCTCCTGTGTCAGTGGTCCATTCTATTTCTACACCCTGTACGGAACCACTTATATATATGCCAGGACTCCCATTTATCTGCCTGAGGATGTATTCAAGAGAGGAACCATGGTGCTGAAGATCTTCAGAATTAGTACATTCATCTTGTACTGGTCTACAGGAATCTTCCTGACCACACCTGTGGATTTCATCTGCAACAAAATCATGACTCAAACTTGGATTATCAAACGAAAATAAATTGTAGTTTACCTGACCTGCATTTACATATGACACTGGGCAGTCTACCTGACTGTCTCCCAGGTCACATGTACTATCCCGGCAGTCTACCTGACTACCATCAAGGGATTCAGAAATTGGATCCACCCCCCAGTCTTCCTGACTGAATCCATGACTTGCTATCCCAGGTACCACCCCACAGTCTACCTGACTGTGTCCAAGACTCGCAATTCCGGGTACCACCCCCCAGTCTTCATGACTGAATCCATGACTTTCAAAATCCGGTACCACCCCATCCGACTCCACTTTGAGTACTAAATTCAGCTGCTGTTCAGCAGTATGAAGTTTGTCCAAGTTTGTGTTACACCTATCCACCGTTATGATATTTGTAGAACCTTTTCCTTCAGCACCAGGGTTGTCCTCTGTTTTCTTTTGGCTAAAATTAGAATAATTGTTGTCAATATTAACAGAACAATCAAGAGTTGGGCCATTTTCAAAATTCAACTGGGTCATCTCTCGGCCAACAGAGCTGACCCGTTTTAGTTTAACGAAGGCTTGAAGACATTTGCACCAGGATTTAATGGTGCATTATTATGCATCACTTCTTGCTTTTTCTCACTGGAGCAGTTTCTGGCAAAGTGCCCTTGCTCACCGCATCTAAAGCAAATTAAAGGTTTCCTGGGCCGTTGCACTTGACTTCCACTGTTGGGCTGAACTGCAGTTAAAACTTCTTGGATGACCTGTTTCAGCTCAGTTTTTGTTATAAAATCTGACTCAGATCCCTTTTGGCCTTGCTTATCTAAGTTACTAGAGGGGCTCTTCCCTTTGGATTCTGTGTGTTGTTCTCTTTTATTCCATTTTTTCGTATGGCTTTTGCTATCCTTGTAAGAAGTTTCTCCTTGTGACAATTAATCCTTACTACTCAACACTTGTCTTACAGGTCCTTTGCGGGGGGCATACTTTCGCTCATCATCTGCTCTAGGGTATCTAGTAGCTTCCTCATACTCAATGACGAACTCCGTAGCCTCCTCAATTGTAAAAGGATCCCGGTTCAATTCTACGTGTAAACGAGCTTTCTCACTTGATAAACCAAGTAAAAATCTGGAGACTAAGTCCTCTTGTTTTGTTTTGTTACCCCTATCTGGATAGGCCTTATTGTATAGACTCTTAAGTTCTACTGCATAATCCTGCACAGATTCTCCATTTTTCTGGTCTCTGCGTCTAAATTTAGTCTGATAGGTCTTGTTGGTCTCAATAATACCAAAACGACTTTCTAATTCTTTGAGGAGTTTCTTGTAATTGGACAAAATGGTTGGTCCTAGCTCCTCAAACACAAACTCACCTGCATGACCTTGTAACCTTGGCAACAATTGACCTAGTTTTTCTCTGTCTGTCCAACCATTGTGTTGAGCTACTGCTTCAAACCTGTTTATATAAGCTTTCCACTTCTCATCAGACTCTCCCTTAAAGGCTGGAAGTTTTACTGAATGACTGGAATTTCTGTTACCAAATATCTTTGGGGTTGACCTGGATCCACTTGACTGTGCTGTTCTTTCGTCGTCAGTATTCGAGTCCTCATCAAGCTCAGTAGTAGTATAACCAGTGGCTAATGGTAGCCTCATCCTTGATGTCTTTCTGTTAACTCTGCAAACTGATGTAGGTTTCCTCCGGATTTTACTTCTCCCTCTAAGTCCTTGATCATCTCTGTTGGTTTCTCTTTCTTGAGTGGCTTGACTGTCTTGGTTGCTATTGCTAAGGATCTTACCTAAATCACCTGTCATCCTGTGGAGGGCGCTATTGATTGTTTGGCTGAGACTGTCAACTATACTACCTTCATTGATGGTGACTTGATCCTTTTGAGTATGTTTTCCTTGGTTTACCTGGCTGACTTGGATCGTGTTACTCACAACCTTACCTAGATCTTCTGTCATTCTGTTGAAAGCTCCATGGATAACTTGACTTAGACTGTGAATTAAACTCTCATTTATATTTCCTAACTCACCCTTTTGACTTGAGTGATCTCCCTCTGCCAAAGAAGTCATTTGACTGTTATATGGGGCATTGCTTGGACCAGTCGTAGTACAAGTTGTGTGATTACTGTTTGTACCAGTATAAGTTGGACTCAAGCCTAAGCTTGCAACTTTGTGTGGAGTCTGTACTATAATCTTTGGGGAAAGTACCCTTTCATGTGTGGGGCATATGTACTCATTGACTACTTGGTCATCTTCCGATTCTGTCAAGTTCTCCCCATCACTTGTTTCAGTGAGGTAATGTATCTCATGGGTTATTGGCTTTGGTGCCACTTTGGTAATTTCCTGTGTCTTTAATTTATTTATTTCATTCTCCGTCATATTTCTATTCTCCTCTCCATGAAGAGCTGCTTGACGTCTTGTATACATGACTCAGTGGTTAAATATTAAAGAACCAATTCTAAAGATGAGTTCGTATCTCTGGATCCACTCCTTGAATTTGTGGATCCCACTTCTGACACCAAAAATTGTAACGGGATAGCGCTTAATGGCTATCCCACTTCTGACACCAAAAATTGTAACGGGATAGCGCTTAATGGCTATCCCACTTCTGACACCAAAAATTGTAACGGGATAGCGCTTAACGACTATCTCATTTAAGTATTGCTATAGTGGTTCTAGAAGACAGGAGTAAACTCCCTTTTTAAACACTGAGTCAACAACTGTAACTCGAAATTTAAGTTTTATAAATTTATTGAGTCTGCAAAACCAACATGAACAATTTTAATGCAAAAAAAATAATATCCAAGCCTTTTAACCACCCTTTTTACTTGACAAATATCACAATATTAATTAAATTCTAATAAACAGCCGGATCTCGAAATAATCGAAATATATGGCTAAATGACAAAAATCCTATCTTTTAAACTTAACTATCAATGAATACAAATGGAATTTTAGATACGATCGGATCCTGAAATAATCAAGATATATGATCGTAAATAAACCCCCAAAGCTGTAAAAATTAAACTTTCCCTAATTAAATTAATCCAATTACCAAATTACAATTAACTGATTTAACAATTAGCAAACAATTACCAATTTCGTCTAAAAGCCCAAAATAATTACGTTAACCCTAACATCAAAAATAGCAGACTCCTCGATTTACGGAAGAATCTCCCCTTTTATACTCTAGTGAAAATTCGTATACAAAACTCTTACGAATTCGTATAAACTCTTACGAATTCGTATAAATTCTTACGGAATATACGGAAAATCTTATACGGAAAATAGTTCCATTCAGATAATTAGAACAAAAGTAATTATTTCACCATAAAATAACTTGACTTTCATTCATTCAACAATAATTAATTAATTAATTACCTTATAAATGTTCATTTTCACTTCTTTACAAAACCCCAAGGGCGTATAAATATACACCGCGGATCAAGAGTAAAATAAACCGGAAGTATACCATAATGCAATGCGCCGCCATGTAAATAGAAAAATAGACTGTCTGCAAGCCTACAACACGTGTTAGCACAATACAGGTAAAATAAAAGTGAAAAATGTAATTTAAACAAAACATTTAGTAGTTCATACTCTTTTAACAGCATTTATACAATTATTTCAACAAGGACATCATTAAATACGAAAGGATATGCAAGCATTACATGTACTCGTTCTACTTTCACTTTGCAT
The DNA here is from genome assembly GCF_032062105.1 of Saccostrea cuccullata. NCBI lineage: Eukaryota > Metazoa > Mollusca > Bivalvia > Ostreida > Ostreidae > Saccostrea > Saccostrea cuccullata. The sequence goes on along the minus strand of NW_026935858.1, from coordinate 494,316 downwards.
ACGATGACATGAAAAGTTGTTAATCCAATTTCAGAACATCACATAATAAATGTGCAATACATACGATCAAATTACTCAAATCTTGAACCATACAAAGTGTCAAATTAATATGCCAAGATTTGTAATTTAAAGACGAATAAAACATGGGGGACTTGAAATGACCAAACTTTACATTAGTTTATCTAATACCCAGGAGCAGAGAGGAAGATTTTCAAAGAATTAATGCATTTTCGATATATAAACAATAGAGCCCCACTCTAACACCAGAACCCTTGACCCTGGGGCCATGAAATTCACAATTTTGGTAGAACCACTCTTGCTCATCATAACTATGTACTTAGTTAGTTTATTTAATACCCAGGAGCAGAGAAGAAGATTTTCAAAGAATTAATGCATTTTCACTATATAATCTATAGAGCCCCGCCCTAGCACTAGAACCCCTGACCCTGGGGCCATGAAATTCACAATTTTGGTAGAGGACTCAATGCTCATTACAATCATACCAACAGTTTGACTGCTTGATGTGCAGGAGTAGAGAAGAAGATTTTTAAAGATTTCATTAATTTTAGTGGTTTTGGCCCCACCCCTCAGGCCCCAGGGGGGTGGGGACCATGAAATTCACAATTTATGTTCCCCTTCACCCATAGATGATGTATACCAAATTTGGTTGAAATTAGTTCAGTGGTTTCAGAGAAGAAGCTGAAAATGTTAACACGTACACGACGACGGACGAAAACGGATAGCAATAGGTCACCTGAGTGACTCAGGTGACCTAAAAAGAGTTCAATTTTCAAACTTTTTTGGAATTATAGGACCTTTTCACACAGCATAGCCTGGCCTGTATAATTCCGTCAGTATCTGCACTATTTATGGGAAAAGTAAAACACCTGAGTTTATTTTATACATACACTGTATGTCTGCATTTCCATTAATCTTCAACTCGAATTTTTGAGTGAAGAAAGCACATATCGCAATAAAATGTGGTTTTGATCATTCTTCTTTTTCATCATTTGTATTTTTTGTTAAGTAAATTGTAATACGCGATAAGTCGTGGTATTTCATATTTGTACGATATCCAACACACAATGTGAAATAAGTTGTAAAAGGAAGGAAGTCAATACATGTATCTATATCAAAAAGGAAGTATATCTTTGTTCACAGACTGAATATGGGTTTCACATCAACAAAATCTAACATTTTATAGTTTCTGAAATTTTTATTGAAACATTAAAACAACTGTTGGTCAACCACATAGACTATCACATCTTTAATTTCATTCTGACAACATCAGGATATACCGTATAGCGGGTTATTTTAGCGGGGTGCTAATTTTGGCTTATTTTGGTGTTTTGATGGCAGCCCGCTAAAATTTTAATCGCTAAAATAGTCAATTAACAGTTAATTTAGTCTTCGTAGTGTACATCTGCGAGGAGATGAAACCCTGTGCCCGCTAAAATAAATTACGCCAAAATTATTGGTATACCTTTCAGCAGGCAAAACGCCAAATTTTACACCCGCCAAGAAAACCCGCTATACGGTAAGCTCTATTCATAATCAACCGTGAGCATGTACCTTGAATTGCACAGTGGTATACATGTTTAGACATTCATAGTTAAAATATAAAATACCTTTTTTCATTTAGCAGAGACGAAATTGATGCAATTTTTGAATGCATGGTGTAAAAGACGTTACAATATGTACATTTAAATACATCTGCCACCTACTTGGTTTCTAAGCAATGACATTCATGCAAATGAAGAATAATTTTTTTGAAACTACATGTACACGGTACATTATTATTTTTCCCTAAATACATTTTATAGAAATAAAAAATTGTATATGAGCCATGTTAACAAAAGCATCAATGAACCAGGTTCTGCATGAACATTTTCTAAACATTAACGATTGATTGCACCTAGCAAAAAAGAAATGTTAATTCACTTTTCTCATATCTCTAAACAATTACAATATATACATGCATATATGTATGTATAATGTCAAAATTCTTGAAAATATTTTCAACCTGAACTCAAAAAATGGCAAGTGTAAAAGAAAATTTTTTAAAAATAAAAGTCAACATTGCATCTAATAATTATATAAAATGAAAAAAAGACAGAGACACTTAAATCACATCATACTTTTGCGATTTGAAAATGTCGGAAACAAAAAAATAACAAATGAATTTTTTAACCCTTTATAGATGTATATAAAATATTCCATGCAACTATCACCTGGAGATTTAATTTTATGAGGCAGAATGGTTTTCAAAGTACTGAATATAATGCATGAGAAAATGGAAAGAGTAGACAATGTGTCTACAAAGCAGATAACATAAATCCTAAATGATTTAATATAAATTAATTAATTTAGTATGATGTGCAAGGCAATACAAAATGCATGGTTTGTGACTAAGTGTTCAATATTAAATAAGGCCAAGGCAATGTCATGTATTTGTTGTTCACCAACAGTAATTTCAGAAGATCATGAACATGAACAATGGAGTATCCACTAAAGTACACACAGGCTTTTCTCAGACTGTGAAGTGCAGACACCAGATTCTTGATCAAGTGTCTGAAAAAAGAAAAACAAATGTGAAATTTACAGCAACTGTGTAAAGACACTAACGAGTCTAAAGTTCTGATGAAAAATGAAAGACAACTGTACAAAATATACTAGGATTTAAGGTGACATACATATGAATCAAGCCACCGTTTTGGTTAACCTAAAAGCAAACTGAGACATAAATAACAACATTCTTAAGAAGTATCAATTCTGCACCAATTTAGAGCACATGTGCAATGTTAATATGCCTGTTTTCAGAAAGACCTTCAACGTTGAGTCTTGAGGGTTACGGGTTTATACACTGGTGCTTTTGAGCGAGGTAGAGGTGGATTTCCGATGATGATATCTGCTGCTTTTTCAGCAATCATAATTGTTGGTCCATTTAAATTGCCACTGACAACACTGGGCATAATGGAAGCATCCACGATCCTCAATCCCTCTACACCATACACTCGTGTATTGGGATCAACGACAGCCATGGGATCTGTCTCCGATCCCATCTTACAGGTACAGGAAGGATGATATGCACTGTCAGCCATATTGCGATTATATTCATCGATCTGTTCGTCTGTCTGAACGTTGTCTCCTGGAGCTAATTCAGGACCTCTATAAGGATCAAATGCCTTCTGCTGGAAGATTTCTCTTGTTAGCTTTATGCTGTCTCTCATTTCACGTATATCCAGTTCAGTTGTAAGGTAATTTGCAACCAACCTTGGATGTTCCTTGGGATCAGCAGATTTCAGCTTCAGGTATCCTCTGCTAGTTGGTCGCATGGGTCCTACATGAGCTTGGTAAGCATGTCTGTCTCCTGGTTTCCTTCCATGGTCGTTGACGGTAGATGGTAGAAAATGGTATTGAATGTTGGGATGTTCAACTCCGGGCTCACTCCGGATAAATCCTCCAGCCTCCAGATGAGCTGTTGCTCCATCCCCTGTCTGCCTCAGAAACCATTCCATACCAATCTTAACCATTACATGAGGAAACTTCCACTGGGCCTTGTAAAGTGTGATTGGCTTTTTGCACTCTTGTTGAACATACACTTCTAGATGATCCTGAAGGTTTTCACCAACCCCTGGTAGATGCTGAACAACAGGAATATCCAATTTTCGTAGATCGTCTGCATTTCCAATTCCAGACAGCATTAGAAGCTGAGGGGAATTGATTGCTCCACCACTGAGTATGATTTCCTCCCCATACACAGTCTGGATGTCTGAATGCCTTTCATATTCTATGCCTACTGCCCGCTTGCCATTAAATATGATGCGTCTTGAAAGAGCATTGTTTAGTGTAGTCAGGTTGGCTCTTTCTTTTAAAATAGGATGTAGATATGCTGCTGCAGAACTGCACCTCTTGCCTTTACCAATGGTCATGTCCATCCATCCAAATCCCTCCTGCTGGTAGCCATTCATATCGTCTGTGTATGGGTACCCTGCTTGAATTCCAGCTTCTATAAATGCATTGAAGAGAGGGTTGTTTGTCTTTCCTCTGGACACCTGGAGTGGACCATCACCACCTCTATAATCATTTCCTCCCAATTCATGGCACTGAGCTTTACGGAAGTATGGAAGGCAGTCTGCATAGGACCATCCCTTTGCTCCCTCCTTCTCCCACCTATCATAGTCCAAAGCATGACCTCTGATGTAGACCATTGCGTTGAGGGCAGAGGAGCCTCCCCAGACACGACCTCTTGGCCAATACATGACACGGTTGTTCATGCCTTTCTCTGGTTCAGTATGATAATACCAGTTGTACTTGTCGTCACATAGATTGTACATTAAAGCAGCAGGCATGTATATCTTCCAGGAATCCCAAGACCACAAATCCCGAGGCCCAGCCTCCAGGAGAAGGACACTTTTAGCTGGGTCAGCAGTCAAGCGATTAGCTAGGGTACATCCAGCAGAGCCTGCCCCAACAATGATGTAGTCATATTTGTTGTCCTTAGAAGAGATGTGATCCATTCTCCAACTAGATGTGCTAAAATATCTACGAGACTGATGCAAATGAGAACCTCTAGATGATGATGAAGATGATGGAATGCTTGAAGCAAATAATTTCCTACCTGCTCTCTGAGCTTGTTGTTTTGTGTTAGTTTGATTTTCATTTTGTAGTATGATATCAGAAATCCCTTCTATGCTAGGAATGATATTGTCTGCATACAGCTTCAATTGCTCCTCTGAACCCACACCTGATAAGACTCCTATTTTCTGCTTGACAAAAGCAGACTGTCCCATCTGAAGATCTCCAACAGAATCTCCCACAACAATAGTCCTAGACGGACTCACATGTAATTCATCACATATCAACAAAGTGTTGTGCCCTGAAGGACGAGGCTGAGAAATTGGATCGTCCCCACATATCAGCATATCCACATATTTAGTCAACCCCAAGTTCATCAAGTCTGAAATTACAAATTCTCTCGGTTCACCAGTATTGATGGCAATTTTCATTCCATTTTGCCTCAGTTCTTGGAACAGTCCCTCAATATTGGAACACAGTGGTGATGGCTCAGCTTTCAGAATGACATCTGCTTCTTTCCATATCTGGTTGACAATCATGATGGCTTCTTCATAGAAGATCCCCTCCCTTCTCAGAGCCTCCACCAGGGCCCCTCTGACCTCTGAGGGGGTACCCTCTGATAGAACCCCATGCATCACCCGAGTGGCCTCTTTATTTAATCCCAGTAAGCGGCTGACTTTTTCTGACATGTCCAATCCAGTCATTTGCTTCAACCTATAAAGAAAAATAAAATTTCTTTTTTTCATTTTTATTCAGTTCTACATGTTATATATATTGTAATATAATTACTGAGGTAAAAAAATTTCATATATTGTTATCAAAAAATGAAAATTAATATGCAAATCTGGTTGAATAAAATGCATACCTGGAATACTTATATGTATTAGAAATCTAAAGAAAATTCTCTAAAATTTTACTTTGTTAACATAACTTAATACTGCCACATGCAAACAAATTATTTTTACCTGGAACACAGAAATTCCACAAATTTGGGATATTTTCTATGTATACAGATGAGAGTTCCATGAAAATCAAATATCACCAAGTCTGCCGGGGCCTTCTTTGTGCTGGGTATAAGAGTATCCTGCTCAGTGGGTTCCACCAAAAATCTTTCGTAGTGGGAATAGGCATAACAACTCTTCAGATCCTCTGAAGGTAAAATCAGAGGTAAAATATCCTCAATGTCATTGACTACATGGTCAGCATGAGGCAGCAAGTCCCCGGTCTGCCCCACCCCACTCAGGACCCCCACACTCCACCCCAGCTTGGCCGACTTTCCTAGAAGCATGTCTGTTTTGGTATCTCCCACCATTACTGCATCAGATGGATCAATTCCCAGCTTCTCGCAGATTTTCAAAGCATTGTGTGGAGCAGGTTTTGGTTCGGTGTTTGGGTCATCTCCACAAATGACGTGCTCAAAGTACTTTGTTAAGCCTAGCTCCTGTAGCAAGGCATCTGTACCCTTGCGGTTGTCTGAAGTAATGAGAGCAATTTTAACATTGTTTTTCTGTAGGATTTTGAAGAGAGTCTCTGGGTCTCCCAGTTTCTTCATTTCCTCTGGGTTTGTGACATTGCCCTCGGACCACACAGAGTCTAAGATTTTTCGTACTTCTGATTCTTCCATTCCTTCTCCAACCAGCATCTTTGTCATTTCATCCTAAATCATAAACATTAATCCTGTATATTTTCTTTTTGATTAACAAATTTTTGTTTTATATTTTGTGTACATAAACAATCTCTGATATTAAGATGTGATGGTAAAACACTGTGTCTGACTGCATCAGATTCCTGTTTGACCTTTGATCTTGATGTAAGAATTGTTGGAAAACTTGATACTAGGAAAAAACATCACGATATCATGAACAGTAGGTGTCATACCTTGATTTCTCCAGATGTGGCTTCTGCCAGAAGTCCTGGCATCACCCTTTGTTTCTTTGTACAAAAACCCAGCACATCGTAAATCTTGTCCTGGATTCCTTTGCGACCAGTGGCTTCTTCAATACTAGAACAAAATCAAATACTGTAAAACGAGAAAATTTGGCGCATACATATTTTAGCGCAAACGCAAGTGGGAATGCATTGGCGCAAATAAATTTTAGCGCTTGCACCTGTCAGTAAAATACATAAATGTGATATTTTGTTTTGTTTATCCACACCCGTATTTGACTTTTTGGTTAGTCAAGCACGGAAATTCATTAGTACTCCAGTGTATCTTTAAACATTCGTTAACTTTACCGCGTTACGTGTTGCTATCACATGGACGTGGCACAATGTTTAAATCTATTTTCAATTAAAAGAAATTGAGTATTTACTCTTTTAAATCATATTAAAACAATGCATGCATCGACAGAAAATTACTTAGATAAAACGGTAATCCTAATCAGGTATTGTCTGCAAACTCAATCGCCATGCTTGATTGCATTTGTTTGAAGGTGCTAATGATAATAATCGGGTAATAACTACTGGGGTAACAATAGTTTAATTAAATTATAATTTGGCAGACTTTCTGTCTTCACTGAAAAATAAACCTAGTGAATTTAACTAGTGTGCCTCGTAAAGCGTTGGTCGTGATTAGTAAACTTTCAGTTTACTGGTTAAGATAGTGAGTTGTGGAGCGGGGGTCGTATAGATACTTAGATACCTAGTGAAATTACTCATCAATTCTAAATTTATACTAATCTTATCTAGTAAATATACCAATATCTGGTAAAACTACTTTTAAGGTAGTGATTGTATGGACAGTAAATTTACTAGTTTTCTTTGTGACTTTAACTAGTTATTTTTTTACAGTGTTCCGAACATGTGCAGTGCTAGTGTGTATATAAAATCAAATGACCTTCGACATTACGCAAACTCGCGTTCCGGTTTACATGTACATATGTAAAAGCTTTGAACACACACAAAAAATGATATTTAGAAATCCTTTAGTGCACAATAAATTTTAGCGCTCAGGGGCTCTTGCGCCAAAGGCGCTAAAATTAGTAGTGCGCCAAATATTCTCATTTTACAGTATGTAATTCATACAGGTTTACGACAAAGTACCATGGTTAGTCAGAAAAGAAAATCATTTTATTCTTTAGCTTACTGCAACTGGATTTTTCCATTGAAATTTATAGAAACATCTGATTTATCAACAGTTTCTTTACAAATACAGTCAAACTTCGTTATCTCGAACCTGATGGGACTAAGATAAAACTTCGAGATATACGAAGATTCGAGATATGGAAGGTTGAATACTTTAGGAATTAGTGATTGGGACTTCCTAATCACTTCGGCATATCCATGGTATATGAGATATCGGAGTTCGAGATACGGAAGTTCAACTGTACTTGTACTTTTTATACAAAATGTTATGTTAGCCTTTTTGCATCTCAGTTTGTGAGTTATGAAAAAGAGAGCACATAATCACTTTAAATTTTAGGGGTGGGACAATACACACATCTTGCGAAAAATATATTGGATATACCTGAGAAATTATAAAACTATTCAAAAAAATTAGTATTTTATTTCTTTTTTTTTTTTTTTTTCTTGATATTAATTAAATCAACAAATTATTCTATATCAAGTCATGTTTGCTTTGAAATTAATACTTGAAGTACATCAATTTAATTGACTAAAACTTTACAGAAACATTAATACATGTACATACTATAACCAAATTATTCAGAAGTTGTTTACAAATAGTTGTGTAGTTTATCAGAGAACACTGACTAAAAATTCATTTAAAAAACATCGATCACATTAACATTTTTATTAATTCATTGCTGAAAGTCTGTAGCCAAGTTGAGATTACAAAAAAAAGTACAAGATGGACTAACAATTAATAATATCAAATGTTCCGGAAACGATATTTTCTGTGTATAGCACGCATTACATACTGAACTTTTCTTGTCCAATCTTTCGACTAATCTTCCGAGGCTGCTTAAAAGTAAAAACATTTTACCCCTAACCAACGACTTATTAGTTCTAAAGTGAGTTTTCAATATCAACATCATCTCTTCGCTCGTACAAGCCGCCATTTTCCAAGGACAGGTACTTTCATTTTCAATTTTTGGATAGGTCGTTCGTGTTCGTTTCGTACCGATATTTGAATGCTTGTATCGAAAACCGTATCTTGGAGGAAAATATCGATATGTATCGGTGTATCGGTATATCGTCCCACCCCTATTAAATTTACACAAAAAAATGATGGATATACCTGGCAACTAATTTTTTGGCCCAAGGTGTCCACATTGAGTGAAAACAAATCAAAGTCCCATCTTTGTCAAAAATGACAAGAGAAGCTTTCTTTACTTTGTCAGTCCGTAGTTTTACATTATTGACTGTAACACTGCCTTGGAAACTTGCTGCTGACCAAGATACATTCCTCGACTTCAATGATTTTCCCTGTTTTTCTGTATAAAGAAAAAAAATTAAAAGATACTCCTTTGATAAAAAATAAAATAATGACCTTTAATATCAGCAAATAAAATCTATTATAAAGTCAATCAAATATATGCAGATGCTGAACAGTTTCAAAATTCCATTAAACAATATAAATTATGGAGCAGAGCAAACATGAACCTCTAAAACATCAGCAGCGGGATAAGGTGCCATTGAATGATATTTTTCATGCAAATTGTTGGCAGTTATGATGACGGGCACATGGCAGAAATGTCCAATGACAAAGGTTTCTTACTCCTCTGTGGCACCTGATCCCACCTATGATGTTTTCAGAGATCCATATTTTTGCTCCTAAATTGTATTCTTTCAATGAACTTTTGATAACTGTTTAATTATTATCTTCATAATTTATATTATTAATGCTTCTGTAACATTAAGCATCCTGCCATAGTATATTAGAAATTAAACATTTTATAATGATTATAGAAAGTTTTTCATATAAAACTTTAATATTCTTACGTGATTTTCTTGTAATGCTGCATCCTGCTGCAGTTGTATGAAGCGATCCAGATTGCACAAACCGCTGGGCTTTATAAGATTGAGACAAAACTCGACGTAACAAATGTGTTCCTGACATCATGGACTTTCTGTCATCAATTATTTTCCATCAGAATACCTTTTCTAAAAAAAAAAGTCTCAATGAACTACGATTTCAGTCTCAAGTCTGACAAACCAATATTCAATATATCTTGAGGTAATTTCCATGCACTCAATCTACAGATGCCTGCACTCCTCACATCTCTGAATCTTGACCTTTTAAGTACTTTCTGAAGTCTCCTATGTAGTTTTAGGGTACAGTTAGTCCAGTAAACATGTGTGGTTAGTATTATCATCAATATTTTTTTTATGATAAAACTATCAAGAATTTGCAAAAGAATTATTAACTATATATTGGTTAATAAGGCTAAAGTACTGCATCTTATTGTGGTACTATATTATTGTTAGAGAGAGCATTGCACCTATAAATTATAGAATACTTCTTTTACAAGAGTATTAGATACAAAGTCTACTTTATAGTACAAAGCAAAACTTACACATTTGTATATGCTTCACATCCCACAACTGTTCATATGCCACCCTAGCATTTCAGTCACTGAGTGACAGACTGAGCTTAAAATCAATGAATGACCATACCAATGTCTGACCTTTCTCTTATCTGGAGTGGTCATGGTCATAGCACGGTCTGGGTTACCGAGTTCTTGATCTAGGCCTATACAGCATCATTTAATATTTGTCTACTCCCTAACACCCCCCCCCCCCCTCCTTTCCATTAACCGGTCTTTTTCACTGGACAAAATCGCCACATTATGATCAATCCAAAAGAGTCGATGTTGTCAACCATTCAGACATTCTTTACTGATGTCATACCTACCTGTAAATTTCTGTCAGACACAGGTGTACCGGTTGATAGCGTAAACCAACTAGACCTTGGAAAAAACACGGTAGTTTTCCGACATCGTGTGCTTTTCACGCTTCATTGATAAGCTCCTAAATATTCAGTAAAGGTGGACCAATCAGGCTCATTTTATGCTACAAGTCATGAATAAACATATCGGAAATGAGAAAATAAACGCGTGTTGAAAACATGATAATAAAAAAGAAGTATTTAAAATTATTTTGAAGTATAAAATTATATAGATTAATATTAACTATTTCTATAAAATTTATAAGGAATAATCTTCAGTTTTGACTTTGTGAATATCGACTTTGTGTATTTTGATAATATATAAAATTAATTTTTTGCACACTGTATAATATTTGTATCTTTTAATTAAAAAGAATCAAATCTTCCAAAACATTTCTACCCTTACTATGACAGAGACATATTCAAGTTTAGAACATATATAAACTTTATTTCATTTCTTTTTTGTTTAATTGTTCCGTGTCACGATAAGATATAATTATGTCACAATGTCTTCCAGATTATATTTAGAACCACTGATTTACCCTAAAAGTGTCGCGATCAATGTCAATAGCTCAATTAATTTGAGGAATAAATCAGGTTTTTTAATTAAACATTAGGAAACTCATCAGGGGAGAGGGGTGTAATTCCATACATCATATGAACTCTAAAAATTACTCAGTCGAGCACCTTGCAAAAACAACTGAATATTGGAAATAAACTATAGATTTTTTAAAAAAAAAGTTTAATAATAATAGCGAAACAGACTTTGTGGTGAAATTATTGGCACATATAGTGGCGATTTTTCTTCTTGTTTGTGATTGAGATTTCGACAGATTTCACTGCTGCAAAAGACTTGTCCTTTTCCATATTTTCATCACTTTGACTAAACTTTAGTTAACCGGGGGGAGGGGGGCACCTCAATACGGATATCGCTATAATTTTACAGTAATAAAACAATGAAGAATTTATCTATTTTATTGTTGATCTTCCAACCAGCCTCCTGCTTTTAACATTTGTATCACAAACAGTCGAGGGATTTTAAAACATTTTAGGTAACTATTGTACATATTTTTTGCCCCTCAATCAATGATTAAGGGCATGTAGTTTTGACTCTGCCCATTTGTTTGCAGAGGCTTATCAAACTTGCCTTTAACTTTTATTTGTTGGAGCTGTGGCTTTCATATTTCACATGTGTATTCTTTTGACAACAGCTGTCTTTAGGTACCAACTATTTGACCTGAGTTTGACCTAATTCTGCAAATATTTTACCAAACTTTAACCTTGGTTAAATCTTTTAAAGGGTTGCTTTCATACTTCACATGTATATTCCTTTTCATTAGACCTTTCTTTGTTTAGAAATATTTTTTTTTTTACCTTGACCCACTATAAAAAAAATCTTAACCTTGCTCATATGACTGCTTTCATATTACAGAAGCGTATTTTCTTGTGACAAGTCTCACGACCTCACGACCTTGACTCACTTATGAAAACTTTAACCTTGGCCATATCTTTTGAAATAGGTGGCTAGGGTTTTCATATTTCAAATACTTGTGTGTTTCCTATAACAAGATCTTCCTTTGGGTAACAAAAATTTAGACCCTTTCAGCCATCTGATCTGTCCTTAAAGTTTGACCTACTTTTGAAAAACGTTAACCTTGGCCATGACTGTAGAATAGGTCCATCCCATTTTTTGGGTGTATCTTTTGTGACAAGACCTTTCTTCGAGTACAAAATATGTTTCAACTCTTGATCTTTTGAGTTTTACTTGCATCTGAGAAACTTTTAACTACTGTAAATCACTTTTTATTCGAGAGAACTTTATTTTCGCGTAATTACCCGAGATAGTGTGCTCGTGAAAATTAAATTCTCGTGTATAATAGTATTCCTTAAGATTATATAGAGCAATAACCACAATTCTTGAAAATTTTGTCTCGCTAATCAAGAGTCAATGACTATCTCGTGAAAATAAGGTGTCGTGAAAATTTAGTGACCTACAGAATGCCAAGAACTGCCATATAGGTGCATCAGCATTTCACGAATGTATCTTGTTCATAATACTCCTCAAACAAAAGTCGATGATATATAAAGACAAAAATACCAAAAACATTTTATTAAACAATATAATAATGGTTAAAATGAAGTTTAAATGTCTTATTAATAATCATATTATTAGGCCAATATGTTTTCTTCAACTAAAGAAAACATTTTATTAAAGTACTAAACTTACCCAAGCAAAAACCTTGAGATATATTAATGCCAATAAAATGTTAAACACTTAATAAAATTTGCAATTAAAAAAATAAAACCCAGTGCAATTCAATTGAACATTAGAAAACTGATACACATTACATAATAACAATTTCAAATCACCACAAATCTTGTTTAAAATGAATGGAAATTGCACCCCATAAAAGATGTCCTTTTAATAACATTTTTTTTAATCAAAATTTCTAATGCTTCTTCTACTTAATGATTAAAAAAAGGAAATTCTGTATTTAATAAATTTCTTGATAAAATGGCCTGTCATTAATAAAAAAAAAATTACACACATTTGTGTACATACAGTGTACTTTTTTGCAGTATTGTTCTAAAGACACTTTGATAAAAATAATTATAAAGACCATAAAAGATTGATAAATCATTGTTTTAGGTGAATACATTGTAAATAACAATTGCCCAACTGGCCTTCAACATCACTTGAATATCATTTAACAGTTTTATCTCTGTAAATTAAAGATACAAATTTTAGAACTTTCATTTATAAATGACAGAAGAATAATGTTACAATTTAGAAGTTATTGCAACATTTTACGTACGGTACATGAGGGGTATTTTGAACAACATAAAAAAAAATTTGGGTCCTATCCAACCCCTACCCCATTCCACCCAACCTTCAATCAAAGATTCCCCAGTAAGAAAAAGGAATAATACTGTTTAAATAAATATGTGCATTTAAGCATTCATTCATGTACAGTCTGGCCACAAAGTAGGGTTTCATATCAGTTAAAAGTTGGCATTAATGCTTTAGGAAGACATTTCATTTCAAGAATGCATATTACATTTTTTTAAAGAAAGGGGAGGCTACTTTTTACAGACAATATTGTGACACTTATCATGAATATAAAGAATTATTGCACATGTATAATTTCTTGTAATAAGCATGTCACACAAGATTGAAATGTTCCACAGATAATTCTGTCAGATGCCTCAGAATTGAAATCACATGCTCCTCTGAATAAATCTGAAAAATATAAACGTGGAAATAATGTAATAAACATTAAAACACTTTAAATGTAAGAAAAATGAGGTCATCACAAGCAAGATCAATGTCAAAGTATGTTGATGGTTTTGATGTCCATCAGCAAATGAAGTTTGATAATACATGTAATATCTTCAGTCTTGAATGGTTTCTCTGAAATTGAACTAAACACAAAGTGTGATGGAAGGACAGACAAGTCAGAGGTCAAACACTATATGCCCTGACCTTATTCATACAGGGGCATAAAAATGTTGATGTACATGTACATGCAGTTAAATAGCTCTTAGCAATATTCATCAACATGTGAAGTTTGATCAAAATAGCTTGAATAATTTCTTTAAAACTGAACCAATCATAATCTTTTTTAAAAAGTGAGGTCAAGGTCAAAGGGAAGCTACTCACCTTAAGTAAACCTTCTCTGCCAATATAACATAAAGACGTACCGACACATGACAACTGCATGGCCTACAATGATCAATCTATTATCCATAAACAATATAGACATTTTTTTCAACTAGGCTTTATATGCATTAAATCACATCAAACCCCAAAGACTTTCATGAAAAAATAAGTTCAAAATCAGCTTTTTCACAGCACAGACAGACTTAATACAAATGGTAACTGTAGACCTGTATTGTGTACAGTGCTGTACACACATTATTAATTTTGCAAGCAAGTAACAAGTCTCATGCATACACAGTATAAATCAATTTTCTTCCCCATCTGCACAAATACAACCACATGTATTTGCATGAACAGATGTTCTTAATTTTATTTACGAAATATACATGAGCTTATGAACTTTACATATGTCACAAAGATGTAATTTTTCTGCAACAAATATTTCACATTATACATGTAAATGGATGTTAAAAAATGTTCAAAGTATTGTTTTGTTTTAAAAAAAAAGGACATCATTAAAAACTCACATTTAGCTTTATTCTAAAAAGGGAATAAAAATGTTCCTCTAGACATGAGAGGAACGTTGTCATCTCCTCTTCTGTGAACATATCAGATCTGTGATCATGAATGCTGAAAAATGCAAAAAACATCTATCATTTATTTAATTTGGGGGTGAAATTAAGACTAATGAAATTGAAACATTTCACCCCTAATAATATAACTAAAAAACTGATTTTCAACTTTATTGAAAATTTTAGAATTTGTTTTCAAATATCACAAATAGAACTTAAATAAAAATAAAATCTGTTGACAGTATTCTTTGCAATAACTAATTCTGTTTTGCAAAGGAGAAAGCTTTGACATATTTCCAAATTACATGTATGAGTTATTTTACCAAATTGAAAAATCTTTGACATAAATTACTCCTTTAGCTCATAGATCTCCAATTTAAATCAGCGCCCCAAAATACCTGTTCCAAACTTTAAGACAATCCTCGGCTTCTATGGTATATGTGACTTTCTTGATTCCCTCACATTCACTTGGCACCTGATAGACAAGTTCTACGGGCTTCTTCTTACGATCTGAAATAACAGAATAAATTAAAACTGGTGATCTGTTACTTTCAAGAAGGTATAGTTTTCATAATATAAGAATGGCCTGCCTTTATAATTAAGTTTTAAGAAACAAGAGAAAAAAATGGATTTGATTAAAATCTGATCCCTTAATACATGTAAATGTAGGTTGCTACACAAGGTACAAGTTATGTAGAAACTTTTGGGAGAAGACCACAGGATCCAGTTTTATTCACATGGATTAAATTTGTATGCTCTTTAAAAGAATTACTGGTATCACTAATACACAATGTATAACATTATGCATTATCAAAAATAACAAAAAAAATAGTAGCACAAATACTCATAAACTTTACCATACATCTCTAAGAGAAATTGTACCTGAACTTTCAAATCCTTACTTGTATTTGCCAGAGCTCCACTCCACATGCCAATCATCCAGGCAAGATGTACAGGAGGGAAGATCATGGGGGTAACTTTGCAGTCAAAATGCATCTGGAAACGAAAAGAATACCTTCAAAACTTGTATCCATTTAAATTTCTCCACCTTTTGCATGATGGAAACATTTAATAAATTTTGCTTTAGGATTTTGAAATAAACACCAAAAACATTCATAAACCAAGAATGCATGTAAGACTTTTGAAGAGACTATTTGAAATATTATGTCTAATTACTGTAGATTCCTTATTTTTTGTGAGTACTTATCACGAAATGGCTCATTAACGTCAAATTGCGAGAATATTTATTCGCAAATGGGCCGTTGATAAAGAGAATTTACATGGATTTCAGCACCATAAAAATAAAAGCAGAATTTAATTTTGTGAGTGATGCTTCTCACAAAATTACGCGATAATAAATTCCTTGAGTTTAATTAGGAATTTACAGTATGATAGATATTTCCCAACATAATTTTTGATTTTACTTAAACCCCAATATAAATATACAGTATGTAGGTAAATATTAACCTGGAGCCAAGTGATAAGGACATCAGTGAGGGCTACAGTAGATTTCACAAGCAGTACAGGGTAGTACATAAAGTGGTCCTTCACATCGGGACTGAGTTGCTCCTCCTCCATCTCCACCCCACACAGTGTGGCTGTCAGCAGGGCAGTGTCTGTGGTACCTTTAACAATGACCAGTTCAGAATAACATCTTTGTACTTTTTAAAGATCATTTTACTGTAACCCATGTTAACTCATATGATAAGTAAGGAAGAGACTGCAAAGTCCTTTTTTCTGAAAGGATCTAACTTTTGCTATTATCTTTTCAACAGCAATCAATTCTGATCAAAAAAAATCAATCCGATATTAAAATATCACATTAAAGACAACGGTATAATAAATTTTTAATAATTTTAATTAAAAAAAAACATGTTTAACTAGAAATATGTCCATAGAACCTGAATGCCCCCCCCCCCCCCCCCCCCCCGAGGGTATATTAGTAATGCAACATGAAAATTTGCATTAGTGTATGAAATTTTATCAGAATATCTTGAATAGTGATGCAGTTGAATTACTTACATCACTATGTATCAGCATATGAAGTTTGGCACTAATTTCATTAAAATGAGGTCAAAGGTCAAAGGAAATGCCTAGGTCAAAAACTGTTGATGCAGTTGAAAAGCTCTCATCAGTATGTTTCACCATATGAAGTTGAAAAAAATATTATAAATGGTTTCTTTAAAACTGACTTAAAAACAATTTGATTAAAGTGAGGTCAAGGTCAAATGAAAGGTCAAGGTCAACAATATTGATACAGTTGAATTGCTTACATCAGTATGTATCAACATATGAAATTTGAAACTGATTTAAGAAAAGTGAGGTCAAAGGAAAGGTCAAGGTCAAAAATTTTGATGCAGTTGCATATCTCTCATCAATATGCATCAACATATGAAGTTTGATAAAAATATCTAGAATAATTTCTTTAATTAAAACCGACTTCAACACAATTTGATAAAAGTGAGGTCAAAGTCAAATAAAAGGTCATGGTAGAAAATGTTGATGCAATTGAATTGCTTACATCAGTATATATCAGCATATGAAGTTTGACACTGTTTAGGAAAGTGAGGTCAAGGTCAAAGGAACTTCCAAGGTCAAAAATATTGATGCAGTTTGAATAGCTCTTATCAGTATGTATCAATATATGAAGTTTGATAAAAATATCTTGAATGATTTCTTTAAAACTGAACTAAACACCAATTTAAGATAAGTGAGGTCAAGGACAAAAGAAAGGTCAAAGTCAAAAATGTTGATGCAGTTGAATTGCTTAAATCAGTATATAAAGTTTGACACTAATTTATTGAAAAGTGAGGTCAAAAGGTCAAAGGAAAGCCATGGTCAAATATGTTGATGCAGTTGAATTGCTCTCATCAGTATGTAACAGCATATCAAGTTTGATAAAAATATCTTGAATGGTATCTTTAAAATTAAGCAAAACCCTAATTAAAAGATAAGTGAGGTCAAGGTCAAAGGAAAGGTCAAGGTCTAAAATGCTGATGCAGTTGAATAGCTCTCATCAGTATGTATTAACAAGTGAAGTTTGATAACACCATCTTGAATGGTATGTTTAAAACTGAGCTAAACACTAATTTAAGAAAAGTGAGGTCAAGGTCGAAGGAAAGGTCAAGGTCAAATATATTGATGCAGTTGCATAGCTCTCATCAATATCTATCAGCACATGAAGTTTGATAAAAATATCTTGGATAGTTTCTTTGAAACTTAGCTTTGAACAGAGCTAAATGCAAAGTGTGACGGAAGGACAGAAGGACGGAAGACAGACATGACAAACACTATATGCTCCGGCCATATTCATGGTGGGGCATAAAAATCAATTACTAAAATGGGGGTGTCAACAACCCTACCAAAATGCAGCCATTAAACAGCAACAATCAGCTTAATTAAGGCACTTTTAGCATAAATTAATTAGTGCTCTTTCAGTATATACCTGTAGTCCTCTTTCCTTTTATCAAAATTTGTACAGCATCAGGGTCATCTGTAAAAAAAAATTGTTAGAATGGAAAACGAGCATTATATGTAAAATCAAAATTAATTTCCTGATTTTAATAATAACCACATCTCTCTCAAAATCTAACAAGCTAATTCAGAGAATATGTATCCCCCACTAAAGGAAAAAAAAGAAAAGAATGTGCTGACCTCTTGGGGCTGGGGGGGGGGGGGGATTTTACTCTGGAAGGGGCACTTTGAGAAGGAAGAGAGGGGCCATAGGGAATTATGGTATGTACTGTAAAATCACATATTTTTGAGGGGTCAAATTTTCGTGATTTGAGGAAAATACTGTAGATCACTAAATTTTCGCGACACCTTTTTTTCGCGAGATAGTCATTGACTCTTGGTAAGCGAGACAAAATTTTCACGAATTGTGGTTATTGCTCTATATAATCTTAAGGAATACTATTATACGCGAGAATTAAATTTTTGCGAGCACACTGTCTCGCGTAATTACGCGAAAATAAAGTTCTCGCGAATAAAAAGTGATTTACAGTACTGTAAACCAACTTTTATTCGCGACGACTTTATTTCGCGATTTACTGGGAGTAAAGTTGTTCGTGACGATTAATTTTCGCGACCAAGCCTTTTTTGGAGCTATTTTTAATAGAAAAAGAGACTTTAAGGACCCGTTCGCGGCGAGAAATATTCGCGATGACGAGGCTCTCGCAAACCTCGCGAAAATTTCTTGCACGCGAATAAAAGTTGGTTTACAGTATATAGGTTCATGAGTATTTGATTTCGTGGTTGAAGAATTCTTCAGTAGTTATATATGCGTAAAATTGCATTTCGTGGTGGACATAAATTTGTGGGTCTCTTCATACATTGAAAACCACGAAAATTAAACCCCCACAAAAATTACTGATCTCACAGTAATTTGATTTAAAAATCTCAAAAGCTACTTGAGATATCATCAGTAAAATAAAAGTTTAGCACATACATAGAATGTATTAATTTGCAACCTTGACCTTTGGATTTTTCACCTCAAAATAAATAGGGGTCTTCCTAAGGCCATAGGGAGTTATGGTATAAAATATCATTGCAAAAGCTCAAAGGCTTCTCGACATATCGCATGGAAACAAAAGTTTTAAAACACACAGAATTTTAAAATTTATGACCTTGATCTTTGACCTCAAAATCAATAGGGATCTTCTTTAGGACATATGGGACTTATTGTGTAAAATTTCATTGAAAAAGCTTGAAGGCCTCCCAAGATATTGCATGGAAACAAAAGTACAGTGGAGCCTCATTTATCCGGACGCTTTCGTTCCTAATAAATTTGTCAAGATATGTGAAGTGTCCGGATATATGAATTACCATTTAAACAAGACAATATAACATTTAAAAATTCTGTCCCAATGAAATATCGTCCGGATACTGAAGCATCCGGATATCTGGCGTCCGGATATCTGAAGGTCCACTGTATTACAGACAGACTGAACTACAGACAGACAGATGGACTGACCAACAGACAGATGGACAGAATGAAATTAAATATCCCCACTTTCAGCAGGGGACAAAAATATTGTGTGATGATATTAAATTACCCGGCACACAATCTTAATTGCATTTACCCCTGGTAACTTGTTGAAATAAAAACTTTAAATCTAAAGCCAAAATTCATACATTCACTCTTTTTCAGTCCTTCTTGGACACAGAACATTGCCTTTCCAGAGATATTGTTCTCCACAAACATTCCTTTCTGACTGGCCTGGAAGTGAAAATAGACTTTTATCATATATGTAACGTATTGAAAACAGATTTCTAAAAGTATTGCTTTTCTTAAAGTCAGCACTTGATATGTGTCTGGACAGAATTAACAGAGCTGATTAGCCTATCAACCAGTGTGATACACCAGAAAATCAGGGAGCTTTGACTATTTATCAAATTAAGAAAATCCTACATACATTTTGTACATGTATATAAATATAAATACTAGGAGACCATGTGCATGTATCAAAGATGGAAAGTCAAGAAACTGTATTTCATTAAGGCCTAAGAGTGATTTTTATTTTTTCAAGGGTCAATGATGTCTTAGTCTGCTAGATCTATAACTTTGTAAAGATGGTCATAATAAACAAGAGAATAGAAAATAAAAAAGCTTCTCACTGCTACAAAACAGGAAGACAACAGCTGGCCATATCGCTTAAGGTCTTTTGGGGAGCTGCTAAACTTGTACAAGGGAGATAACTTAAACACTCGCCAGGTTTTGTTGATGAAACCTGTAAAAAATATAAACTACTAGTATCTGAACCACTCAATTTATGCTGTACTTGGGGTTAATAACCACAAGAAAATGAAAAGTAATCAACCATTGTTCATTACAGAATGAATAATTAATTCTGTATTTTTAAAAATGCATACAGGTTACACCCCCCCCCCTCCAATAATGCATAGCTAAGAATTTGGAAATTCTTTTTTTTCAAACCTTTGAACTCTTCAGATTCAGCAACACTTTCAGATTGGGTTTTTGATTTTGCCCGGACTGTTTTTCTTTTGCCTATAACAAATCAGTTTTACATCAAACATCTTTTTAAAGCAAAGATAAGCAGAAACTTGCAATTTTTTGGCAAAAAGAAACTATTTATACTACATTTTATAAAAATTTGCATTAATTATGCATAAACCAGGGTACATGTAATTGCTTATTATAAATGAAATGAAGAAATATTTATTAAGATCTAGGTCAACTAGATAAAATCATTGTCAAGATACTGAAATAAAACACAACTCATGGGGATATGCGAAAAACATTGCAGATAATCTTTAACCTTGAGTGGTTGATAATACTGTGGTGATCCTCCGACTCTGGGGGGTTCTCCCATAGGGGGTAAACCTCCTTGGGGTGAATCTCTGTGACAACCTGGACTTTAAGGTATTGCCATTCTGTGGTGTGGCGTAACTTTCTGATGAGGGCTTCTGTTTTGTCGCCATGCTTTATCTTACCTGAAGATATAAAAAATTATTTATTTAATGTGTCTGTTTGCCTAGAAAATTGATACATGTTCAACCAAATAAAATTTACTCAGGGTCCATTTGTCACAATATTTCATACATTTTGTAGCACATGTAATTCAATTGTATTTACTCAATTAAGCAAGCAATCACCAGGCAAACATATTAGTTAAAAAGAGGATTGTAATTAAGCTTCTGACCAGATACCAGGTATTTATCTTCAATTCCTGTTATACACATACATTACACTTTAAATGTTATTTACAGATTGTATTACAACAACACAATCATGCTCAAGAACATTGTATGTGTACCTTGTGTTTGATAAATATGTAGTATCCATTTGATGAAAATCTTCAGAATCCTTTACATTAGGTAAGCACTGTAAATAAAGATTTATAATATAATTATTTTTCAATCCTCATATGAAAAAAACAAAACAATTTACTTTAAATTCCACATTGACTAAACCCACATGTGTAAGTTGTCCTGATTTGTATAGAATTAATAAGGGATGAAAATTATGGCCAAAAAAAGTTTTCACAATGTAATTATTTCTAATTCACTTTCTGCCAGGTCCATCACTCAGTCTTATTTTCTCCCTTTCCATTCAGTATTTTATATCAGAGATATAAATAACAAAGATTCGCAACTCCGTCATTAGCATGTTTGTTTACCGAAATATGTGATGGTCCTAGTACTATCTTAAGAATAACTTTTTTTGTCTTGCATATTATTATAAAGTAAAATTAATAATAATTATATTATATTTGGGTGTATGATTTGTAAATTCTAATGAATTTTAAAAGCAAACAGGTAAATAAAAGAGGTTAATGATCGACACTCGGACAGTCCGCTAAATTGCGGCAATATGGCCGACCAAGAGTCACTTGTTGTAATTTCGGATTTCTCCTTTGTTATTGTATTACATAAACAAACTTTGGAAAAAATATCATGATTTATTTCTAAATATAAATTTTAAACAGTTGCGAATCTCTGCTATATGACTTTGTTTATATCAATTAAATTTTTTTTCAGATTATAGTAATTAACCTTACAATGAAGGAAAATGGGCAAGAAAAAATACAAGGTGTGTTTGTGAAACACAGATGCCCCTGGCCCCCATATGTAAGCTAAGAATTATTGCAAAGGTTTAAGATTCACAAATGCAAGTCAAAGGCCATGATGGTATCAAGAGGAAGATTTTTTTTTCACAAGGAATAAGCCTATGAAATATGAAAGCCCTAGTACTAACTGATCAGATGTTAGGGCCATGGTTGAAGTTTTTTAACTAGAAATATGTCCATAGGACATGAATGCCCCGCCGAGGGTGTATTAGTAATGCAACATGAAAATTTGTATAACTGTATGAAATTTCATCAGAATATCTTAAATGTTGATGCAGTTGAATTGCTTTACATTAGTATGTATCAGCATATAAAGTTTGACACTAATTTCTTTAAGTGAGGTCAAGGTCAAAGGAAATGCCAGGGTCAAAAAATGTTGATGCAATTGAAAAGCTCTCATCAGCATATGGAGTTGAAAAAAATATTGTGAACGGTTCATTTAAAACTGACTTTAAACCAATTTGATAAAATTGAGGTCAAGGTCAAATGAAAGGTCTAGGTCAAAAATGTTGATGCAGTTGAATTGCTTACATCAATATGTATTAGCATATGAAGTTTGGCATTAATTTAGGAAAAGTGAGGTCAAAGGTCAAAGGAAATGTCAAGGTCAACAATGTTGATGCAGTTGAATATCTCTCATCAATTTGTATCAACATATGTTGATTGATAAAAATAACTTGAATGACTTCTAAAACTGACTTTAACACAATTTGATAAACATGAGGTCGAAGGTCAAATGAAAGGGCAAGGTAAAAAATGTTGATGCACTTGAATTGCTTACATCAGTATATATCAGCATATGAAGTTTGACACTGATTTAGAAAAGTAAGGTCAATGTCAAAGGAAAGGTCAAAATGTTGATGCAGTTGAATAGCTCTCATTAGTATTTATCAATTAATGAAGTTTGATAAAAATATCATGGATGGTTTCTTAAAAACTGAGCTAATCATTAATTTAAGAGAAGTGAGGTCAAAAGAAAGGTCAAGGTCAAAAATGTTGATGTAGTTGAATAGGTCTCTTCAGTATGTATCAGTATATGAAGTTTGATAACAGTAAACACTATCTTGAATGGTATCTTTAAAACTGAGAAAAGCACTTATTTGAGAAAAGTGTAGTCAAGAGGTCAAAGGAAAGGTCAAGGTTAAAAATGGTGATGCAGTTGCATAGCTCTCATCAGTATATAATAACATCTGATGTTTGATAATACCATCTTGAATAGTATGTTTAAAACTGAGCTAAACACTAATTTAAGAAAAGTGAGGTCAAGGTCAAAGAAAAGGTCAAGGTCAAAAAATGTTGATGCAATTGCAAAGCTCTCATCAATATCTATCAGCATGTGAAGTTTGATGAAAATATCTTGGATAGTTTCTTTGAAACTAAGCTTTGAACAGAGCTACACGCAAAGTGTGACGGAAGGACGGAAGGACAGAAGACAGACATGACAAACACTATATGCCCCTGCTATATTCATGGTGGGGCATAAAAAGTGGGTCAAACTCTAAGGTCAAGGTCAAAAATATTTCTACCAATTGAAAGTTTTGTCTGATGAATACTGTAAACCAACTTTTATTCGCATGCAAGAAATTTTCGCGAGATTCATGAGAGCCTCGTCATCTCGAATATTTCTCGCCGCGAACTGGTCCTGAAAGTCTCTGTTGTATTTACAACAGATTCAAAAAAGGTTTGGTCACGAAAATTAATCGTCGCGATCGAGTTTACCCCTGGTAAATCGCGAAGTAAAGTTGTCGCAAATAAAAGTTGGTTTACAGTATACATGTGATGTATGAAAACCCTAGCACCAACTGTTCAAAAGTTATGGTTAGAGTTAATTTTTTTTTTGGTAAAAGTGGGTCAAACGCCAATGTTAGGGTTAAGAGGTCAAATTTGGTGGTACCCAAAGAAAGGTCTTGTCACAATGAATACATTTGTTAGAAATTATTCAGAAAGCCATAGCCCCATCCATTCAAATTTATGGGCAAGGTGAAAGTTTTTGCAGACAGACAGCTAGACAGAGGGACAGGGCCAGATCTTTGATTATGGGGGCATAAAGAAACATAATGAATGTATTCATGCAGATTTTATTTGTTAGGCATTGCACCAGTAAGTTGGTGATGTTCAAGACTAAAGAAAAACAGTCTTCTGCCGACTGACACCTGATTGCCACTGCAAACAGTGAAAAAGGAAATAACTTTTGTACATGTGAAAGATGCCAATTAAGTGTTTTAAACAAAAAAAACCCAATATTTCTTAATATGTTGACAGTGCGACAGTTAGGGTGACTGAGCGCAGTTACTTTTATAGCATCATGAGGTAGTGTAGATTCTAAATTGTTGAAATCATGGCCCCTGGGGGTAAGTTGCAGTTTTACTTTAGATCGGGCTCAGTCAAACCACACGTGATATTTGGTGCATTTTGACTATGCCGTATCATGACGTTGTATGTATGTAAATAATGTTGCATCACTAAACTGAAGCCTGAAAATTGCTGATTTTCAAGAAGAACCCTTTTATTGACTATTTGTCTGCAATATATTCATTTAATCAGGGAAATTTACTATTTATTAAACTTTTGTTTGTTATTCTCTTGAGAATGTAGCTTTATCAACTGTTTACGAGCAAGGCATTGTAGGTTCAAAGTTACTGCAGTAAAAAATTCTATAGTATTTCGAATTTTCTCTTTGCCCAGACGTTGTCGTTAGAGCTGGCAGTGACGAGTGCACTTCAAGACACTCGCTGTGCTCGCTATTATGCAGATTGACATTCAACTGACAGTGACCCATACATGCCAACTTTCCTGATTTTTTCGGGAGTCTACCGAATTTGAACCCTGTCTACCGCTTGTCTACCGATTTACTTTTTCTCCCATTTCTACCAATTTTTCGAAAATCAGGATTTTTTACCAATTCGCTTTGAATAGTACAGTATTTCCGTGTGCAGAAAACATGGCTGTTTCAATGTTTATCGGTAGGATATCTGTTTATTGCCGCTGATAAGTGATAACAGGTAATCAACAAGGTGTCAACTGTGCTACCAGTTATTACAGTGCCTCCCGATTCTCATTAACAGTGTATATTAACCTAGACAATTACGCCAGATGTGGAAATTTTAGAATTACACACAACAGGATACAAACTGATTAAACTTGTGAGAGTTCACACTTTATAGCAAACTTCGACAATATGCGTATAATCCGTTTATAAAAGGTTTTCACGTTTTGGAAATACGGCATTCCTCATTAAATTATAATTTACGTCATGGAGAAGACACTACCAAAATCCAACATGAAAAGATGTGCCTGCAAGTACAATGAAACCATTAAAAGTGATTCAGAAAGGAAAAGACCATGCCTTTTTTGTAGACTTTGAATGAAAAAGTTAAAAGTGACTTCTTAATATTCCCTGACTAAAAAAAAAAGGATAATTATGTGTCTTTGAAAGTAGCCTTATAAACTTTGTAATTTACCAACAGACAATGAACAGTAACCACATGGTAACTGCATAAACTTAACTTGCTTCAGCTTATTTGCAAAGTTTAACATCCTTATTCATGTAATAATCTGTTTGTGTATCAAATTCTTTAAGACAGGAGGTGTGTTTATCTTAATTATTATTAATATTAACATATTAAATAATTCTGAATAAAATTGTCTTTTTTTAAATTTCAAATGATATTGTATTTGTGCTTTTGTTGAAGTTGATAGAAAAGGAAACACTCTTTAAAGTAGTGATAATATATGATACAATTTAAGGTAGTAGATTGAAATGTATTAAAAAAACACCTACAAATAGTTATTTTCAAGACAAAATGCTGCGAATTAGGACTTCGAAAAATATCGTTACGCGCAATCTGCCCCAAGAAAATTTTCAAAAGTTGGCATGTATGGTGTCCAACAATTTTACAACTAGTGACATAGCTCTCATCGTCACAAACCACGGCAAAATTGTACGCTCCTCTCCCATTCTGGCCGTGGTTGAACAAGGTGAGAATTCTCCGTAGCTCATTAAAATATTGATCAATGCGAGTAAAGCATAGTCGGATGATGAACTTTATCGCGACCTTTCAATATCCAATCGCAGTATAGGAAATCTTTCTCGTATACTGTTGACGTCAGTTGTTGATTTCGATTGCGATGGAAACAAAACTTGCCACTGACTGAATATGACGTCACAATAGAGAGGCGTAAATATTCAAGATTACGACACTTTTTGTGATCAAGCAGCCACGGGTAGGAGAGAGCTATATATGCGGACTCCGGACCGTGGCTTGAGACGATGCATAGCTCTCAGATGGCAACACGGGCACTGGAAGTTAATGTAAATATATAGTGAGTGTATGTATAAAAAAAAGAAGGGTAGGACACTCTTTTTGAGGCAAATTCGGTTTTGGGGTATTGTAGGCCTTTCTCAGAAAACTTGACGCGATTAATCGTTCAGATATAACTTACTTTAAATATATTTACTGTTTCGTTCCGCTTCAATGCCGTCCCTTCGAAGAAAAAGATGTTTTTATACCTCCAAGTGCCTAAGAATTTCGCTAGACTGCCTTACTTCCGGTTTATCCAAACTGAATAGAAAGGTAAGTTCTGATTGGTCAATAATAAAATAAAATTTAGACAGATGGATATACATGAAGCGAGAAACAATTTATTTGTCATGGTATGTTCAACGTTTATTGAAGAGTTAGTTGCAGTTTATATATTTTAGCCTTTTCACAAATAATTTCTAGGAATAATGAAGAATATTAATATAGTATATATAATATGTGTATGACATTGACCAATCAAAACTTACCTTTCTATTCAGTTTGGATAAAGCGGAAGTAAGGCAGCGAAATTCTTAGGCACTTGGGGGTGTAAAAACATCTTTTTCTCCGAAGGGACAGCATTGAAGCGGAACGAAATAGTAAATAAATTTAAAGTAAGTTATATCTGAACGATTAATCGCGTCAAGTTTTCTGAGAAAGGCTACAATACCCCAAACCCGAATTTGCCTAAAAAAGAGTGTCCTACCCTTCTTTTTTTTATACATACACATACTATATATTTATATTAACTTCCAGTGCCCGTGGATGGCAAGTTATATCTAGACAAGGTAGCCATTTGGATACCTTGTAGTTTGTACTGCAAGGAGACAGTCTATTTTAACCAACTTCGATATATATGGTACTTCTTAATTTTTATCAATTATGAAGTTGAACAACAGGGGCTTGTCACGAAATATTTATCTTCTTTTAATAAAGTTAATTACCCCTACTATAAAAATTTGAACATGCATTCTACAGTTTCTACTCTAACAAATTCCAATTTTAGGCAGATTTTTCAAGAAAATATTTTACCTTCTTTACAAATAAAAGGATTTTTATCACACAAAAGCTGCTAGTATGGAATTTCATTTCTTCACATTAATCATTCTTCAAAACTAGCGCCATTACACAAACGGAAATGCTATTCCAAAAGCTACTAGCAAGAGTTTTCATGGACGACGACATATTTCCGGTTTTTACCGGTTAGTTTTTACAACACGCTAGATAACGGAATGGTAAAGTAGCGCAGTATACTTTGATGTGGCATCATTTTAAACATTAAATTTATTTAATTAATAGATATCAGCATTTTTTAAATTAACTGTCTGTGTCAGATTAAATAAATTTATGATTTCCAGGTCATTGGATGGAGAATGGTTATTTATTTGAAAGGACAGATTATTTATTTATATGGAAATGATTTATATATCCTTGAAAATAAATAATTGTTCTCCGATGAAATAAGTTATCTGTTTTCTTAAGAAAAGCACGGGTACTTGTAGACAAGCCCCCCCCCCTCCCTCCCAAAAACAAAAAATAGCCCTCTATACATAATAAGGGAGATTGTTAGAGGGGTATTTTTTGTACGGAACGGTTATTTGGAGTTTTAACCCATTTTTGAGTTAAAAATGAATTTTGAAAATAATATGAAAAAATATTGTAAACTTGAAAAGGAAGTATAATAAATAAAATTGTACCCCAAAAAATTGCAAGCTAGGGGTCATATATTGGGGGGGGGGGGTCCTGTCAACAAGTACCTGTGATGAAAAGTGAACAGGCTTTCGACTAAATCTACGACATCCATAACATCGTTATCGATGTAGACGAATGCCTGTTCTGTAAACAGAATAGACTGACAAGAGGATCCCTCCAGATCCGCAACATATGCCGTGAAATGGAGTTTACGAGTCCTTCATCCTTTTTTGCTTCATTTATTATTATTTCTTGTAGAAATACTCTCCATAATGTTATATAACATGATCTTGGTTCATTTGACTCTGAAAGAAACTATTAAAGATCCCCAGATGCTAAAAAACAGTCAAGTACATTATATGTATTTCAATGGCGATCTGTTAGCAATGAGCAGTTGGCTATGCCGATCAGTTGGCAGTGGATAATTATAACAATTGGCAATGGCGAACCATTGGTAGTAAATAATTGGCATTGGCAATAAGAGAGCAGTAATGAATTGGCAATGGCCTTTAGTTGGCAGTAGGCAATATTGACAAGGGCAATCATGCATTTGGCATTAAAAAGTTGGCGATGATATACATGCATTTGGCAATAAGTAGTTGGTAATGATCAAACTTTGCAGTTAGCTGTTGGCAATTGCAACCATGCAGTTGACAGTAAGCACTTAAATTGACAACGACGATCAGTTGGCAGTGTAAGTTGGTATTTGGAGTAATTTTGCAGTAAATAGTTGCATGACAATGGCCAATATTTAGCAGTGAGAAGCTGGCAATCGTAATAAGCATGGTCGTAATCGATCCTAAACAGAGGTGACGGGAGAAGGGGGGTGTTCCTTCTCCAATAATTTTGCCGATATAAAGAATTATTGTATACTACAGAAAACATTTGTGCCCACTCAATAATAACGTCTGATTACTTTTTTTTTTGCTTGCAAAGGAATTGTACCATTGGTATGTTCCCCAAAACTGGAATTGCTTCCTATACAGGCCTAATTAGATGTCATGTTAAGCAGTTGGCTATAGCAATCAGTTGCCAGTTTGACAGAAAGCTGCATGTCACAGTTGGGGGTTAGCAGTAAGCCGACAAAAATTGGCAATGGCAAACAGTGAGAATGGAATTGTCTTATTAAATAATTTTTATTAAAATATTTTATCAGAGGTACATCGCACAAACCTTTGGTTTAATTATGCCAACATGTTTGGTGAATCAATAAATAAATGGAAATGAATTGTTTTATCACCTATTATAAAATAAGGTTTCAATTAAGGTCAGACGACATGTTCCTCAATTAAATGTTTTGTATCTCTTGGTATTATATAAAAATATTCATATTTGTCATTCTCTATTGATTTCTACATTGTTTTTAAAATATTTTTAAATATAAGTACACCGAAAATTGTGTTATAGGCCATTTAGAAGATTACCCATAAGGTTATATAAGAAATATGACCCTCTTAAGCTTGTATCTTGGCCAAATGCATGGTAAGGTACCCTAATTTTTTGTGAGGAAACTTCTTTAATTACCTTTACTTCAATGACAAATTCTTGAGAAAAATTATATATTTTTGAGGAACGTGTCGTCTGACCTTAATTCGTGGAATACAAGTACAACACAGAAAAATTAGATTTCTACAATGTTTCATATTATCAAATTTTTAAAAAGTGCAATATTTGTAATATACATATATTGTCCACTGCAAAAAGATACATACATATATATTTTCTTATAATACAACTTTAAATGATCAATATTTAGTATTTGTATATTTAAGCGGAATTTATTATTCCGCCAGGGTTAGTTTTAAAATATAAATAAACCGGAACTTGTTTACTTAGATATTATTGTGCAAAATATATTCCTAATTTCATATATATATATTGAAACTGATTATTCGTTCACATTGAGGAAAATTTTAAAAGTCGAAAACGAACTGCAAATGTACATCAATTGAAGACTTTTATTCAATTTTTTTGCCCACTGCCATTTACGACTTTCGGAGCGATATCGGTAATGAGAACTTCCTCTAAGATGGATTCCAATGAGCGACGTGTAATGATGCTGAGGTTGACATTGCTTATCGTATTTGTTTTTCAAGTGAATGGAGAAGTTTTGAATGCTGTTGGGGGTTCAGTTCCTGCATATAGACCACCGCAAGATAATTCACAGTCAAAAGTACTAGGACAATCTGCTGGACATCGACAGCCGATAGGCGACCAATCTCAACGTTCGCAGAATCAGGGTCTAAGTGGAGCAGATGGACAAAGAAAACAGCCTGTTGCTGGGAAACCAACAGCTTTCAGACTCTCAGAGAGCAGAGAATGTGCAGATGATATCATAAAGCACTGTAACCCCAAAATATACAAAAATAATTTTGCCATTCTGGATTGCTTACAGTATGACACGAAGGTATTTGTTTCTTTTGCAGCATATAAACAGGTCCGGCACAATCTCTTGATTAAGCTATATAGCTTGATTTAGCTATATAGCTTTATTAAGCTATTCAGAATAGCTTGATTTAGCTATTTTCTCAGACTTTTTTCTCAAATGTGTTATTTTTTCAACATGTGCAAAAAGTCGCACCTTGGTGCAGTGGAAATATTAAACTTTGTACTCTTCTGAATACAATGCATGTAACAATCACTCACCAAATTACGTCTCCTTGAGAGACTTTGAACTCAAAGTTTTAACAGTTTTGGGGCTATTGATGAGTGACCACACAGTTATTTCTTTAATGAAATTATAAAGGAGGCCAGTTATGGCCAACAGGATAATTGATTAGTAACAGTTCAGCACAATTAGAAGCAATCATACTAACCCACGCCTCACCGCACACACAGTTACTCAAACAATGGAAATTCTTATTTTGATTAAAAGTATTCAACGGCAGCAATGTTAGAACTTTCTATGATTTAGGTTGTATTTTTGTTAATTCATAGTACATATACGAATAGTCAAATACTTGCGACTTTTTGTTTATTTCTTTCAAAAAATGTTTTTGTGAAAAATTGCATATAAATAGCTTTATCAAGCTGTTTTGAATAGCTTAATAGAGCTATATAGCTTTTTAAAGCTATATAGCTTAATCAAGAGATTGTGCCGGACCTGATAAACTTGTTTTTCACACATTGAAAAGAGTATGATTACTACAGAGAACCTTTATCTGGTTAATCAAAGCAATGAAAATGCCATTTTGAAATGATGTTTAATGTGTTGACAGTGTGACCATTAGGGGGAGGGCAGATATTTATTCAGTTTTAACGTTTAATTTCTAGATCTGTCTTTCCAAACCACATGTGACATTTATTTAGTATGTCACATGATGCTTAATGTTGCATTACCAATTCAGAGTGTAAAGTGTCACTCTGCTTACATTTATGAAGAACTTTAAAACTACTGTTTATCTGCAAGATACTAGGTTAATTTTTTTGTTGATCATACCCACAAGAAAGTAATTTGCGGTGAGATGCAGTTCACAATGGATTGTGTCTTTGTGAATTCAGAGGTTACTGCAAAAAAAATTTCATTAAGATCAATGTCCCAAGTCCCAGTTTTTTCTTTGCCCAGGTATTGTTGTTAGAGCTTGCATTGTGAGCAAAAATTTGTGCTGTTCGCTGTGCTCAATATGTAATAACAGTGCAAAAGTTCGTTGAAGTTTGATTTTTCTAAGATTTCTATATTTAATGATTAACTTCAGGATTTAACATTCATTTTTCTTACATTATCAACTACAACAAAGAAAAAAAAATCATTTATCATAAGTGTAGCTTTTTCTTTATTTTTTTATCAACTTAAAGAAATAAAAGTTCATGATAAACTTCATTCTTGTGTTTATATATGTTTTATTTCCCTTTATTTTCAGATAATGGAAGATTTATCAGAAGTTTGTCAGCATGTAAGTGATTTAAACAATTCAAATATCATTGGTGTAAATAATTTTTGATTTTGAATTTGAACTTTACCAAAATGTATAATCCCTTTTCACTTTCAGTTTTTATGGAAATACAAACTGAATTTAACACAAGACGACAGGTTTGACTATGCAGCTGGAGAAGTGTGTAAGCAGGAACTTAGCCAGGTCTGTATGCATCTTTGATAAATACAGATACATGTATTGCATTTCTTTCTTTTTTTAGTGCCTCATCAAGAATGTATAAACTAAATTTGATGCTTGGTTCAAGGCCCTGGATTCAAATAACTATGAATATGAACATCACATTATTAGGCATCCTTGAACATTTATGTTGAAAGAATATTAGGCCCATAAATTAAGGAAAATGAGGAAGAAATCTGTTAGAGAACAATTTGTTTTTTGAGGTCACTTAAATTAGTCTAAGGTTATAAAGTTCCAACACATTGCATAGTCCTATGCATTAAACTTGCAGATAAATGATCTTTCTAATACCATGATCAAATTAATTGTTTTAGGTGTACCTAAGACAAATCAAATTAACCTTGAATTGCAATGAAAATTGGTAAATCTTGTTTCTGTTCAACAAGATTCTTTTAAATCAGTTGACAATAGTAGATAATGTCTGCAAGAGAGATAAGACTTTCTCTTTTTCTTTTGAAGAGCATATACATGTACATTAATATACAAAAATGTATGCATATTTAGGAGATGATGCAATAATAATTCCATTACATTTTAGAACAAAGAATGTTCAGAGCTGGGGAAAGGCAAGGGACTGATTATACCATGCTTAGTAGACAACATTGTGAACATCACGGGAAACTGTCGGACATACCTGGAGAAAATGGCCAGGATTGTGTTCAGTGACTACAGACTGATATATCATTTCGTAGACCAGTGTGGTAAAGATATTACCCAGTTTAGCTGTGGAAGAGTGGCTCCATTGGATGAAAATGTAAGAAAAATGGACTGAAATGGTTGTTTGTAGGATGTGAAGAAAAAACTGATACTCTATAAGTTGAAATTTTAGTGAGATGCAAATTTAGCGATTTGTCCTTAAAACTGTTATTTTATTTTTAGTGAGATATGTTTTTATTGATTTTAAAATGCTCACTAAAGAATCTATTACAAATAAAACACAATTGATTTTTAGCAATATTTTAATTTAAGCAACCTCAACACCTTCGCCAATAATGCCAAAATCAACCTACTGTATGTATTTGAATGTGTACATGTATATTTCAATTGCTCTGATAAAAAAATGTGTAAATCTTTATTTTCAGGATGTTCATTCTCAAGGAAAAACACTAGAATGTTTAGCCGACAAGATCGGAGATTTAGCGGATGGCTGTAGGAAGCAATTATTACGAGTGGCGGAACTACAGGCGGACGACTACCACTTGGATCGCCAGCTGTACTATGCCTGTCGCGAGGACAGGGAACATCTGTGTGACGAGGTACCTGCAGGAGGAGGGAAAATATACGAATGTCTCTTTAAACACAAATTCAATGAAAAAATGTCACCAAAGGTATGCTTTGAAGTTTAATTTTTTGAAAACACAGTTTATCCCTTGTATACTTTTTGTCTTTTTCTAACACCCCTTTGAGTTAACATACATGAGTTAAAGAATTTTTGGGACAGCAATTTTTTCCCAAGAAATCAAGACAATCTCAATATCACATTGTGTAAATTAATTTGAAGTGACATTGGTGTATGCTTGCTGATTGCAGTGTAAACAGATGTTGACGGTGAGACAGCAACTCATTGCTCAGGACGTCAAAGTAGAGAAGACATTCTACAGTGCCTGTCACCAAGACATGAAGGAACACCATTGTTTTAAAAAGGACACAGAGGAAGGGGGTGACTTTCGCAGGGCCACCATTTTATTGTGCCTGGAAAATGCTATTAAAACAGGTATACAGTTGCAATAACAATTATAAAAAGTATCAAAACTGTTTTGGGAAAATAATTTCCAAAGTCAAAAACATGCTTTTTTGTGCATATTTTTATTCCTTGTGGCCTGTTTGAAACTTCAAGTTGAAAATTCTGCTGTTAGTTATGTCATGGTTTTAAATTTCCTGGTTTTGTTTGTCATTTAATATCTATTAAAAAAGTCTTTTCTTAGTCTCTGAAATGATGATTAATATACTATTCAAAGCAAATGAATCAGACATTGATTTTTATACAGAGAAACACATAAGTGCTGAATGCCAAGCAGAGATGGCAGAACTTCGACAGGAACTGATGGAGGACTACTCAATCAGCCCGGAGATTTTATCCGACTGTAAAACGGAGATACAGGAGTCGTGTGACAAGGGCTTAGAGAGGGGAGGCAAGACAATTCACTGTCTGATGGATCTGGCTCGGCCCGACAGGGACCAACGAGGACACAAGCAGCATAAACCAATCACAGCTAAATGTCGCAGAGCGGTAGGGCTCATCTCTGTTTGTTCTTGAATTAGAATTTGTGTTACACTGTCTTCCCGATTGTACCAGCTGTAATGTTAAGATAAAGAATCAAACCTCTTCATTAAGACTTGATTTGATTAAAAAAACATCTATGAATCTGAGATTTTTAAGTTAAATTACCTAGAGAAGAAAGTTGCTCTTATGTTCAAGTCCATGGTAATCAAAATATTTGTTTTTAAACACATCACAGTGTTTTCCCTTTATTTCAAAGTAAAGGGTTAGAGATCAGTTGTAACAGGCAAGGGGCTGAGGTTTATGAACAAAATCTCTATGGACCTTGTAACAAATTTTTATTTCAAAGTAGCATTTTTGTCAATTGAAGCGGTCAATTTGGCTGGTAGCCGGTTCCTAGGGAAAACACTGCATCATAAATAAATCCTTAGAAATGGAGAAAAATATTATTACCAGGTACTTGGTATTATGGATTAAAATGTATAATGTCTGTGGGAGTGAATGGGTTTGATGAATATTTTATCTTCTTCAGCTGGAGGCATTGATTCAGGAGGCTGATCCTGCCAGTGATTATAGAATGGACAGGGTGTTACAAAAGGCATGTGAACCTGTCGTACAAGCCGGTTGTAAACATATACAACCAGGGGATGCCAGGTTAGCTAGCATTTATATTTAATTCAGGAGGCTGCAAAACTTTCAAATATCAATTTAAGTTGTACCATATGTAAATTTATATTGCAGCAATGTATAAATTAGTCTTTTATATAAAGTTTGTGACTATACTGCACTTGCTAGTACACTAAAGTCACTGTAAATTGTTATATTAATTTATTAAGATTCAACGGGTGACATTTTTTTGTATTTTACCTACATATACAAGTACTTACATAGATGTGTACATGTACCTTGAACACAGTGATTGATACAAAATGGTACTAATTTGAACTCACAAACTTTTTAAAAAATTTTACAATATCATTTTGTGAGTACAATGGTTACAATGTCAGTTTTGACATGATGTTTACATCTAGGTTTACAGTGATGAGTTGACTGTCAGTTTTGACAAGAGGTTAACCTCTAGCCTTGCCATGAAGACAATGTCAATTTCGACATCATGTTGACATTTGGACTTGACCTTGTAGAGTGATCAGCTGTTTGATGGATCACCTGGACTCCGAGATCATGCAAGACGAGTGTGAGGAGAGACTGATGGAGATACAGTACTTTGTGGCCAGAGACTTCAGGTAAATTCATTGTCAAGGACACATACAGTTAAAGTAATGTTAAATATTGAAAGAGGCTCAACTTCATTTATAGTTTGGTTTCACATTAATAGGTCTCAATTTCTAATTTGATTTCACTGATTAATTTAAAGTAAAATATAGAAATAATTATATGCACTGTCAATTGCACATAGATCAATGAGGCAGAGTTTTGATTTTTAATGATTTGTCAATCCTATTTTACACATGTATTTAAAGAAAAGTACATATGTATTTATTTTTATGAATA
Source organism: Saccostrea cuccullata (assembly GCF_032062105.1). Classification (NCBI taxonomy): domain Eukaryota; kingdom Metazoa; phylum Mollusca; class Bivalvia; order Ostreida; family Ostreidae; genus Saccostrea; species Saccostrea cuccullata. The sequence continues at coordinate 458,230 of NW_026935858.1, read as the reverse complement.
CAAACATAATCATTCTATCTAAAATTTCATGATGTTCAGTCACACAAGTACATGCAGTTGACATTTTATGATTGAGACATTTTTAATCATTGGATAAATTTATCTACTGAAAATTTAATTTCAGTTGGTACAAAAGTTTATTTTAATGATTATTACACTTATAAAAATCTAAAAAAGAAAAAAAAAAGGAATTCTGGAATATAATTGGAACCTTTATATTAGTTCTGTCAGCTATTCAATACCTCTGTGTTTAGTAAAGACTGTAACAGAAATAATGTCAAAAGTAGATAGTATATATGTACAGCTCCCATAAGCATATTACCTAACCAGCCACTGAAATTTTAAAATGAGAAATTTGTACATATTACATTGAAACATTCTATCTGATCTCGCAGTGTAGAATAGAATTTTTGCTTGCTTTGTTGATTTCACAGTTTACAATTCTTACTGCCTTCTTTAGACTTAAATCAGAGCTTTGTTTGAATGTAACTTTTTTTTAAGTGTGAATTCTGCCTTTTTGCTTTTTGTTTTCTTACAGAGTTAGATTTATTTCTTCTTTTCTTTCTTTAACATCTACTATCCTAATTTCAATTTTTTTCTCTCTCATAGTTAGCATAAATTCAACCACTTGAAAATTTCACAGTATGATTATGTAGTTTTACTTGTAGAAGAGAATGCAAAGAAACAACTTCTTTCCATTCTTCATAAGCCATCACTTATAAAAAAAAACTTAATTGCTATGATCTAAAAAAGTGCTATTAATTATAATCTTCTGTTCTTTCCAAAATTCATGTAATTCATCATATATATGGATGTATTCTAACATCTTTTCTGAACAATGTAAGCAGATGTGCTTCTAATGCTTCTAGAACATACCAAGTAATAATGCATTTATACTCGAGACAATTAAAAACCTGTAGCCCTGTTTTCTGTCCTTGTAAAATCAATAGCATACTGAATAATGCAATCAAAAGCCAGGTGTGATTCTGTTGAAACAGGACATTTTCACAATAATTCCAAATAATTTCCTATGAACTAAAGATCAATAACTGCAACAAGTGTAATTGATATCTGATTGAAAATACTAGCAAGCTGTTCAGATCAGTCTGTCTGCCTTGAGTGATCAGATTTCCAACAAGAGTACTGGGGATTTAGACAGTTTTGTTTTTCTCTGTAGAAAACAGACATACTGGCACAATTTAATGAATTTACATGGTATTGATCTTGGTGCAGCTCATGTTTAAATATATATATATATTTATTGATTTCTTTTTCATTTTTAGCTCACCTCAACGAAGTTGGGGGGAGCTTATGTGATACCCTCGGCGTCGGTGTCGGCGTCGTTGTCGGCGTCGGCGTCCCGGGTTAAGGTTAAGTTTTTTGGAGCAGTTTTCTTTTTACCTATATTGATTAGACATGCATGGAAGATGTTTCTAGTGTGTTTCATTGTACCAGTCAAAGTTTCAGATGCTGCAATTTCAGCAAAGGAATGTCAGACCAGGTTATTGTTTTTGGTGCAGGTTAACATTTTTGGTGCAGTTTTTGGTGTAGGTCTCATTTCCGATAAGCCCTTGTAACTTACATGGATGGTACATCTTTTGCATTTTGCTGAATCTGACCTACATTTTCCGGTTGAGTGAACAGGTTAAAGTTTTTGGTGCAGGTTTCATTTCGAAGATACTATTTGCATGGATGGTACATCTTAGCATGCATACCACCAGTCTTGCTTCGGATGCTGAATCTGACCTACATTTTCCGGTTGAGTGAACAGGTTAAAGTTTTTGGTGCAGGTTTCATTTCCAAGTTACAATGAGACATATAATGACCAAACTTGCATGGATGGTACATCTTAGGATGCATATTACAAGACTTGCTTCGGATGCTGAATCTGACCTACATTTTCCGGTTGAGTGAACAGGTTAAAATTTTTGGTGCAGGTTTCATTTCCAAGGTACTATGAACCCTTTAATGACTAAACTTGCATGGATGGTATATCTTAGGATGCATACTACCAGACTTGCTTCGGATGTTGAATCTGACCTACATTTTCTTGACGAGTAAACAGGTTAAAGTTTATGGTGCAGGATTCATTTCCAAGTAACTTTGAACCCGATAATGACCAAACTTGCATGGATGGTACATCTAAGGGTGCATTCTAAGAAGCTGAATCACATTTTCCGGATTAGTGAAAAGGTTAGTTTTTTATACAGGTTTCATTTCCAAGTAACTTTGAGCTCTATGTTGAACAAACTTGCATGGATGATACATCTTAGGATGCACACTAATGGACTTGCTTCAGATGCTGAATTCGACGTACATTTTCCAGATAATAGACCTCGTAAAAGTTATGGGTGCAGGTCTATCACCAAGAAACTATAAGGCTTTATATAAACCAAAGTTGCACAAATGATGCATCAAGGGAGGAAAACTCTCAATCTTGCTTCAGATGCTGGATTTTAATTACATTTTCATGATGAAGAACTAGTTTTAAGTTTTTATATAGGTCTATTCCAAAGTATCATGTGACTTAATTTGCCTTACTTAAAGACAACATTCGTTGAGGTGAGCTCTGTAATCTCTGATTACCTATGTTTTTCTTCTGTGAAACTCATGTGAAGCTCTCATTGTTTTGAAAGTATCCTGCTCATGCGAACATTGAACTTGTAACATTTTTTTTATTCTACACAGATTGTTTATCAATTTAATCACTCAAAATAGATTAAAAAATGTAAACCACAGAGAAAAGAAAATGCACATGCATAGCTTTTTACATCATTTTCAGAATACATGTATTTTGCTTTCATTGCATACAATCTTTGCACTTTTATGGTTTAACAACTTTAAATAAGTTGAAAATAGTGTATGTATACTCTTATGGCCAGCTGCTTTCAAAGTGTTTGACAATTGTCAAAAACATTCCAAATAAATATTTGATAGTCTTAAAACTCATATTTTATTTAGAAGTTTTAGCTAAAATATCTGCAAGAAATTGTTAGTAGAAACTTTTTTGAAATTAAATTTAGGAAGTGATGAAATATTTAAAGCTAAATTTAAATGCCATGGATAAAACAACTCAGCCTGGCCATGTGTTTCCAGGCTTGACCCAGCTCTGTACAAGAAATGTCATAAAGATGCCCAGAAACTCTGTTCTGCCCCTGAGGACTGGGCCAGTCCGCAGTCAATGACCCCCGATATGGGACCCCTAGTACTGCCCTGTCTGTATCGCCACATGAAGCAACATGACGATGGGCCAAAGGTGAGGTGTCGCCATGTAACAAAAATGTACAGTGTGACATGCAGTTCTGACATCAAAGCAATTCATAACTCTATTTGAAAATGTTGATTACAATATACAAAAAGCTACTTGGTAGTTTCAGAATACATATCAGAATATAGATTTAATGTAATATCAGATTATGGATTTAAATTTGAACAGAACTTTAAAAAAAAAAGTGGATTTCCAATTATTGAGTTGAAGTGTCAGTGTAAACCATATTTTGGGGAAAAAATGGAACAAAATATGAGTAAAGTTTATGGTATTGCTTTGGGGGTCAAGCTGTTCAGTTTTCACTGTACTAGATGCTGCATCTCTCTATTGCTGGATAGCAGGGCCTGATCCTATTTTTAGTGTTGGGTATGTTGCCTTTCCAAGCTGTGTCCTCTAACCATTGATGTGCTTTTCAACCATTACAAAGCTCTTTCATGCAAGTCAAGTTTTTGTTAAAAGATAAGTTTGATTTATTAAACTCTTAATACCAAAAGAATAAGAATCTTTTCTATATTTGACCAAGCTAGAGATATAAAAAATGTAGATGAAAGATCAAGGATAAACTTTTATCATTTATACTTACAAAGACTGATACATTTTAAAGCCTTTAAAAGAAATTAGTAAAAAAAAAACAAAAAGTAATGCTTTTGAGAGAAAATGAAATTGTTTTTGTCTGTATGCAAGAAAATTAAGAAAATCTTTTCTTTAAAATTGAGAAAATTAGAATTACTCCATACTTGAAATTTTAGATGATTCTTTTTCTTTGAATTCATATATCTGAGCTTTGAATCATATAGAAATATGCACAAACATATTTAACCTATTTTCACTTGGTGTATAATTGAATTTTTCTGTACATGCATGATAGAACCTGCACCATTGTCTTGACATCCTGACCTTTTTGCATATGCACTTTTGCTTTGAAATATATAATATTTGCTTTAATTAGCTGCTTGCATGCTTTTACTAACAAAATGAAACTACAGCATCACCAGCTGTTCACCACAGAGAGTGTTACAGAGGAGGACATAGTCAAGGTTTGATAACGGCAAATCTAGGAATGTTTTCCCCTTCAGATTGGATCAACAGTTGTTCAAAAAATGTCGCCGCCCCGCCCGGGAGCTGTGTGGCGTCAAGGGCGACTGGCTGGAGAGTCGACACAAAGATGACAAGAAGCCGGCATATGTCGTCGCATGCTTGTTCAGACATTTTAAGCAGGAAAAAGAAAAGAAAGGGAGAAAGGGGGATCCAGCTAATGCAGAGAAAGGGGTACAGGTCTTTGTTTATTGTTTCTGGACTTTTAGATTCAGCGTGTTTTAGTTCTAATCTGAGGTCAAATCTAACATTAGGAAAAAGGGGTATGATGTTAATGTTTAGTAGGCTTTCTTTTAGGTGTGCCACCAACATTATGTGTGCTGTTTTTACGAATCTAGGAAGTCTGATTTTAATTAGATTGGTTCTATGAGTGGCATACTAAAACACTGTAAATAGTCTGGTCTGGTGTGCATAACATTTCTTCTATTGTGTGTTTGCAAAAGTTCAGGAAGAGGTAGAAATATACTCAGGTCAGTCAGGACTGAGTATTAACTAAATTTATTGAAAGCTTCAAAATATGGGTATTTCAAGCTGCTTCACTTAAGAAAATGGTGTAATATCTTTGCTGTTTGTTTTATCTGCTAGTACATGAGTAAAAATGCAGGTATTTATTGGGGGTTTCAACAAGCTAGGACATTTACACTGCTTCTTAATATGGTGTTTTTGGTTTAGAGTAAACTTATTTCAGCTTACATCTTACAAGATTTTTTGGCTCTACATATTGTCAAGATTGTCATTTATATTGGTGCATGATGGCATTGATGGGAAACAAATTTAATAATGCATGCTTTGTTTAGATGTGGATAATATTGCAATTCAAATTGTTGATGGATGAATGTTGCACAAAAACCTTCGCCATTATATGTATGTGGTGTTTGAAAATATTTGTTCTTTATTCAATTTGTCAGTAATCTCAACCATTGTTTGTCAAAGAATGAAAATGCTTTATCTAGCAGAATTTTTATCTTATGTTTCACTCCCCTATTAACCGGATAAAGCTTAAAATATTTAATCAGCATGTGTAATTAAAAAAAGAACTATTTATTAAATCTTTATTTATGGAGAAAAATAAGACTCTATAGCAGTCAGTAAAAAGAAATGAAATACTTAATTAATCTCATGTGATTTGGTAAAAATTTTTTGAATTGTATAAAAATTCTAAATGTAAGGGACTGTAGATGCACAGTTCTTATACTCTTTACAAATGAATGATACAGGTTTCCAAGCAGTGCAAGATTGAGATCAAGAGAGTGATGAAGCAGCGAGCCCAGCGAGTTCAACTGAAGCCTGAGATCGAGCAGGCTTGTCTCAGAGATCTCGGAATGCATTGCTCCGATTCTGATGATCCGGGAACAAACCAGGTACAACTGCACTTAGAAATATATATTATGATACTGCTTTTACTGTTTTTTAGCTCCCCTGAGCCGAAGGCCGTCGTCCGTCCGTCTAGCTGTCTGTCCATCTGTAAACTTTTCACATTTTCAACTTCTTCTGAAGAACGACGGTGCCAATTTTGATCAAACTTGGTACAAAACATCCTTGGGTGAAGGGGAATTTAAATTGTTAAAATGAAGGGCCAAGTTCTCTCCCAATGGGAGATGATCAAGAAAAGACAAAAATAGGGTGGGGTCACTAAAAATCTTCTTCTCAAAAATCACTGGACCAGGAAAGCTAAAACTTATATGGAAGCATCCTTGGGTAGTGTAAATTCTAAATTGTTCAAATCATGACCCCCGGGGGTTGGGCGGGGCCACAATAGGGAATCAAAATTTTATATAGAAATATATAGGAAAAAATCTTTAAAAATCTTCTTCTCAAGAACCACAGGGCCAGAAAAGCTGAAACTTACATGGAAGCATCCTTTGGTAGTGTCAATTCTAAATTGTTCAAAACATGACCCCCAGGGGTTGGGCGGGGCCACAATAGGGAATCAAAATTTTACATAGAAATATATAGGAAAAAATCTTTAAAAATCTTCTTCTCAAGAACCAAAGGGCCAGAAAAGCTGAAACTAATGTGAAAGCATCCTTGGGTAGTGTATATTCTAAGTTGTTCAAATCATGACCCCCAGGGGTTGGGCGGGTCCACAATAGGGAATCAAAGTTTAACATAGAAATATCTAGGAAAAATCTTTAAAAATCTTCTTCTCAAGAACTACTGGGACAGAATAGCTGAAACTTATGTTGAAGTATCCTGGGGTAGTGTAGATTCTAAATTGTTCAAATCATGACCCCCGGGATTGGGCGGGGCCACACAATAGGGAATCAAAGTTTTACATAGAAATATATAGAAAAAATCTTCTCAAGAACTACTGGGCCAGAATATCTGAAACTTATGTGGAAGCATCCTTGGGTAGTGTAGATTCAAAATTGTTCAAATCATGACCCCCGGGGGCTGGGCGGGGCCACAATAGGGAATCAAAGTTTTACATAGAAATACATGTACGGTATATAGGAAAAATCTTTAAAAATCTTCTTCTCAAGAACCACAGGACCACAAAAGCTGAAACTTATGTGGAAGCATTCTGGGGTAGTGTAGATTCTAAATTGTTCACATCATGACCCCCAGGGGTTGGGCGGGGCCACAATGGGGAATCAAATTTTACATAGAAATATATAGGAAAAATCTTCTTTGCAAGAACCACTGGGCCAGAAAAGCTGAAACTTAGTGTGGAAGCATCCTTAGGTAGTGTAGATTCTAAATTGTTCAAATCATAACCCCCAGGGGTTGGCGGGGCCACAATAGGGAATTTGAATTGTCCAAATTAAGACCCTTGGGGTACGATGGGGTCATAATAGGTATTACAAGGGGGAAATCTGGTTAAGAATCACATGGTCAAAACTTCTCAGGTGAGTGATATGGCCCATGGGCCTCTGTTTGTGTGAAAGTGTTTAAGTTAGTTAAATGAAGTGTAAAATGTATCATGGTTAAGTGTAAAACATGTGTTAAAAAGAATCTTGCATTGGTGTGTGGTTGGATAGACTTTGATATGAAGAAACCTTTAAAATCTATGTAAAACAGATCGATACACTTAAATGAAGTTCCAGGGATATTCATTTTTGTCTGGTTTTAAACCTTATTTATTATTTCTTATTCAAGTTTCCAATACATTTTAAACCTTCTGTGAATGAAATACACTTCTCTTTAAGCATTACTTCCTTATAAGCTTGTTTGCCATTACCCTGTTTAACTGTATGTTTGTTGATTTATTTCTGTAGGAAATTGCCTGTTTACAAGAGCATTACGACACCTTAGACCCTGAGTGTCAGGATGTCATAGGAAACTTCACGGAGGACGAAGACGAAATGCCAGAGCTGGACATCATTCTGATGAAAGCCTGTACCCCCATGATCAGCAAATTCTGTGACACAGTAGGTGTATCATATTATAATAATCATAGTCTCTTCCTTTCAAATTCCACTGTGTGACGTGGAGATTGGTTTTTTTGGATGAGACAGAATAAACTTAAGTCCCGTGTCACAGTAGATGCTGACACAAAAAAGAGCCCTTGCTACTAAAAGACCATAAGTGCAGAGTTACAGGTCTAAATTTTTTAACCCTCAACTGGCAAGTTGTGGTGTTTCAATTAAAGTGTTAAAAGTCCAGTAAACAGAGATTGGTGATGCTGTACATTAAGTATTGGGAGAGATACGTCAAATTTTTCCCAAAAATGTTGTCTGAAAATTGATTCGATAATACAATATCTGGTATCTGCTTTCTTTTTGACAGGATGAAAATGTGGATGAAGACGACACAGATGATATCATGGAGTGTCTGATAGAGAATAAAAACAGAAAAGATATGAACGAGAAATGTCGAGCGGGCATCGAGCATCACCAACTGGTTAGTTAATTCTCCTGTTCTCTGTCTCCCTATCATTTACAGTGAAAAATGCTTCTGGTGAAGTGCTAGGGACCAACAATTTTGTACAATTTTATCATACAGTAGTAGATTTCTATATTTTATGGTATATAATTTTTGCCTTTTTTTGCAGATATCAATGAAGAATTTCAGATTTGATCACAAGTTCAAAGAAGCTTGCAAGCGCTCTGTTTCCAAGTTCTGCAAAAACAAGAAAACAAAGTATGGCACCATATTTTTTGTTACATATATATACATAGGTACATGTGAAATTAATTGCATATAATGTTGCATTTTATGAGAAATAAGTCACCTACAAAAGTGTAAAATTTTTTTCTGTCATCAGATGAATATTTGTCTTTTGTTAGAAATGAAGTGATTTCCTGTCTCAGTGAGCACGTTAGAAATGACACGTTGTTAGACGAGAAGCAGCGAATTGACAGAGTCTGCAGAAAACAGCTACGTGTGGAAGTCTTAGAGAGGGTAAGTAATGTACTATCTACATAACTGTAATGATTAAATCACCATACCTGCAGATAAAAGACTATTCATGAGCAAAATTCTCATAAGAATATGTGCAAATGTGCCAGATATGAATACATATGTAAAATTCTTGATTGAGAAACAACAGAGCTACAAGCTTCAGTTATGTGCCATACTGAAATACAAATACTGTATATAGTGAAGATTCCAACCAGTAACTGTTTTTGAGTCATGGTTATCAACTTGATTATGGGACCATGGATTTTCTTTTCTCAATGAAAAGAAGGTGATCGGTGAGAGATGCAAACCATGGGCCTCTAGGGAAGCAGATAAATATGCTTCACTCTCTGTATCATCTTATTTAGCAAAGGGAATTCGATCAGCTCTGCTCACCTCTATAAACAGGGGAGCTTAGTGGACCCCAAACCATTGACTAGAGAAGATGTCTTTGTATCTGTGATGCTGTGTTTGAATGAGACTCTTTCTGTACTACAGGGTGAAGATATTCACTTGGATCGGAAATTAGAGGAAGCCTGTCACAACGATATCAAGCAAAAATGTGAAGGGTTGGAGTCAGGAAATGCAAAGGTGGGTGTTGCATTTTTCTTAATAATTTTTGGTTTTAGTAGGGATTTTTTTTTCAGGGAAAACATTTTTTATGATACCAGTTCGCAAAAGAACAGCAGGCATTCACTCTAAATTACTTCTGGTGTTAGGAATTCAGAAGTGCAGGTACCTTTCTTTGAAAGTTTAGGCCATAATAAATAAATTGCTAGATTCTCATCCGAATTTTTTCAAAGATCGAGGCGTGCGGGGGGCTTTTATTTTATATTTTTTATTTTTTCAATTTTGCAGATTTTTTATTGACCTGGTCAATCGGTGTAATTTTATCTACAATACCCAAATAAAAGTCATAGTAAAGGTACAATTATCTCTTACTTCACATCATCACCAATCTTTTTCAACCAATGACCCTTGTTTAAAATATATACGCATGTATTACAGCAATTACCATCTTTTCAGTTGTCAAAATCATGTCGACTTTCGCGGGATTTAAAATGAAAGTAGAATGAGAGATGAATACCGATCCCGATCAGAATTAAGATGAAGAAAAGCAGAAATAAAAAAAATCGAGGCGGGGGTAAAAAATCGGGGCGGGCGGGGATGAGAATCTAGGAATATTTTTATTATGGCCTTAGCGTTCAGTGTTTGAACCATGGTTAGAACTACACATATTATAGAATGTGTGTGTATTTTTTAATGGTGATGCTAAATCACATTCAATTTCTGAAATGATTTTCATTTAGTTTGAGCTAGTTTAAAAATTTTGATATTTACACAAAATGATAATAAATTAATGTCCTAGAAAGCAAAAGAAAGAATGCCATGTGTAAACCTGCATTATGTTTTCATATTAAAATTTTGTTTGAATGATGTGTGGCAATTAAATAAAAACACTAGTCTTGCAGCTTTTGTAAATCGGAAAGAATTATATCGGATTATAAAAATATTTTTCTTCCAGACAATAGAGTGCCTTAAGAGTCATCAGAAAACCCTGTCAAATGCCTGTCACAAGGTTCTGTTCAAGAGGGAGGTATGCATATCATTTCACTTAAGTTGTTAAAAAAATATACTGATATTTCTGTAAAAAATAAAATACATGTAGGTGCCTCACATTGTATGGTTGTAAATACATGTAACAAAGCAATTTTTATGACTTTTCAGAAAGAAGAAGCTGTACTGGGTGATTACAAAGTACACTCTGTGTGCAAGAGGATGATCAAGGTGAGTTTTTTAGCATGTAAAAAAACCCCCCAATAAAATCTGACAAATTTAAGGTTCTAAATCTTATAAGAAAAAATTCATTCGTTTTGTAAATACTAAGCCTAGTACACTTACTGGGCTAACTCTTTCTATCCCAGATATGGCAGCTGTAGTTTTGATAAAGTCAGTTTCACTTGTTGATGTTTAATAGATAAACTCTAGTTGATCCTCCAAAAATATGTGAGATATTTTTTTTGGAAGAGGGGGGGGAGGTATATTTGTCAAATCAGTCAGTAATTAGTAAAATGTTAAAGAAATTTTATGTTGGAGTTAATAGTGTGATGGATTGCACAGTTGTCAGCTTAGACAGTTTTCACTGTGTATAACGGGTATATTTGATAATTTGCTGATAACTGTTATCTGAATTACAGATGTTCTGTAATGACAAGGAGGAGGAGGATGAAATCTTGCCCTGTCTAAAGAAGAACAAAGATAACCCCGACTTTGACGACAAATGCCACCAGCTGATTACAAAGCGAGAAATAGCCGAAAATAAAGGTGGGCTTCAAATTAATCAAAATCATACAGGGGCAAAATCATACCGGGTAAATCAAACCAGGGTAAAATTATACTCAGGCAAAACTCATACCTGGCAAAATCATACCAGGGCAAAATAATACTTGGGCAAATCATACCAGGAGAAACTCATACTGGTCAAAATCAAACCAGGGTAAAATTTTTACCTGGCAAAACTCATACTTAGCAAAATCATACCAGGGCAAAATCAAACTAGGGTGAAATTATACCAGGGCAAAATCAAACCAGGGTAAAATTATACTTGGGCAAATTATACTAGGGCAAAATCATACCAAGCAAAATCTTACCAGGGCATTGAACAGAAAAAAGTACTGGTTTATTGCAGTATATAAAAAATGGAAAGAATGAAGAAGTGAAATGGAATATTTTTGGATACATGTATGAAACACAAATTTATGAAATGTTTTTCCACCCTATAGATTATAGATTAAATCCAGATCTACAGAAGAAATGCCGTCTAGACATTCCTAAATTCTGTTCTGATATTCTCAAAACTCAGAAGAATGATGACGAACTCCAGGGCAAGATTGTTACTTGTCTGAGGAAAAAATTTGCTGTGAAGGTATGAAACATTATGTCATTAGAAGAAGAAGATAATTAAATTAACAGGTTCTGAATTCTCAAGAATTATTACACACTTTATTGGACACAAAAGACAGGTTTATTTAACACGAATCTCGATATTGATGTGTATTAAAGACTGAAAATATAAAAGTTTTCAGAAACCAGTGTATTTCATGATAGCTTCAGAGTTAATATTACATATATTTGATTGATGATTCATGGGTTTAAAAATTCAAAAATATCTAGATCTAAATGTTTAAGAAGTGGAATTGAGAATCAAAACTGACAGTTATTGATTAATTGATTGATTGATTTGTAGAGACTGTCGAATGGATGCAACTCTGTCATTAAAGACATCATCAAAGATTCGGCAAACAATTACATGGAAGATCCAGTCCTGGCCACAGCATGTGAAAAAGAGGTACACAAAATTAATAGTAAAGGAAATAAACATTTCAGTATTTCCATTTTGTAATAATTCCTATGGTAGAGGATTTTTGGATAGTTGTGAGTCAGAATTGTGTGTATGTAGCGAGGGGGGATCTATTTACAAAGCTCTGTGTCCTGACAGAAGAGTAATTAAGTACCAGTCCACATAAAAATCAGACAAAGGGTGATATATGAGGGTTTTCAGAATTTGATGATTTTTCACTCATAGATTTATTTTGAAGTATGAACAATGTATGTAAAATGAAAAATGTTTTGAGTCATGGTAACCATGGAAACCCGGCCAAAGAAATTTCCTTAGCAACCGGCGGATTTTTCAGTGTTGAAGGACAAAAAAATCACCTATGTTTGAGGCTTAAAATAACACGTAAATACCATGAGAATTTTTCTTACTTATGGGTGTAATAAAGATACACATTTATTGTGTTCTAATAATGTAATAAAAAATATTTAGGTCTTAAGTCAGTTCTGTGGTAGACATTGGAAGGTACATATGTTTTACAAGTTTTGCTGATTCAGCATTTTTCGTGATTTTGGCAATATTCAAGGCCAAATTTTAAAAATGGCCAGATTAATACAGTTCTTGCATGTATCTCACATAAAAGCAGAGGTATTTCTCTTTTAGAATTTGAAGTCAAATCCATGGGCTCTTTTGAAAATCGAATCTGTTGCCTAGCAACAAAAATGGGCTTTTTGATGCATAAAATGAGAAACAATGTAAAAAGTTTACGGAAAAATCAAATGAACGGTTATTTATGATAAACAAGATACAAATTTTAAAATAGTATAATTAAATTTGGTTTCCCTAGCACATTATTGAATATTGCATAATTCTTTATCTCCATAGCAACGGCAGGTTCTCCATAGCAACAAGGCAAAGAAAGGTAATTTTGGCGTTTATGCGTGTAATCTTATTAGAGCCAATCGGAAAACCCCTAAAGGATTACATTGTTTGTGACGAGCTGACGCTTTGCTTGTCGAGAACTTTAAATTCTACGTCACATTCTCGCCACATCAAAGGACGTAACCGAGATGGCGTCTCTCCCACGCTAAAGTCGGTCAGCTGCAATACACATCGCCGACGTTTAACGAGTTTACAAAAGGGGACAGAAAACACAATTTATTTATAGCATTTACCATTTGTGTACCGGTATATGGCACAGTATACATGCGATATAAAATGATGTACATGATCAATTTAAATTGCTGGATTTTAAGTATTCGTCCTGGTCATTCTTGGATTGTGTAGTATTTTAATTGTTTCAAATCACTAGTACTGTTGATGTGAAATGATTTTTCTGTGGAAAAGAGAAATATTCCGTTCGTGTATCAAGCCGTGAACTTGAGACTTGAGAACTAAGTATACATAGATTTTTTATTACATGTATACCCCAAACAGCCGTATTATACCAGAAAAATATGTACTTGTACTTTAAGTATCCATATATAAAAGAACATTTCTGTCAAGAAGAGAAGTATGCCTATTCACAATTGTCAATAATTATGTAAAAATACTAAATTAGAACGGGTGCATAGTTTTGCTTTAAAAAATACACACAATCATGTATAATAGCTCTCTCTCTCTCTCTCTCTCTCTCTCTCTCTCTCTCTCTCTCTCTCTCTCTCTCTCTCTCTCTCTCCAGGAAACGTTTCAGTGGCTGAATATATATATATTTCACTCTATTGCATCAGTGATGTTTAAAATATGATCAGGTATTTTCGTTAATTTAGCACTCAGTCTCTGATTTTTTAATTATCAGTAAGCACACATTAAATCCATTCTGATTGATCATATACGACATACATGCACTGCTGCAGAATTTTTAAATACTGTGCATTATGTAGAAAAGTACTCAAAAGCACATTTTCGCAATCCTTTATAAAACTGAGATTTCTGTAAGAACATGTAAATACCCATAACAGGGAACCCATACTGAGCACTACGTACGCAGAGTTTTTGCAAACAGAAACATATCCTCCATATATGGGGGGGGGGTTAGAATGGAAAAAAAAAACAGGTGCGATTTCAGCAACTGTGGGACAACTTTATCGAATGCTCAGACAACTTTTAATAATCATGCGATTCAATGAATATTTATATTGTACTAACGTAGTGGAACTACAAGAGGTCCATGGGCTACATCGCATACCTGAGCAACGTGGCTAAGAAAATAGCAGAAATCAGCTCAGTATTGAAAGTTTAAATCCATAAGTGGTCCCAATCTACCTTTAAAGGGGATGGGAGTATATGTGAACAAACTTGAATCTACACGTCTTGAAATTTTCTCCCATAAGTTTCAACATTCTTGGCACTCTGTTTCTTGAGATGATTTTAAAAACATGTCATCAATTGCAAATTTTCACATTTTCTGAATTATCTCCTCTAAGAAGTCGCCCTTCATTTGAATAGACTTGAATACCGTTTACCAAAAAATGCCTTGTGGCAAGTTTGGTTAACATTAGCCCAGTGGTTCTAGAGAAGAACTCGAAAATGTGAAAAGTTTAAAGACGGATAAACAGACGTCAGGCAAAATGTGATCAGAAAAGCTCGGCCAGCCCTCGACCCACCCTTCCTTTTTTTCGTTTCAAACATATTGTTCGAAAGGTTTTACGTTTTAATAAAGATACTTTACAACAGCTTAAGTAAACAGTTTCATGTTATTTTAGTACATGTATATACTAAAAATATCAATTCGTAAAAATTATTGTGCACTGTACTTTAGATACATGAGACTGTCACAAAAATTTCAAGACCGTAATCCACTCTTGTTGCATCAGTATAATGACGATATTCTCTTTAGGTCAATGTACAAACAAATCAGAATAAAGCCAATATTGCGGGTTAGTGCAACCCACATCACAAACCTGTTCTTCTCTAAGAAATATATAACACAGTGCTTAAGCACCCAAATAAAAACACCTATAGAAACTCATTGCAAATACCAGAATATATTAATTATATTTTAATCATTTAAAAATTGCAACATAACAAAAACTAGCGCACGCTCCCTGCGACGCAGTTTAGTACCGGTAACTGTCCACGTCTATTTATTTTCAAAATCTGCCAGGCCCATCGAAAGGAATCAGAAAATGCATGTGTAATTAGATTTAGGCTTTATAGACATAGGCATCGAAACCGGGCGAGCGTAGAGAGGGGGGGGGGCTTTTTCAAAGTTAGACTTGGTATAGACATTGAACATTGCTGCGTAGGTATACCCACGAAATAGGATTTTTGTGTTTGGAAAATACACATCCCTTGTTTTTGTTTTTGTGTGTGTGTGTGTGTGTTGTTGTTGTTGTTGTTGTTTTTGCTTCTCAGGTTTTTTTGGAAGGTCTAAAAAAAAATTTCTTACCCTTAGCCCCCACTTTAATTTGCTTCCGATGCCCATGATAATTAGATATTTTCCGTCGTTTGGTATAAATTACCTTGTACATACAACATTCGTTAAAACTTAAAAATAAATTGAACTTCAATCGTTAAAATTTGAAGGTAAATGGACACGTCTTCCCAGGCCTTCCCTCTTTATCTTTTCTCTCGAATATACGCATAAAGAGGGTATCCATTTTTCACCAGTATATTTTGTACCAAATCCAACAATCTCAGTATGCATGACTTGGGTTGATACGCGTAACTAATAAATCTAATGATCAATGAATCATGCACTACTCGACTTTTATACTTGTTCGCAAATATGAAAAAAAAATTGCGATAATAGAATAAAATAATCGACCAACTAAAATATTCGTAATGGAGTGAAAAAAATCTTTACATTTTTAAAATCAAGGTTAAAAAAACTTTTTTTTCAATTCAAGGTTTAAAAAAAACTTTAAACTTTGCAGGTAACATTCAAGAAAACGACATCGGGACTGTCTACTCCATTTTTTGAACCCCGAAAACAAGCTGTATGTTGCAGCTGACCGACTTTAGCGTGGGAGAGACGCCATCTCGGTTACGTCCTTTGATGTGGTGAGAATGTGACGTAGTATTTAAAGTTCTCGACAAGCAAAGCGTCAGCTCGTCACAAACAATGTAATCCTTTAGGGGTTTTGCGATTGGCTCTAAGACTTATTCAAAATAAGTCAGAAAAATCCGGTTGAGCAAAATTGACAATGAAATGTTGGTTTTATCATTGTTATTAATTTTGGGGGGAGGGGGGGGAGGGGGTACTTAATCAACCCATATTGCAAGGATTCCGTGTACATGACAACCAAAGTTCCTATGTCTTCAGATTTGACTTTGGGATTGTATTGTTTGTCATGGAATTGGATATTCAAGTAATATGCTGATAATTGCATGGTGATAGTTCGGAAAGACTTTAAAATGTTGTATCAAGTTATTGAATATTGTTCAATGACTTATTTCCATAGCAACAACACCACTCCCCTAGCAACGACACAAAGAAAGTTTGACGCATATTCATGTTACCTGTAAATCTTTATCTAAATCATGTCATGAAGAAAAAAATTGATGTTGAAATGTTTGTTTTTCGAAAGTATTTTTAAACTCATTTAATCTATAACAACTATTTCTAGCACATAGCAAACAATGTTACATTTTCAGTATGGGATACTCTGTAGTCGTTATTCATAATATTGAAAGATTCGGCACTCGTCACAGATTACAATGTAACAATTAATTCCTCATGAAAATAAATAGATAAATAAAATGAATAAGGTCACTATGGAAACATTTCCAATGATATTTCCAATTTAATAGGAAGATCATGTTTTAATTATTCTATTGATACTTGTCATAGATTGGAGAGTTTTTTTCCAAACGAAAAGAACCGTTCGCGGTAGCTCAAAGGTAACACTTACTGCGTCCCACAGTGGGATTCGAACCCGCGACGTAAGGGTCAGCTCCTTACTTCGTGACTCTAGAGAAGACGCTCTAACCACTGCTCCATGAGGGCGACGCGGCACATTAAAATAAATCAAAATAAGAAAAGTCGCATCGCAGTCAGTTACAGTTATTTACGTAAAATTGATGTTTACACCATTTGAAAGAAATATAGCAAGATGTCCAAAGCTAGATCAAATACAAATGAATTTAAAACATGGCTAGTCACACAAGTAGAAACTTTATTTTTGTCTGTTGTTTGGTGAGATTTGCATTAATGTAGTGCAAACATATTTCAAAAATTATGCAAACGATGGTCAGAGGGTCATCTTCATGTGTCCGGTTAGTTCATATCTTAAAATGGAAATATTATGCAACAGAAACAAAACAATTGACATCGAACTCATCCATGTAACACAGGGCCCATGGGCCACATCGCTCACCTGAGCACTGTGGCTAGGAAAAATCAATTCAGTAAATGCCTGAGTGGTCCCGATCCTAAAAGAGGGGGGATGATTTGAACAAACTTGAATCTATGCATACTTGAATCTACACTAACTAAGAGTGCTTACATATTTTTTGACTAACTGTGGCTTTATTCCAAATAAGTTATGTACTTTTGTGGTCCCATCAAATCCTGGGGGTCATGATTTTAACAAATCTTTATCTAAACTACCTGAAGATGCTAACATTCGAACAAGAACAATCAAGATTTTTATATATTTTTCCTATATATTCCTATGTAAAACTTTGATCATCCATTGTGGCTGTACCCCCGGGGGTCATGATTTGAACAAACTTGAATCTACACTACCTGAGGATGCTTCCATATAAACATGACCAATTATGGCTTTGCTGTTATTAAGAAGACGATTTTTCCTATATATTCCTATGTAAAACGTTGGTCGTCCATTGTGGCCCCACCCTACCACTGGGGGTCCTGACTTGAATAAACTTGAATGTACACTACCTGAGAATGCTTCTACATAAGTTTCATCTTTCCTGGCCCAAAGTTTTTACATTAATACCAGTAATTTATATTGATATGGTGGCAAGAAGTATAAAATTCAAGTCCATCCCCCTCCCTTCCCCAAGTAAACATTTGAGTGCTGAGCGGATTTGCTTTTACCTAGCCCATGTGCTCAGGTGAGCGATGTTGGAGGTTGCTCCCACTACTTTGATACGCGTTGCTATGGGCCTGTTCTCTGGGTAATAGCATTTGAAGCTCCAGAGCTACAGATTCCTTGTGAGCTGAATAGGTGTCAGCTGCCCAACAACAAGTTAAAGATACAAGCTTATAAATATCTTATCTTTTGAAAAATGGAAATTATCTCAAATGAACACAATATATGCTAGATAAACATTGCCAGGGTTAAGGGTTTTATTAGGTGTACACAATTGTGTGTGCTTGCTCATTTCATATTCATGTTTTCTTTCACTGCATTTAATTTCCACTATTTTGCATAGGATTTCCGACATGCTTAAAATTTCAATTCCGACAATTTTATTTCATTTCCGACATTTTTGCATTTCTTGGATATCTGCAGGATCCCTTACTGACAATTTTTTGCTTGCCAAACAGCTGGAAATAAAATTCTAAATAAATTTATTTCATGTTCAAAAAATAAAAACATATTTATAATTCAATACATACTTATACAAGTAGCAATACAACTTACATTAATATCTTTTCCTGTGCTACATGTACAGGCGTAATTGTACGAAAGCCTATTAGGATCAATCTAGAGAGAAAAAAAAATCAAAAAGACGTAATAACGCCAAAAAAGGCGTTATAACGCCTTTTGAAAAGGCATTATTACGCCTTTTTTCCATTCCAAAAGGCGTTATTACGTATAACGCCTTTCTAAAAGGCGTTAAATATTATGCCTTTCCATTCTAAAAGGCGTTATTACGCCTTTTTAAAAGGCGTTATACGCCTTTTGAAAAGGCGTTATTACGCATTTATTTTGAATACAAGACTTAACATATTTAGCCCAACCGAGGAGTGCGGTTGGGGGGGGGGGTTGCAGAAATCTAACCTTTGGGACAAAAATTTCACAATTTGATATAGGACTAATTTCTCAAAAAATAATTTAAACAGATAACAATTAGATTTCCAGGGAAAAAAGATTTTTAAATGCGTTATATATTTTCAATGTTGAACCAACTAAGTCCTTCTTAAATACCAGACACACCTCTACCAAAGATCATTGATTTCAATTGCTCATTATACCTATGCAAATAGTTTGCCTGCTTTTTTCCAAGAAGAAAGAAAAATGTCTTCAAATGACCTGAATTTTAATACATGGCAAGCAAAGCTCCAAGATACATCTGCCTATATCGTATCTTCACAAGTAGAGTGTTGCCTTCTTTTAATACGAATGCAAACAGTTGTCAGTGAGATGTGCAGGAATATAGAGAAATGCATAAATAAAGATGGTTTTAATTAAATCTTTCATTTATTTATTCATTTTATTAACATAAATTAACGCCTTTCCATTTTCCTTTGCAAGTAGGCTAGTAGTACGAGTGCGAATGAGGTAACCCCCCCCCCCTCTTCACATACACACTTTTGGGGAAAAGTCTTCAGTGCTACAGTTTAGATATTATAATTAACTATTGGGTGCTTGGTTCCTGAACATTTTGTCGTTGTGTGTAAAACTGTGGCAAATTATTGCATCTAAACAAAGTTTTACCGAGAAGTCCCAAGTTTAGCCAGTTGAGTAGGGTTGGTGGTGGTGGGGGGGGGGGGGTAAAAATCACGGGCCTGTTAAATGCAAAATAATTGTTATTCAAATAACGCCTTTTAAAAAGGCAAAATAACGCATTTTAGAAGGCAAAATAACGTCTTTTAGAAAGGCACCCTTTAGAAAGGCATAATAACGCCTTTTGGAAAGGCGTAATAACGTAATATCGCCTTTTGGAAAGGCGTAATAACGCCTTTTGGAAGGCGTAATAATGCCTTTTAGAATGGAAAGGCGTAATAACGCCTTTTAGAAAGGCGCCTTTTGGAATGTAAAGGCGTAATAACGCCTTTTCAAAAGGCGTTATAACGCCTTTTTAGCGTTATTACGCCTTTTAATTTTTTTCTCTCTCTAGATTGATCCTAATAGGCCTTCGTATAATTGTGATGTCTTTGTATTAAAAACATTCTACTGTTTTTTGAGAATTCCTTCAAAGATGATTGTTTCTTCTATGGCCGTGTAAGAAGCAGGCCGGGGGGGGGGGGGGGGGGGGGCTATTATGCCGATACTTAGCTATAGAATACTATTGAAAACTTCACTACAATATACATGTGCCCCCTCAATAATAATAATATCTGACGATCTTCTAAGTTTTAGTTTGTTTGCCAAGGAATTTTCGGTTGTTGATAGTGCCCAAACTGAAAATATATGGTTGTAGAGTGGTTGAAATGCATTTTTTTTATTCCCCTACACTGTCTATGGTTATAAAGTTACCAAACTACATAAGCGTCGGAACAGGGGGGGGGGGCTAGGGGCTTAGCCTTTTCCTAGTATAGACATTGAACATTGCTGTCTAGGTTTAGCCCCCCACTTTCCACAGACACGTTGCAAAATAGGCTTAAAATTGGGAATTCAAAGTGGTGCTGTTTGAAAAAAAATGGTACTGAATAACAAACCTACCCCCCCCCCCCCCCCCCCCCCCCCCCATGTCATGGCCTTTGGTTTAAAACATAAACTAAAATCAATTGCAAATTTCATTATTTTGGATTTCAATGATTTATTCTGTAATATTTTTCATGAGTTAAGTCTTAAATCCTAGCTACTTTCATTGCAGAAAAGTACTGCTTGAAAAATGTCAGAGATGAAAACTTTAAAATATCGGAAATGAAAACAGTTCCGGAAATCAAATGCAGCCATTGAAACCATGGACTGTGAGTGTCTTGAATCTAATCCACAATATCGTACAGGTTACATTAAAACATTATCTATGGAAAACATCCTTAATTTGGTATCATATGATTTTTGCCCGTTCAAACATACAAGAAATTTTGCCCCATTTTAAATTCGCCCAGTCACAGTTCTGTTGAAGAATTTATACTGTGTTTTTTGAACTCGCCCCATTTTAAATTCACTCACATGTAGTTGTTGCCATGACAACAATTGATGGAACATTTCATATATTTTTTCAGCACTCTCCACAAATACAATCATCAACACATTAATTTAATATTCAATTCCATGACGAACACTGATCCAAAAGTCAAATCTCTTTACAGGAGCTATGCACTGGGAATCGTTGCCGTGTGTTGATTAAAGATGAAAAAAAAATTAAGATTGACCAACAGTTCATTGTCAGTTTTGCTAAATCACATTTTCTGACTTAATTTGAATAAGCCTTAATAAGATTACACGAATACACACCAAAATTACCTTTCTTTGCCTTGTTGCTATGGAGAACCTGCCGTTGCTATGGAGATAAAGAATTATGCAATATTCAATAATGTGCTAGGGAGACCGAATTTAATTATACTATTTTAAAATTTGTATCTTGTTTATCATAAATAACCGTTCATTTGATTTTTCCGTAAACTTTTTACATTGTTTCTCATTTTATGCATCAAAAAGCCCATTTTTGTTGCTAGGCAGCAGATTCGATTTTCAAAAGAGCCCATGGATTTGACTTCAAATTCTAAAAGAGAAATGCCTCTACTTTTATGTGAGATACATGCAAGAACTGTATTAATCTGGCCATTTTTAAAATTTGGCCTTGAATATTGCCAAAATCACGAAAAATGCTGAATCAGCAAAACTTGTAAAACATGTGTACCTTCCAATGTCTACCACAGAACTGACTTAAGACCTAAATATTTTTTATTACATTATTAGAACACAATAAATGTGTATCTTTATTACACCCATAAGTAAGAAAAATTCTCATGGTATTTACTTGTTATTTTAAGCCTCAAACATAGGTGATTTTTTGTCCTTCAACACTGAAAAATCCGCCGGTTGCTAAGGAAATTTCTTTGGCCGGGTTTCCATGGTTACCATGACTCAAAACATTTTTCATTTTACATACATTGTTCCTACCTCAAAATAAATCTATGAGTGAAAAATCATCAAATTCTGAGATCCCTCATATATCACTTTTTTACAGTTTTGTCTGATTTTTATGTGGACTGGTACTTAAATACTTGTAAATGAGGATTCGATTTCTGCAGTGCTATAATTGCTCTCACACAGACATTGTTTGCACCATAAACCCAGCGTAGCAATAAGTCTGGGACTTCTTTTACAGATCTTTAAATACTGCGGCGATGAGCACGAGATGGCAATGAAGGGAAGGTACCCTGAGAGCAGAAACAAAGTAGAAATGGTACAGGTCCAGGATGGCAATGGAAGAGTTGTGGAGTGTCTAAAGCAAAAATTCCTGAACCGTATCATCACTAATACTGTTTGCAAACAGGTTAAAATTCAGTTGTTTTTCTACCAAGTTTCATTCAAGTTTTTCAATTAATTTCTTGAGAAATTAAGAAAAAGGTTCATGTAATACATATACTGTGATTACAAGGGGTGTTTATATTTGTTGGATTTTTTAGGGAATCAGGGAATATTTAAAAGATTTCCTAAGTGTATTAGTTGTTTTAAAGGAAATTGCTTTGTTTCAATACTCTGATAAAGATATGTATTGTAAATTTGTATACACTGTAAATCAGCACATTCAAAATCTAGTGCAATCTTTCTTATTTTAATTGATAGGCATAGTCTTAAATTGGTATTCCAGATTGAAGCCAGGCTTCTATATGAATTTGTTATAATTTTAAATTAATGTGTAATTAATTGAAATAATGGGTGAAAGGCAGTAATGATGACGCTAAAATATGATAGCCCTAAAATTAAGTGCAATTGCAGTATTATACGCCCGTCTTAAGACGGGACGTATTATGTTATAGGCTTCGTGTCCGTCCGTCTGTCTGTTAGCTTTTTCGTTTCCGGCTCATAACTTTAATACTACTAGGCCTAGGATTATCAAACTTTGTCATCTGATGCATCTTGGGTAGAAGGTGTGTCGCGCACAAAAAGTAGGTCGCTCTGACTGTCTGTTTAAGAAGATATAGCCAAATATGGAAAAATCCTTTCCGGTCCATAACTACAAAACTATAAGACTTACAATCATCAAACTTGGCCAGTTTATGCATCTTAGGTAGAAGGTGTGTCGCGACCTATTTCAAGGTCACTGTGACCTTTGATTTAAATGAAATTTTTAAAAAAAATGTGTCTTTTTACTATTCATTTACACATCCCAAATAATGTAAGAGTATTGCACTGTCCTTATTAAAAAAGTGTTAAATCAAGAAAATACTTATTTTTTTAAAGCATATACTTGACAGCAATCTATAACAAATATTATGTATGTTAAAGAAATCCTACCTCTCCCATGAGTGTAATTATCAAGCACTGGTCAAGACTCAAGAAGAATTTTGATAACAGAAAATTGCATGTCAAATTAGAGAGAAATTAATGAGTTTTGAGTGTGAGGATTTCGCTAATAGCTAGAGCATGGTGTTATCTATATCCCTTGAGTATTGGGCAAATGTGTGAGCCTGTTGGATTAAAAATAGCTCTTGCTGGCTAGCCTAAGTTTTAAAATGAATTTAATGAAAAGTAATTAAAACTAATTTAATATTGCATAGTAGACTAATCTTATATTATATAAAATTGTTAATTTATAAAAACTAATTTTATGGGATTGGGGTGGAATCAGCATGTCCATATGAATTTTATATTAAAACCTGTCAGACATTAAATGCAGACCTGTTTACTCTTACGATTTCACCGTATTTTATACGGAATTTTAATACAAAATACGTCTCACGTTATGATGTTATGAAAATACGGAAATACATTTGTTCGGAATTTCGCAGTAAAAGTGTTTGTTAATTTCGATTTAATAATAAAATTGATTGATTGTACGTTGTTTAACGTCTCTCTCGAGAATCTTTCACTCATATGGAGACACCACCACTTGCCGGTTTAGAACTGCAAATTTGTCCTCTAGTCGGCCCATTGAGTGGGAAGGGATCTTTTTCGTGCCAGCACCTGCTGCGTCCTTACTTCGCGACTCTAGAGCAGACGCTTTAACCACTTTGCCATGCCGGCGACTTAGTAATCAGAAAATCAGTCTTTCTCCATAAATAAACATAAAATCAATAAAAAATAAAATCTCACTGGTAAATGCCAAATCTCACGGAAAATTTTCATCAAAGTTACTGAGAAACAACGATATGGGTAAACAGGTCTGTAAATGTCAACAAAAAAAAATCTTTGAGTATTTCATATGTTTTTAAAAAAGTTATGGTAGATAGTGCAGACCCATTCATCTATTGGTATTAATGAGTAGACAAGCATCCAGTTAAAGATTAATTAATGAGTTCAGGCTAGCTGTCTTAATCACTCTGATCAAGCTGTATGATGACCTTTGGGAATTAGACAGAAGAACTGTTGGTTAGTTTACAGCATATGTCATTTGATGGCCAGCCTTTTCTTTTCAAAATCAATTTGGTATAGATTAATTTGTTAAGACTAATTTGATATTCTTTAATATGATGAGCATTTGACAAGGTCTAACACAACCAGCATAGAAATCCATCAATGATGTAATATTTATTATAACTAATGCCTACATCACAGGGGATGGATAAATATTTTTTAGGAATGGAAAAATCATGGAAATTTAGAATCAGGGTTGACGTGATTGCAAGCTAAACTGTTGAAGAAAATTGTAATTTTTGACGGGCGTATCATGCTGTGGCGCGGCACTTTATTTTTATGATATACCTAAGTATCCCTATGTAAATTGAATTTTTATAGGAAATTGAGAGAGTGATTCAGGAATCGCAGATTGACATTAACGTGGACCCACTGCTTCACATGACCTGTCAGCGTGACCTTCAGAAGTTCTGTGGTGACCTTGATACTGGTGAAGGACGTCGTAAGTATAAGGATAAAAAATAAAATACTGATAATGCATGGCAGTTCAGAAATTAGTCATTAACATTGATCTCTGGAGGATATTTACTTTAACCACTGAAAACAATATTGAAAATAAATGCTCGGTCTCTAATTTTATCATAATAGAAACATTCAAACATTAAATATTTTGAGTCATGTTCTTTCCATTATACATAGTTCTTAACATTCTTCAAAGCAAGATTGCTCAGATTTTTTTCTGATTCTCCCAACCACAGCATTTCAAACCTTGACGACATATTCCAGGGAAAATAATTGTTAACTGTTGTCATTTTTACCTTCTAGGAATGGCTTGCTTGCTAGCAGAACTTGAGGATCACCCAAAACAAATTTCTGAGAAATGTTTGAAAGAATTGAATAAGAGGAAACAATTATGGGAATTAGCAGCTCAGGTTTGTGCTAAAATGTTTAACTATAACTGCTTCTGAAGGAAATAGAAAAGGGTTTGGATCATTTTGCATCACTAATATAAATATGGTGCTTTCTGTGAATTATTTTGAACTGAGTTATGTTGTTAAGTGACATTCAAAAAAGTTCACCAAACCAAATATTATGGAGGTTCAATTTCTACATATTCTGATACAGTTAAACGGTGCTAAATATGTATATGGATTGAAATTCAACTACTCTGCCAAATTTTCACTTCCTAAAGTTTTGGCTGATATAGCCTTAAATAGTCTATTGATTTATTAATATTGAGAAATTGATTATTAATTTTGTGATTGCTGAACTAATACAGTAGTAAAAAAAACATAATGATTAAAATATGGACCTTTATTTCCCAGGGTAAAGGCATCAAGGGCTTTCATGATGTCTACCAAAAGATCATGGACCCCCCCCCCCCCAAAGAAAAAAACATAATGATTAAAATGTCTACCTTTATTTCTCAGGGTAAACCCATCGAGGGCTTTCATGATGTCTACCAGCAGATTGTGGCCTCCCCCTCCAAGAACTATCTCCTGTTTGTGATCTGTAGTATTATAGGGGTGTTTTTCCTTGTGGGTATTACGTGCGGCAGGGTCAGCAAGCGGGTAGCCAAACAGAACAAGATGAAATAAACAGAACACATTCCACTACATGCAGCTTCCATCATGGCGGAGATCAAGTCCAGGGATTTACGAGAATTAAATGGATTTTCAGAAATTTTTAGTTTCTGTTTGAAGGAATTCTTTACATTAATAATTTTCAGTCAATTTATAAAATAACGAAAATGTGAAGTGAGCCATTTGGTGTCTTAAGATGATGATATATCAAAGATAGACTCTGATATTTTGGGTCATATGAATTTTTTTTTTTTGATATGCTCAAAAATGTCTCCTCATGAAATTATATTTTTTTAATTTTAAAAATCAAATTGCCTCAAAATTGAAGTGATTTCTCTATTTTAACTTCATAGTAGACTATTTAGAAGTTGCTCATATCTGTGATTCATGTAACAGTTTTTACATATAAATGTATTACAGACATTAATTCTATTGTCCAGTGAATTCAGAGAGATTATTTGCATTTCCAGTTTATTGTAAATATTTTTTTGTGAATGATTAATTTGTGTGACAGTTACGATGTGATGGTATGATTGTTGATGAATGTTGATACATGTAATACATGTAATATGTTCCATAAAAAAATCCCCATGTATGTATAAATGTAGAAAATCAACAGAATTTAACTGCAGAAGCATAAAAATATTTTGACCAAAAAAATTATACTGAATATACCAACTTCAATATTAAATAGTAGAAAGCTTTGATGTATATGATCTTAGGGATGTTTTTTTAATTATTTTTTATGGCTAAGGAAAAAATTATATGAATCTGTGATTTGCCCCAGCTTATAATGCTTTAATACATAAAGTACCAGTAGAATTAGACATACAATGTATCATGCTTTTACATGCTTATTTTGATATAAAAATGAAATTTTAAAGCATGGTTCTAAATGTGCATAATCACTTAAACCTTCCTGTAAATTAGCTTGCAGATGATGCAAGGCTCTGTGCACATGTTGTGAAATACTCAAAATTCAACAGAAAGAAAGAAATACATGTCAGAGGCAAATGTTTTAAAATAATTGTGTGTGCACGCATAACCGAGCTGTAGGTAGTCATCTAGCATTATTGCATGTCTTGTCCTACCTGTCATAAAATATATTCTCCACAATCAGATAATCAGAAATGTCCAAAGAATTGTATTCCTAATTTTCTTTGCAGTTGAAATTTTCATCAGGTGATTTTTTTTTTGGGGGGGGGGTTAATTTTCATACCCATTTGGACATTTTCTGTGTTTTCTGTTTTAGACAGTATAATACACCGGTAATAAACATGTGTGTTACATGTGGATGTTTGAACATTAGATTCCTTTATATTTGAAAAGAGTTACAAAGTCTGTTTAAATGAATTGTAACATTTGAAGTCGTAATTCTTTTCATGACCAAACAATTATCAGAATGGGGAAAAAATTTATAATAAAGATTGAATAAATATACATGAATGAGAGGACTAATATATAATACTTTGTCTCACTCTGAGTAAGAAAACTATTGTTAATTAGGTGCATAGTTTGCTGAGGTATTACAGTAACTTATTTTGTGGCTTTGTTTCCATTCCCATAAGCATGTGAACAAAAATTGACTTGGTGCTTTAACTTGTGCGTATCCTTATGATAGAGGTCAGCTTTTATGACTATATCACTCAATGAACATAATCATATGTTGTACATTAAATACATATAATAAATAAAAACTTATTTTTTGTGCCCTTTTGTCTTGCAGACCAGATAAATCTTTCATGGAAAAAAAGATTTTTCCTCCTTG
The DNA here is from genome assembly GCF_032062105.1 of Saccostrea cuccullata. NCBI lineage: Eukaryota > Metazoa > Mollusca > Bivalvia > Ostreida > Ostreidae > Saccostrea > Saccostrea cuccullata. The sequence goes on along the minus strand of NW_026935858.1, from coordinate 430,506 downwards.
TGTGAGTTAGACTGACAGTGCTTTATACATGAATATGTTACATTTCAGATGTTGCCCAAATAGACTGTGTTAAATTTACAATACAGTAATAGTAATTGTTATTTATTTTGTATATTGTTTGCTAGAGTACATTTTATATTTAAAATAGCTTTAACATTGTCTCTTATTACACTGATCTTTTATTTTTCTCTTGAATTTATACATAAAGTATGTATTCCCCCTTGTTTGAAAGATGAAAGTTTGTACTAGGTTCAAGATCAAGATGCTGGAATATTCTTATGCAGTTGATGATTTTTTTTCACAGTCAAAGGATTTGTTTTGAAACATCTTTCATAAGTAAATGTACTTCAAGAAAGCAATAAAGCTGTTATTTGTTGGAAAAGGCTCGTTAGACTAAGAGCAATGAGTAATATTTGATACACAGATCATGAGAAATTAAAAAAGAAAGCAAATTCAAAGTGAAAAAAAAATACAAAAATTATTTCATTCCTTAGCCTTCCTAGTCATTCAAGTAGGAAAATCATGTACATGTAGATGTTTAGCCTTCCATGAAAATCATGTACATGTAAATGTTTAATTTCATCATAATATCCAATACTAGAACACATGCTTGCTTTTACCCACTACTTCAAAACCAACAACATGTGGCATTTCTTATTTGAATGATTGTTTGTTAACATATAAGACATCTTTTGTGGGTTTATGGTTACTGTTCAAGTTATGTACATGTATTTCTGGTGTTTGATTTTTCTAGTTTGTTTTTTACAAAGTATGTATTGATGATTCCTTTTATGGAAGCAAAGAAAATTTTTTTTAACATTTCATTTTCTTCTCTCTGTTATATGGTACATGCTCTATAAAATTTTGATTATTAAAAAAAAAATACTGGTTGAGGTTTCTACCTTCACTTATACAGATTCATATTTCTTTTTTGTGTGTGTCTGTATCATTTATTTAAAACAGTGAAGAATTTAAAAAAAAGTAACATGTAACTATATGTCCTTTATCATGGCTTGTATGTTTGTTTCATGTAAAATTAACTATTTTCGACATAGTTAATTATTTTGATTGTGAAATATATTAAATATATATATACTGAATAAATTAATGATAAGTTATCAGTATCTTCTTCTACTGTGTTTTTCTCAAGCCTTTTAAGCTTTACTATAATTGCAGCAGAAAGTATTTTGTGATTAGTAAGTTTCAGTATTTTTGGAAAAAATGAGTAGTGAAATTATAAAAGAGGCATAATTTTGGCAGGATTTAATTACTCATGAAAATAAGGTATAACTCGCTCTCTACCATCGGCTCATACATTCACCTCTGTTGTTGACTTGCGTATATCACAGTGATAAACTCAAGAAATAGTGCGTCTGTTTTAATTCATTATAATCTAATTTCTATGCTTATGTCTGATTTTTTAGATAGATATTTAGTTAATTAATCCAGAACTTTTAATTTAATTTGAAACAATCCTGCAGATATCACGCTTTATAGGTTATGTCAAAAATCTTGACATGAGCCTATTGCAGAGGTGTCTGAGAGAGGAACGAACGACAGCTCTGCATGGGAGATTGGGTAATTGGGTAATCAGTAAATCAATCAAATTTTTTCTGAATTTTTCTTTAAAAATACATTAAGACTTTTTTAGTACTAACACGGATATTGTGAATTCATGGATATAGCGAATTAAGTTATCTTGGATCCCCAGCTATATAAATTTAATAAATTCCTGATAGAGATATAATGAACTACATATATAGAGAAGTAATTTCATAGGTCCCAGTGACTTTGTTATAACCAAGTTTTACTGTAGTGCGAGTTGGTTTTGAATAATTATGAATATCAAAAGATAATATTTATCCATACCTATAATATCAATATGAAATTTTTTGAACTGAATTTCATGTTCTTTGGTGGAATTTTTGAAAATGTTAAATTACATTGTTACTAACATGCGGGTTTAAAAGAAATCCAGTCAAAGCGCTCCCTTAACAAAACCGCCTTGGTCAAAGCACCCCCGATACTAGAATTTTACTGCCCTCATGCAAGTATTAATTGGTCAAAGTTCCCCCTAGATTTGGTCAAAGTGCTAGTGAAGTTAGAGGGTATGAAAAATAAAAGAAATATTTTAATTATGCAAAATTGTAATTTTATTGTTTTAACACAAAATGCAATTAAGGTACGTTGATACTCTGATATGAGAGATAACTCTTAATGACACAAATGTCTATCATTCCTTTATAAATTTGTCAAGTTTGTTAGTGCCTTTTTTGTCAAAGTTTGCCCCGCAAGCCATGCTATAATTGTTTGTATTTTATTTAGCATATACATTTCCTTTGGAAAATCATAAAAGTTAAAGAAAAATTTCATATGAGTGAGCAGAGGGTTTATGAACCTTAAAGATATGGATGCATTATTTTTTTTTATTCATTAATTACACAAAAGTAAAAAGTACCCTCTCTTAAAAAAATATTTTTGTTTGGGAAAAAGCAAAATACATTTCAAAGTTATTAGATAAAAAAAGGGCTTAACTACATGCTATAAACTTATTGCTGGCAATAAATTAATTGTGTTCAACTAGGCCCACTTCTAAAAATTCCTTAGCTGTAAGATTGGAGTGTAATAAAAAGAGTTATGTCCCTTAGGCCAATAGATAAAAAAAAGTTGATGCCCCAAAATTGTGTTCGCCAATCTTCAATAATTAGTAGGATATTTTTATGCGTTTATATTTTATGAGAACTATACAGAACACTTTCTTTAAAAACAATTTATGTGAAATGGGCCTATAATTTGATGCTAAACAAATAAGGTCAATGCGAAAACAAGAGTTATCTTTCATAGTTTTTATAGGTGGCGCTCATAACGAGCGGCGAAAATCAAAAGGGTAAACAATCACGGATTTTACAAAAGCAGTTGGTTTTACACATCTTAATGGTTTGTGTATGTAAAATAATGATTAAATGTTATTGAATGTACAAAGTTGTGTAAAAAACAGATGTCAATTAAGTTAATAAGTAACGCTATGTCCAGGCAAACAGCCCTTGTACACGGATTATTTAACCCAAGTTTCCTCAGATGCTTTTTTTTTTTTTAACCTTGCCTTTTTTTTATCACAAAAGTTAGCAATTTAAAATTGCAAACCAAATTACATCAAAAAAGGACCATCTTATGATTAATTTTTAGGTACAATTTTAAATGATTCTTGCCTTTTAGGTATACGTGTAAAGAAAGTTAGGTATTTTCTCTCTGTCTGGACAAAAGCTGAATAGCAAATGGATAAAACATGGAATATACAGACGAAAATAAATTTTCATTGACCTCCATCAGGTAATTTATTTTTCAATACTTTTTAAAGTCATATATATCTTTTAAATTAGTTTGTTATAAGGTCCACTGCTGTTTACATACCCTTACTGTTTAGCAAAAGATTGCTTTTTTCAATGTTTGAGTAACTGTTAAGTGTTATTGTGTTGAATCACCAGTTTTATCATTTTGTAAAGCAGAAATGGTTTTCTTTGTCATTTTATTCAAGAAATAACAGTTTGGTCACATATAAATTCTTTATATTATTAGTTCCCTAACTTAAAATTTTGAATTATTTAAATTAACTTTGATTTCAATTTATCTAAAGAAAACATTTTTTTCATACTTTGTTTCAGAACAGATTAGTGTTGAAAAACTATTATTTTGCCAAAATGTTTCTTTTCTGTTTGCTAATGCCAGTAATGGTGAAAAAAAAAATTTATTCAAGAAAATATGTATAAAAACAGTGTTATATGATTAGTGAAGATATCATTAAAGAGGATAGAGTTAATTTGTCCTACCTATGATGCTGGCAGGAAGAAAAATTCATTGTAAAAATAGCTAGACGTATACATGTACTATAGACATTTATCAAATTTTAATTACAGAAAAGATGGTTCAGAGCACAAGCGTCATAGAAGATCTAACAGAAGATCTTCATCAGTAAGTGAAGGTTTTGTCATTCCACAAATTTCTGTTTGAAGTCTATACATGTACATTACATACAAAGTTTATGCATGTACATCTAACATAATTACTTTTATTAATACCTCTTAAAATTTTTTACTGTCAGAATGGTGTATTAATTAAATAAAATGATGCCTCTTTCTGATCAAAGGAATATTAAAAGAATCATCCAGCATTTGTATTTGAAAATGATGAAATTTGAATTGCAGATCCTAAAGATTCCACAGTCAAAACTGCCATTGTCAGATCTTGATCCAAATCAGCAGGTATTCTTGTATGAATTGACTTGATTGTAAAACTGGGAACAGCCATGATTTTTGCAAAGTTTTACAATATTCATGTATATTTTATGCTTCATATCAGATATCAGGCTATACATTTGTTATACATGTGTATTTACTAGACAATGTTTGTAAATTTACCTGTTTGTATGGCTATTTGTGATTTACAATATTTTTTTCAGTTCAAAGACCAATGCTTCATGTTAGATGGAAGTCACTATACTATAACATTAAAGTCAAATATGATTTTTTTTAAACCACATTAAATTCTTTTTGCCATTATTTCTTTTTAAACTGAATTTTTTTTTTCTAGGATGGCTGTAAAGTTCCTCCCAAGAAGAAAGCCAGGAGATCAGAAAACAGAAGAGTTAGTTTTGCTGATACTTGTCAAATCAAGTGAGCATTATTTACACATTAGGCCATTCCAAGTTTTTTCTATGTTTAGCGTCTGCGTGCGCCTTGGTTTTTGACACTCCATATAAGAAAAAAACACACAACATCAGGAGTCCTGAAATTGATTAATTTAGTTGAATTTTGTCAATTTCTCTAAAAAATTCTATAGAGTAAGTTATATTGGGTGTTTATTAAGCATTTAATCCCTTGTTTTTGCTTAAGAATAGATATTTCTTCTATTTAAGCAGTTTAGTTAGATCAAATCATTTGAAGGGCGTCATTTTTATGACGTTTAAGCCCGTGTTTTATGTTTTGGCTTGTGTTTTTTTTGCGAATAGGTAGGTAGGTTTTTGAAAGATGGGTGGATGCTAAACAGAGAAAAAACTTGGAATGGCCTTACAATCAAAACAATATTTCTATTTTTAGCATACAAATTTGTCCTCAAAATCCTGATCATTTTCATTTGCAAAATATTGGTAAAGAAGGGACACCAATTTATTTTTAAACATCATCAGTTAATTTGTTTAATATTGGTATGATGGCTTCTTAATTGCAGAGAATTTCCAAAGGATTCCCCAGGAGCTTGGCATCATGAAAATTCAAGTGCAGGTAAGTTTAAATCGGCTTAAATATACATGTATACCTGTTTGAATGTTATAAGAATACACAGACTAATGAGCATTTTCTATTAATAAAAAAAACTTTCAGAAATAAATGCTTCTGCGATAGATGCATCTGATTTTTTGGTGCAACATACATGAAGAAATGTTAATACTGGTATTAGCAAATACATTTCATGTCACAGGCAGAGTTTTTAGCTCTACTGGTCAGAGACCAGAAGAGCTTATGCGATAGTAATGCGTCCGGCGTCCGTCCGTCTGTCTGTCTGTCCGTCTGTCTGTAAACAATTTTTCAAAATGCTACTACTCCTACAGTTTTCATCTAATTTCAATATAACTTGGCACACAAGTAGACTACACTAAGATACATAATTCTGTATATCGGTTTTTGATTTCGATGAACGGTGTTGCCGTGGTTACTAAAAATAGAAATTTCTGTGAAATTCTTTCAAAATGCTACTCCTCCTACAGTTTTGGACTGATTTCAATATAACTTGGCACACAAGTAGACTACACTAAAATACATAATTCTGTTTATCAGTTTTTGATTTCGATAAACGATGTTGCCGTGGTTACTAAAAATAGAAATTTCTGTGAAATTCTTTTAAAATGCTACGTCTCCTACAGTTTTGGACTGATTTCAATGTAAGTTGGCACACAAGTAGACTACACTATGATACACAATTCTGTTTATCGATTTTAGATTTCGAAGAACATCATTGCCTTGGTTACTAAAAATAGAAATTTCTGTTTAATACTTTCAAAATACCACTCAAATACAGTTTTAGTCTGATTATAATATAATGTGGCATGCAAGTAGACTACACTAAGAACATAGAAAGACTTAATCAAGGATCATTATTCTATTTATTGCTGTTATAAAGTTTCAATTCCCAACTGCTTAAGTATTTTTCTCTTCCTTTGCTATACGTACAAACCAGTAGAGCTTCAGTCTCGACAGAGACTTCTGGTTTTTTCTTTTGATCATTCAATAATATATATATGGCTGCTTAAATAATGTGTCCCTATTGTATTTCAGAGAACTCTCCAAATTTAGAAAAGTATGTATTTTGGTATTTTATGTATGTAGTTTTGTAGAAACATACTAAATTTCATATTTAAAAAAAAATTATCGTACACCATTTCATATACATGTATATGTACATCATAGGTTACCTTGGTAATAAGTAAAAAACAAATTAAAATAGATAACTATTTACATGCATAATGAAATCACAACATTAAATTTTATGATTGAATTTATTTTCAGTACCATAGAACAGGAAAAACCAGAGATTTCAGGTAATAAACATTCATAAACAAACTTCAGCTATTATTATATTAGAGCCATTATGAATGGCTTCAAAATTAAGATATTTCTTGCACGTCGGAATAAAAGTAACTCATTTAGGTCCTTTTACAGTGATAATGTAGTACGCACCTGTACTGATCCATGCATATTAAGAAAATCCTTTGCCTTTTAGTGATACCTGTATTTCTATAGATATGCATTTTAGTTTTGGTATTTATTTATTTACAGGCCTAGATAAGCTTCTGACAGGTTCAATACAGCATCCAGGTTTCACAGATGAGGTAAAAACTCTTCTTGAATTTTTTTTTTTTTTTAACAAAACAAATGTGTTGATCAATGAATAACATGTACAATTTTACTAACTATAGAACAGGAAAGTTAGCAGTCTTCAAACTGACACATCAGCAAAATTATATTTTTTTGGCAAAAATATACACTGTAGAGTTTGATTACATTGTGAATGAATGAAGTCTGAATACTAAGATAATTCCAGCAGACATCACCTTCATAAATTTGTATTTTAAATGGGAAAAAAAAATCTCAATCTTGTTAAAATTTGTATTTTTGTACATTTTTTAAAATATAAATCTTTCAATAACACTGTATATTAAGCATTATAACAGGATTTATTTAGTAGATTGTATTAATATTAGACCAGTGAATTGAACTTTTGGGATTTAAATTTCTAGGATGGGCAGGAAGTCCCTTTTGAGGAGGATCAGCCCTTGGGAGTCCCTGTGGATCCCATTAACCACACCCTGGTTATGAATGACGAGATGGAGCTGACTGGATTAGTCGGATTATCTGATGAACCTCCGGATGACTTTGAGGAACTGAAAAGCAAGAGCAGAGTGGATCACAAATTTCTTCAAAGTCTGATTTCATCTGAAAAGAGGACAAAAAGGTAACACTGGTTTTAAAAAAAAGGGTTATACCACTTTTTAAGAAATCCCAATCACACTTAGATTTTTTTTTTGGTAACTCCTACTAATGTCCAACATGAAAATCAATCATTGGAGATTTCAGCATGTATGGTTTCAAACCTCAGATTTATTATGATCTTGAATGAATAAGGCTGTGAGAACTTAAAACACACTTCTAACCAAGACAATATTGGGACCAGTATTTATCATTTAGGAAATCAGGATTTGCAAACATGAAAGATTAATATTATAACATTCAGCTTTAAGTATTACATATAGTAATTTAATTTGATTTTTTCTTCACAAAAATCTCAAGTTCCTCACATTATGCAGTTGCATCTTAGTTTTATGAAAGATTTGTTTAAATTACTTATATAGAGATAAATTATGCTCCTTGAAGGGAAAGGGAGAAAAATTTCCAATGAAAGCATATTTTGAATGTTCATAAATCTTGTCATATTGTTTGAATTACCTTTCAGCACCAGTTTACAGATAGAGACCCCAGAAAAGTTGTTTCATGCCAAAACCCAGGGGGACCCCGATACATACGTTTACACAACTATGAATCGTTACAGCTGTTCTATGCAATCCACTATGTCCAGTCTCGTATCAGGAACCACAACTCTGTCAAGTCAACTGAGTGTAGCCAAGAGAGCACCTCTAACATTAGTGCCTTCTTCTCAAAAACCAGAGATTCTTACCTCAGGAACTGCTGAAAACTTGACAGCTGATTTAGCAAGTGAACTTAACTATCAGTCTGATTTAGAGAAACCCAAAGCTACTGGATTTCTTCAGTCACTCCTGAAAAACCAGAACAAAGATTTCATTGAAAATTTGCGGTCAGCACATTCTACCCCTTCCGAGTTTGAAAGAACCCAGGTCTTTGCTTCAGGAGATGGTATGGATGAGACAGCAGTTCTGGACAGCACCATATGGACAATGGAAAAGAGGGATCATCACAGTTTAGATATGATACAGAGACATCACAACGTAGTGGAAAAAATTCACGTGGAAAGCAACTCTGAAGTGACACAAGTCTTTCACGGAGGGGATGCCATGGAGGAGACAAAACTAATTTCAAGGGGAATTTGGACAGAGGAGGAAATTTACATGAAAGATAGAGAGAAAACTTGCCTATACAGTACAGGTGGAAACATGGAAGAAACGAGAGTGCTCAAGGGTGAAATTCTGATGGACTCAGATAGAGATGGTGGGGTGATGGTCAATAGTCAAGCAGTGGAAAAACCCTTCCAGCAAGGTTGGGAGGAAACAAAGATATTTGTGAAAGATGATAACATGGAAGAAACTAAAGCTCTGACCGGAGGAATTTGGACTGGCATGGAAAATGGTGTTGGGATTACTGGCAACAAGAACTCATCAGAGAGTCGATTTAAGCACAGTGGGGAAGAAACAAGGGTATTTGGAAAGGGGGATAGTATGGAGGAAACCAAAGCTCTGACTGGAGGAATTTGGACAGACCCTGAGAGAAGTGTTGGGAAGATGGACAGCAGAAACTCCTTAGGAAGTGTTTTCAAACAAGGAGAGGAAACAAAGATATTTGGAAAGGAAGATAGCATGGAAGAAACTAAAGCTCTGTTTGGAGAAATTTGGACCGGCTCAGACAGAAGTTTTGGGGTGATAGAAAGCAGAGATCAGGTTGGGAAGAGTTTTAATCAAGATGGGGAGAAAACCCAAATTTTTGGAAAGGAAGACAATATGGAAGAAACTAAGGCTCTAACTGGGGGAATTTTTACTGGCCCGGAAGCAAGTGGTGACAAGTTAGGCAGGGGTGATTCAGTCATGAATTCCTTCAAACAAGATGGGGAAGAAACAAAGAAAGTTACAACGGAGGACAACATGGAAGAAACTAGGGCTCTAACAGGAGGAATTTGGATGGCAGAGGCACAGTCCAATGAGAAGACAAAGACTCTCAGTTTAATGGAAGAAACAAAACCTCTAACTGGAGTAATTGAAGTAAAGGATTCAACAAAAGGAGGTAGGAAAGACGAAGTAAATGGAATGGGAGAGCAGATAGAGAAGTCTAGAAATCATGTGCAAGATGGGGAACAGCAAGTTGTAGCTTCATTATTTTCGAAAGAGTATGAAAACAAGGTGCGTGAAATGGAAGAGGCTGATTCTGATAATGATTCAGAAATTAGCTTTAATTTCAAGAAAACTGAAACAGACAATACAACAACACTGCAAGCAGAAGATGTATTTGAGGCTAAGAGAACAGAACCATTGGTTGAATCCACAGAAAAGGAAAGGTGTGATGAGGATATGGTCATTGACAAAGGTGATGGAAACACTAGAACTCTGGCAGATCTGAAGAACCTCCTCAAGGAACATACCACTAAGTTTGATGACATCTTGATGAAACCAGTTGAGAGTTTGTCAGTAGTCAAGGACAACATCATAGCAAGCCAGAGTGAGAATATTGAGAGGCAGGGGGAAAATAAAACACTGACGTTCAGCAATAAAAGTGACTGGCTGGAAGAAACAAAGATGGTGACCGCCAATATCGTGATAGGCTCCAAACAGAACATCATATCGAAGCCCGAGATTTCAGATCTGCTCAAAGTTGCAGAAAACAAAACAGTTTTATTTGCTGATAAAAGTGCAGCTATGGATGAAACAAAACCTGTAACTACTAACTTGATCAGTGACAATGAACCATTGGCTTTTGCTTCAGGGGTTGCTGCCCAAAGTCAAATGGTTTCCGAGACAGTTGAGAAATTGCCAACATTGACTGGCAGTAACGTAACCCTTACTTTTGGTAACAACAGTGGGGCTATGGAAGAAACCAAGATAACAACAGCATCACTTACATGTATATCAGTGAAAAATAAATTAGAAGGAAATGATGTTGCTGGATTACCCAAATTAACTGACAGTATTTGGGCAGAAGGGGAATCCAATATGAATTTAAATGGGACACAAAAGACAAATGATAAACCATTAAGTAAGTTAAATATTTCCAGATCTCTACAATCAGTTACATTTAAAATACATTAAACCTATTGGGGGGGGGCTTGTTTGTCCATATATTTATTGATTTATCTTTATAATATGTGTAGGTACTAATAATTTTTAAAAGAGTGATTTTCTTTAAAACAATTTTTATTTGCTTATCAAATAAATCTTGATTCTCACTTAATAATGTAACTGATACAGTGTACATTTATACATTTATTGATAATGCTTAAACTTGAATATATACATGTATTTTGTACTTTGTAGGTCTTATGATGGAAGCTAATATGGAAGTTGGACTTCTGGAGCAGGGGCCGCCTGAGAATTTGTTTACAGATGCCACTCTGAATTCTACTGTTACATCCTTTAGACCTGAAAGTACCTCAACCATTGGTAAGACATGTTTAATGAAAGGAATCATCCTTTTGTAGGGAAGATTCATGTTTGTTAAAGTCAGTGTTAGTTTTGTTTAAGAAATTATGCTGTGTAATTTGAATTTTCACCGTTTTAAATTCACCCAATCAGGAAGAGGGCGAAAGGGGCTAAAATAAAACGGGGGCGAAAATTTCCCTGTATACAGTATTAAAGCCACTTCATCCGAAGCAGGCACATATTATCTTAAACAATAAAAGTATGTCATGACATAGATAATATATAAAAAATTAATTATAAGATTGATTTAATAGTTTATTACAACAATCCTTACATGTAAAACATAGACCAAAAACCTTGTTGACAAACAGCAGTTCCTGACGGGAAGTTAAGATCTGTTTTGAAGTCACCTTTGAAAAAAAATACTTTTATCGGTTATATCTAGTTATGAAGAGAATTCAAACCCGAGTATTTTTTTTTTCCATTAGTAGAATCCTAAGTCATGATATATCTTTTAAAAATTAAGAAATTAATTGAATATAATCCATAGTAATTTTTATATTAATATGCATATTTACAGAATAGAGGAAAATCAGATATTCTTAAAGATTTTTTAAAAAGGGAGTTTAGTAACGAGGGCTAGAATATTGCCCATGTACACTTTGTTGTGGAAAAAATGCTCGGGTTTGTTCTTCATGAGTTATACATGTAAGCGATATTAAATTTAATTTTTTGAAGGTGATTTCACGCAATGTCAACAAATGTCAACAAAGGATTATTTTTTGTGTGACCTAACAAAAATTATTTTTTTAACTTTTGAATTTTGATATCTTTAAGAAGAAAAAGACTTTGGGGATATAATTTGACAGAAGTTGAAATAATTTATGGACAATTATTTTTCAAAAAGAAAAACGAATGTATATTTTTAGCAATTAGAATCGGACCAAGCGACTTTAAAGATGGACAACAGTAAAAGACTCAAAAGTTTGTACATGTCACTAAATTATAAGGCCACCAAGAGTCATTTTGGGCGACGTGAAATAGGTTAAAAGATCTTCAAGATATATTTAGAGCTCTTTAAAATCAAATTTAGCTTTAATGTTAAAATGATATACAGACAAGCACATTAGCCTTTACATTGTTTAGGGGGCACAAGAAAGGGTTTCAAATACATGTATGTACATGTGACAAGTGTTTTACTTTACAAAAAACTTAATCTCTGGGTATTACTTTAAAGCATCACCCCTAGACTCCACCCAGGCACTTCTTAATAAGGACTGTGACAACATCACCATGCCCCGTAACAATACAACAGCTGTAGAAGAGTCCCTCATTTCCCAATTATCCATCAACAAGACCGCAGTGGAATGTGACATTACTCAGGTATGAAATACCATGTAAATATAAAGACAAAGTTCAGATACTGCATATAATCATAGGATTCATTTTTTGGGGGTTTTCCAAGTATAACAAAATTAATTAAGTAACTTTTCTTTCTTGGGCACTAAAAAATTGTAACGAATTCAAATACAGGTTTAAATGAGAATTATATCTATGATTTTATTGTTTATGACATAGGATGATATCTGGACGGGCCCCACCACAGCCCTGTCTCTGTGTAATTACCTCCAGGTCGTCAAGCCCTCCTGTCTCAAAGCCTCCAAACTTTACGAACTGCGCAGAACCAGATGCAGCTTAGTCCAGGAGGAGGTAACTCTGTGTAGCTTTCAGGCATCTGATGAAGTTTTTGAACAAAATCTATTTTGTATATATACATGTACTGTAAAAAAAAATTTATGGGGTAAAATTTTCATGATATGAGGAAAATATGTTAGTTTAAGGGGACTTGTGGTTGAAAAAATATAGCATTAAAAAATTTACATTTCATGGAGGATATGATTTTGTGGGTCTCTCATGCCATGAAAACGTAAATTAATCACCCATGAAAATTGGTGCTTTCACAGGATTGTTTGAAGTTCTTATTGCATATATTTAAGCATTGAATTCATATTTTAGGATGTCTTCGGTCCTATAACACACCTGGCCGTGCCGACAAATTGAATAACGAGCATTAGCGCGGTATGATAATTTGTCGGCACTGCCAGGTGTGTTATATGACCGAAGACATCCCAAAATATGAATTCAATACTTATATTTACATTCTTTAATTTTTTCCTCTTCATAAGTGTTTATTTCGGTAATCTTTGATGTGAATTTAGCGCGCTTCAAAACTGGTGTGCTTTATAGACGTAAGAGCCGTTTGTGACGTTGTAAATTTAAATAATGCAAACAAACATTGAGAGGAGAAAAAGTGACAAATTAATTTTAAAGCACATTTGTTGTATTTTTACGTTAATTCAACAGGGTTAATTTTTTAAAATTAAGGACGCGATTGCACGGCGTCACGTGATCACGTCATTTGGTGAATAAAAAAAGAATGTTTGCTGTAACTATTTCCGGAATAAGGAGCGTCATATGTTTGCGCTCATGACAAAAGGGTTTATTTTTCTAGAGTAGAGAAAGTATAAGATATTAAAGATTGTTACGATGCACTGAGAGTGCTGGTGAGTGTTGATCATATTTTTTATCTACGTGCATGTTTTACAAATTTGACACGTCTATTTATTGTATATATCTAAACATTTAAATCTATTTTATAAAACTAAATTTGATTTATATCTTGAGGTTTATATCATCATTTTAAAATTAGAATTTTATTTAAGATTGTTGTTTTTCATATGATCTACATCTATGTATAGATAATTTCCAATAAGAGATTCAGACGGCGTGATTTACTAGATACATGTATAAATATTTATGAACGAATGCGATTTTGATAAGTTTTACGTGTTACGGTGAAGACCACTTATGCCTATAAGACATATCTGTAAAAAAAAAAATTTCACAGAGGATTTTGTTTTCTCCTGTACGATCTTTAGCATTTTCAGCAATGACATCGATCATGTAAATATACAATCATCGTCGCACATATATTGTAAACGATTGTTGTAAAATGTTTTATGCGTCATATTGAAACACAACACACTTCTTCTGAAAGAATACCAGGGAAGATATGTACATAAATAAATAAAAGAAACGTGAACTCATCATGCTTATGGGAATACATTTGAAAAATGTTTTTTTTTTAATCACATGGACAGATGTTTCACTCCAGTGTATATCATAAAGCGACGGAAAGTTATTTCAATCAATGATTATTTTTGAATCAAAACAGTAGATCTATAGTTTTGACGTCAATCGAGTTATTATGACGTCACAATGGAGATAGCGCTCATCCATGTACAGGAGAAAATGAAGTGTACTTACTTGAAAAGAATCGGAAGGAAAACTATTTGTAAATGTTAATATTTAGAATTACTATAATTTTGCCAATAAGATTATTTATAGATGAGTACATCTATTTCAAAAAGAAAAATATAGTGCAGTTACAAGTTTTATAAAATAACCTTTTTTTCATTCAATGTGTTTAAATGTCAGACCCCCCCCCCCCGATTCCAGGTCACTAAGAAGAAACATCGTTGAGTGTTCAAAGCATGAAGAATAAGGCCTTTGAGGACTGTGCACTGGTTTAAAATATATCATTTATTGATACTGATATAAACAAAACGAATGTTTTGGAGAGGAAAAACTGAGTTTGAAAAAAAAGAAGTTATTTTTGTGACCACTGTCGGTGATAAGTAAATCATTGTGCTTCACATATAAAATGAGCATCAGCTGCCAGATTTTCAGAGAAAAAGTATTTATTTATCTATACAAATGGCCTTTATTGTTTTTAAACAGATTATATTACATATATAAAGCCCAACAACAAACCATCATATGAAAATCTGTGAAATCTTTTAATATTCTAGGAAGGGGGGGTACTGAAATGCGTGTAGCTTCAAAATAAATCTGATGACCTTACTTCATATTTTAACCACAAGTCACTCATAATGACTAGTACAGCATATATTAGTTTTGGGATAATTCATTGGGTAATTTTTTTTCTAGACGTTAAAAACTGCTATTGAGGTGAAAATATTACTGCTAATTTACAATTAATACTTCCCCAAAAAACAATGGCATTACTACATTTATCAATAGTTTCCGAAACAATTTTTATTTTCAATAAATATAAAGCATATTATTAAATATATGCAGAAAAATATTTAATTTGCTTCAATTTTGTTGCGTGTATGGCATTATAAAACATTCACCTCATAAATATCAAAAAATTAAAAAATGGTGGTTACCATGGCAACCATAACTTCCTTATAAGCCTGATGACCATGCTTGATACTTTGATATAATGGTATCATTGACATTAGGAACGTTATATGTAAAAGTGAGAAAAATTCATTGGGCAGAATTTTTTCACGGACCCGTGCAATCCTTTCCTTAAGTTGTGTCAAACAATGTACATTTTGGTGTTCATAAAGTATTAAAAATGCAGATAGTTCCTACTGTGTATTCTAACGTGCGGTGACAAGGTTTCGCGTGTGTTATAGAGATTTGAACGTCATGGATTTCTAATGGATTTCATAAAGAAAATTACACTGAATGTAAATATAAGTTCTTATTGCATATATAATCATGTTTCATTTTCTTGTTAGCTCACCTGAGCCGAAGGCTCAAGTGAGGTTTTCTGATCACATTTTGTCCGTCGTCCGTCCGTCCGTCTGTCCGTCCGTTTGTCTGTCTGTAAACTTTTCACATTTTCGACTTCTTCTCAAGAACCAATGGGCCAATTTTAACCAAACTTAGTACAAAGCATCCTTGGGTGAAGGGGAGTTTAAATTGTTAAAATGAAGGGCCAAATCCCCTCACAAGGGGAGATAATCAAGAAAAGCCAAAAATAGGGTGGGGTCACTAAAAAATCTTCTTCTCAAGAACCACTGGGCCATGAAAGCTGAAACTTATGTGGAAGCATGCTTGGGTAGTGTAGATATTAAATTGTTAAAATCATGACTCCCGGGGGTAGGACGGGGCCACAATAGGGAATCCAAGTTTTACATAGAAATATATAGAACAAATCTTTAAAAATCTTCTTCTCAAGAACCACTGGGCCAGGAAAGCTGAAACTAATGTGGAAGCATCCTTAGGTAGTGTAGATATTAAATTGTTAAAATCATGATCCCTGGGGGTAGGGCGGGGCCACAATAGGGAATCCAATTTTTACATAGAAATATATAGAACAAATCTTCTCAAGAACCACTGGGCCATGAAAGCTGAAACTTATGTGGAAGCATCCTTGGGTAGTGTAGATATTAAATTGTTAAAATGATGACCCCCGGGGGTAGGGCGGGGCCACAGTAGGGAATCCAAGTTTTACATAGAAATATATACAACAAATCTTTAAAAACTTCTTCTCAAGAACCACTGGGCCATGAAAGCTGAAACTTATGTGGAAGCATCCATGGGTAGTGTAGATATTAAATTGTTAAAATCATGACCCCCGGGGGTAGGGCGGGGCCACAATAGGAAATCCAAGTTTTACATAGAAATATATAGAACAAATCTTTAAAAATCTTCTTCTCAAGAACTACTGGGCCTCAAAAGCTGAAACTTATACGGAAGCATCCTTGGGTAGTGTAGATATTAAATTGTTAAAATGATGACCCCCAGGGGTAGGGCGGGGCCACAATAGGAAATCCAAGTTTTACATAGAAATATATACAACAAATCTTTAAAAATCTTCTTCTCAAGAACCACTGGGCCAGGAAAGCTGAAACTTATGTGGAAGCATCCTGGGGTAGTGTAGATTCTAAAGTTTTAAAATCATAAAAGGGAAGGGGGTAGTGGGCATGATAGGTATAGCAAGAGGGGGAATCTGGTAAAAGAACTGCATCACCCAAGTTACTCAGGTGAGCGATGTGGCCCATGGGCCTCTTGTGTTACATGTATAATCAAATATGTACTTCTTTTTTCTCAACAGGAAATACTTTGTGATGACCTGAAGAGCAAACTACTGGCTGAATTAACAGTGAAGCCCCATATTGAAGCTCAGATGGAAATCAATGCTCAAATGAAGGCAGAAGTTGAAAAGTATGAATGTAAAATTAAAGAGTCTGATTTTTTTTTTGGTTAAAATTTACAGGTATTTTGTGTCAGAGTGCAAGCATGGTACATGTATATTTATGAAGTTAGCAGTTGTTTGACAATCTTTCATATAACACTCTTTTGTATCTTGTTACGGTAAAACACTTACATGCAATATACATGTAACATAGGAATACTAAACCTCACTCAGTATCTGAATAGCTTACTATGCATTCTAGTATGTCCTAAAGATAAAAAAAAATTACATATAATTTTAGCCTATCTGTTTGTGTTGGTCAACAGTGTTAATATGGATAATTGAGGAAAGAAATTTTATTTGAACATGGGTGTAAATTAATGTCATAAATGTGTGGGAAATTTTTAATTAGATTGATTTTTATTTAGAACTTGAACCAGATGAAGGATAGAAATGCTAAATGTGTTAAATACATGTGATAATCTTACAGGAAGAAGGTAGAAATAGAGGAATTGGAGGAGAAATGGCTGACAGATCCACCTGAAATTTTTCACTACGCCCAGACCTGCAGCCCAGCTCAGGTATAGATGGACAAAATTTCAGTGTGCTGTAAATATGGGAGATATTACATATATATATACATGTACATGTTCATGCATTTACATAAATGAGACACATGTATATAATTTATTTTACACCATGCATAAGTACATATAGGTCAAAAACTCTTTATGGTCCCCTTTTAGGATGACTCTCAGAATAACACTGTAATTCATACACAAAAAACCTTTTATTTCTGCATATATCAAATTGTAAATAATTTTAAGTGATTGCTTACAAAATTTTTACTGGAGTCTTATATATCTTCATTTTGTTTAATTTCATGACTGTTATAAGAGCGTGTTGGCCAGTTCGTCTACTAACCTTACCAACTACTTAATACATGTATTTGTTGTTTGTGTACAGAAAATTGTGTTATGCAGTAAAACTTGCTCAGTACGAACACGGATATTTTGAATTCATGGATATAGCGAAGTTATCTTGGATCCCCAGCAATATAAAATTAACGAATTTCTTATATGGATATATAATGAATTACGGATATAGCTAAGTAATTTCAAAGGTCCCAGCGACCTCGTTATAACCGAGTTTTACTGTATGATTTTACAGAAAGTAGAATTAAGGGAGAAGATGGTAGCCATGAGTAATGTGTGTACCAGACTCGGAAAAATTGAATGGAAAAAGGCCTCATTACAAGCAGCTACTTTAGAATTACAAAAAATTCAGGTCAGTGTGATACAATGGATTATCTGTGAAGTACATGTATTTCTATCAATAGAAAATCTCAATGGGCATCTAGTTTTGTGAAATTTTGCTAGCATCAATATTTACAAGTGTTAACATGAATTTGAAGCAAAAATTACAAGTGGGGTGATTTCCTTGACACTAGAGGCAGATAATTTTTTTACCAAAAGTGTATTTACTCCCTGATTTTCAAATCAATGCAGATTTTGATTCTTAGCAAATGATTAAAGGAATTTTGTAAACATATATGTTTTGACATATGTTTTTTGATTTTGAGCTTGTTATGGAAATATAAGTATTTTAGAAGAGGAAAGAAAAAAATAAACTATAAACGACAGTTCCTGCAGCATTAATTTTATGTAAGATTTTCCAAAAAATATAAACAAGACTTTTTTTGCTAAAACTGAGAAACTTTTTTTGGTAATCGTCCTACTAAACAGAGAACACTAACGAACGCTCGTTACAATATCATCTTACAAAAATGACACAAGCTTTTGTGTACGTAAAAGTACCGTAACTGCATAGTGCAAAGTCTTTCTATAAATTAAAAAAAATACTTTTTTAATCTAAATCTTTGATTTTTTTCTCCCAAATTGAAAAATAAATAATACCCTTTCATAATTACAGCCAATAAGCACCATTTTCTTTCAAACAGGAAGGCATTGGGAAGCTTAATTTAGAAGTGGGAGAAATCCTTCAGATGGCCACAGATGCTATGCAAAACATAGAACTTGTAAACCAAGGTAAAAGAGAAACAAGAAAAGCAGTCTATACTTAAATCTAATTTTTTGTAAAGAAATCCCATCTTTATTTCTGAAACATTCATTAAGCTTTATATGTAGATCTGATATAATATACATGTACTTGAAAGGAGTATGTGGGTTTTAAAGCTTTGTTGCATTATATAAAACTTTACTATATGTCACATGACTTGTATTTTTAGCAACATTTTATAGATAAAGATGCCACATGTACAAGGCTGAAGCATGCACATGCTTGTCTTAATGGAATTCCCTATTTACATTATTGCAGAGTTGTCAGATATGGATGAAGATATATTAGAAATGAAACAAACTCCTGTTCCATCAGAGAAGGAAATGCAAGAATATTTGGCATTAAAGGATGAGATACAGAACAAACAAGCAGGTGAGTTTACTTTTGCGTGATCTCACAATTTGATGTACTGTAGAAGTACTTTTTTCCGCGTGGTATTAATTTACACTATGTATGCGGTCACAATTTGTCCAAGCATACTTAATATAAATGCAAGGCATATAGTAACAGTGTGAGAAATCCGCGTAATTTTCTACACGCGGATCAAACAGAAATTGAGATTCCGCAGAATTATGAACCCGTGGAAAAAAGTACGTCTACAGTATTCCTATAGGTGTACAACTTGCAATGTCTTAAATCGCTTCAGAAAATTTATTAAAGGTATTGGAAATTTTTTTTAAGTCAATGCTGATTCTAAGATTTGACTGCTTAAAGATTTAAAGTGAATTTTTTTGAATATTTTCTACGTAAAAAAAATTTAACAAAAAGTATTTGTAATAATTGGTTTAGTGCTGACTGTGTAAAGAAGTGAGAAAGGTTTTCATTATTGATGCAAACTTTCATATTTAACATTATTTTTCACCGCAAAGCCAGCTAATATGTACACAAAGGAAATATGTAAGTGTAAATACACCTTATAATGTATGTACCACACATCATATCATATATGTATATGTGTTTGAACCGCTTTTGTACTCTATTTACAGAGTATTTTATTAAATCAAATCTCCGTTACCTTTCTTTTGACAGATTTAACAAATATGAAGAATGAAGAAATGAGTATGGCCGAGTAAGTTCTTTATGTATAGTATAGTATTGTCTGATAGCCTTTATGGTAGTTGTATTCTATAAAAAAAAAAACCCAAACAACTAGGACCATTGGAATGGAAAGGTTTATAAACAGAAGAATATTTGAGCAAAGTTTGGGTTTAGAGCCAGCCTGCCTTGGGATGAAAGGGGTAGGGGGGATAATTCACTTTGAAGTTTTTAATATTTTCACGTTATCTATAAATGTAATACATGTATTTAGACATGCATGTCGTGAAACTCTCACTATAAAAGGCATTGAGAACATTTCACCCCTGTTTTACAAAATTATGCATGTTTTAATAGAGATGATATAATTCTCAGGGCTAACAGAAGGCTGGCTGAGGAGCATGCAGCTCTGGCTCAAAAGTTGTCAGAAAATGTGAGACAGGAGTCACAAAAAGAAAACATGCAGGAACTTCAAAACCAGGCACAGAAAATACACAACGAAATTCAACTTTTATATGGGTCTGTTTCCAAATTTAGCAATTCTTTATTTTAAATTTTTTAAAGGTGAATTTGTGAAAATAAAAGAAAAAATTTAGAAGGTTCACATTAAAGGTCATACGAAACAGTTCATTACACTAGGATTTTACTTATTAAACATAAAGACTGGTATGAAAGAATGTTAAATTACGTTTGGTAAAAAAAAATTGCTTTTGTTTAACAGAAAAATGAAGGCCTAAACTTGTCCACTTGATAAATTTGTTATACTCGCTTATCGTTCTTGATTTTGTGTTTGTATGACGTCACAAAGACCCATTGATGTTAACAACGCATTAGATCTAGTGTAATTTTACTGTATTTTATTGAGTTAATTTTAGTCTTTTTTGTGGATATAAATGTGATTATGTTTTTCGATGAGCTACCTGATTCTAAGGAACAGTTCACTTCATTTGAACTTATTGTTAATTTAGGCACAGCAACTGAAAACGAGAGCTTTTCATAGTAAGATGATCCTGATGAAAACCCCGTTGAAATCAAGATTTTTCACCCCAACCAAGATTACTTATTTTAAATTAATACCTTAGAAACAACAATCTTCTTGTTTGATTTTTTTATACGTATATGATACATGATGTAACCCCCCCCCCCTTTTCCCCTAAATAAACACGGGGATATTGAACTTCATGATAAATGTGGATCTATAAATTATTAAAAAAGTCGGCGTATTTGAATGCACGCTTCTGCATTCTGAAACACGAGAACTAATGAAAATGATATACAGAAATAGGTTTATGACGACATCATCGTAATTTTGCTGTCACAAGAAAAGTGATTTTAAAAACTTAACAGCATTACGAGTATGCACGTTAATATACATGCATGTACTGTAATGTTACTAATACGGTGCAGTTCTATACTTCTATAACAGTTTCATTGAGTAAATACAGTTTGAAAATACTCATACAGTGCGTGCATAGGATGATCCGTGAAAAAGAAACCCATGCCCCAATGCCCATTGTTTGCGAGACTGAACCTAACAATTTTAAAAATTTATATTTTTACAGTTAAACATTCTTTTTTAAAAGCAGAATATGATATTTGTTAAAATAAACTGATGCAAATTTAGAAAATTTGATCTGCCAATACACACCGAATCGTACGTGCGTAGGATTACATACTGTAGATCACTAAATTTTCGCGACACCTTATTTTCGCGAGATAGTCATTGACTCTTGATTAGCAAGACAAAATTTTCACGAATTGTGGTTATTGCTCTATATAATCTTAAGGAATACTATTATATGCGAGAATTTAATTTTCGCGAGCACACTGTCTCGCGTAATTACGCGAAAATAAAGTTCTCGCGAATGAAAAGTGATTTACAGTAGATATATTTGCGTTTAAAGTCCGAGACTGACTTTTTAAGATTATTACGATATTCAAAAAGGCACAGTGTTATGTGAAAATGTACCGACTTTGGTTAAAAAAAGAGTCAATGAGATAGGAAAAGCCAAAGAAAGAGCAAGGAATAACTGAGAGAGGAGAAGACCTGGAAGCCATAGAATCATGTCATTTTCTACAAATAAATGAAATCATTTATCCGCATGCAGGTTTAGTTTCACTTTCACACACCGCTGTCAATCGATCGAATCCAGCTTTACTTATATGCATGTGCTATCGATCGAGTAACTGTATATATACAGGTATATGCTCATAATCTGATCGTGCTTAAAAAAAATTTAATCGGAAAATTAACAAATCATATTTATATGTTAGAAATTTATTCAACTGTAATTGCTATTTGACAGCGTCAATATTTATATATAACTCGAATACAGAAGTTCTGCTCTTTTTGGTATGCATGTATTGATATGTAGAAGGATGACAATAAATAACACGGATAAAACATGCTAAAATCTTGCAAAAATGCAAGAGGATGTTAAAAGACAAACACTGTCTGGTTTGAAAATCATATATTTATGCAAAGTTTTAGTCAAGACAATGATATTTCTTAAAAATTACGCTGCATAAGACATGATCGGCTATATAAATATTAGTACAGAATGTAGCGAGTGGGTCTTACTGACGTCATAAGCAAAGGGAGATAAGCCGCGCTAGTTGAAGCTCATCTTCGCAGTCAAGTATCTTTGATCAACTCTGCTGCCTCCAACTTGCGTAAAAAATCCAAAATGTTATTTCAGGCTGATTAATGTTGCTCAGATATACTTATTTCCGTATACAACCCAAAATGCTCAGGACATTGTTTCGTATGACCTTTAACTGAAGGTATTTTTTCCCTAAGGTTCTAAAGAATTTGCTTGGTTATTTTATCACCTTGTTTTGTACCATAGAGATGTACTTAAATCGGAAAAAAGGCTTTTATTTTGATATTTCAGAATGAGTGGATGGTATTTTGATGAGTCTAGTTTCAGAAGTGGTCATAAAACTTTTATGTTCAGCAAAAGAAAACTAAGACTAGAAATCGGTCATGATGAAGAGGAAAAAATAACGACCATTGAAATGATGACCTGTGACAAAGGTATCTAGAAATGATTTTTTAAAAAAATTTAGGGAATTCTCATGGATCTCTTGCATATACTGTGAAATCACTAATTTTCATGGGGGTTTAATTTTCGTTGTTTTCGAGGTATGAACACACCCACATATTCATATCCACCATGAAATGTAAAATGTTACATGTTACGTTCTCAACAATTCTTCATCCATGAATTCAAATCCACACAAAAATATGTGATTTTACAGTATGCTTTTAGTTTTATTCATATTATAGTGATATGCTATTTATTGCTGTTATTTCAAGGATAAGTGGGTATTGGTAAAAGAATGCTGTGATAGTTGTATTTTTTTTAAGGTCTTCCGTCTTCACGGAAGACCTTATAGTGATTCTACTGTTTCTTATTATTATTATTCTTTATTTTGACAAAATTTTGTGCAGGCGATTTCTCGAAAACTATTCAGCGGTTTTTCATGAAACTTTCACAAAATATTTGTCATTATATGAAGTTGTTACATCCGTATAGCAATTTGGAAAATTCGCTTCTGGTGCCAAGTTATGAACAATTTCCTGATTTTAAAATGCGATTTTGTCGCCCCTTTTTGTCGAAAATGGCTAAGTATATGTTATGGAGACTTATTGGAGATGATAGATTATGACTTTCTGGTTTGCAGAATCACCTTTTCTTGCGTCGTCAGTACTTCCGGTCATTACGAGATGCAAATTTAAAAAAATCGTATTATCTAACTTTTTTGATTTTCAGTATTTTTCATTTATTTTTGGTATGTTAATAGAAACCCTCCTTATAATGCTTACTATATAATTTGTTTGAATGTTGATCAATCTAAACTCTAGATATTAGCATTCAAAAATCTGAAGCGGATCCAAAATGGCAGCTGTCTCTGTCAACGCCGACATTTCGCAATAGGGGTTTAGGGAGGCAGCCGAACGTTTGCTTGAACAAAAGTAACATAAGGATAAATGAAATGTAAAGGAATACTGGGATAGTCACGTTGTAGTTACGTTGCAGTTCTGTGTCAAACTAATGTCTTCTATAATTGGTTTTGGCTAGTTCCCAAAGTTGAAAAAAAAAAGACTAAATGTGCAAATGAAATTTGATACCTAATATCTTTTGAAAATAGATCTCATCATATTTATAAGTAATACTTTCTCAAAAAAGAATATTAATTAATATTGTCAGTAGAAATCTTAGCCACTGTTTTTCCTATGCACACTTGTGTCATATTAAACTAATAAATAAGACAAAAATAAGAAAACGATTTTTTAAAGATCGCTTCATGGAGTTTATTTTAGCATTCTTGTCTCAAAGACCTGATTCAAGTTATTGAGCATAAATGATATCTGATTCTTTGACTGTCGTAGGGCGAGCCATGTTTTTCGGCGAAACGTTTCAACCTTTTTCAATTAATTAATCGGGATAGTTCACTTTGGGGATAAACAGGAAATTGTAAAAAGTTAAAAATTCATAACCGTTTCACCGCTTTAGTGTTACAGGCCTATATACCATATGGAATTTGTAAAATGTGTTAAATATACTTTCTAAACCTCGAATCTTAGGCTATAAGAACGTTTTTTTTTTTTTATTTCATTGAAGCTATCACACCTATTTACTAGAACATTCCAAAGGAAAGGCGCGAAGATTAACTCGTGGCGTTTGGTGCTAAATTTTGAATAGTGACCCGCCTTTCATAATTTTAAGAGAGAATCACTGTTTCGTAAATATATATATTAAATAGATTTAGAGAAGAGGTCCCGATAGCGTAATATTTAGTGCCGTCGGAATTTCATGCTGGCGACTTGGGTTCAATTCCCCTTGTGTGCAATTTCTTTTTACTTTTTCAGCTCGATTTTACGTTTTCTTTCCAGAATCGGACGGAAGACCTCTCGTTGCTCGCAACGAGTTTCACATCTAGTTCAGATTCTGTTTTTAATATGTTCGCAATGCTTCCTTTAATGGTACATACACACCAAATAATTTACCTACAAATTAACGTATTTGCAGATGTTCAGTGTAGGAGAGAGCAATTTTGTTATCATATAGCTGTAGAAGCTGTTAATGGGGTCTACTTGAAACAAAAGTACTCCAATCTAAGTGATCTTCCTCAGGTATGTCTTAAAGGAATTTCATACTATTTTCTGAAGTGCACTTCGGTCTGATATGTATTTTTTTTTCCAGAATTAAATTACATTGTCAATAGATGCTGAGAATTTTAAAAGAAATTAGACTTCATGTATTTATTTTTTTTATATTGTATACATTTAAAATGCATTTTTTTTTATTTATGGGGTCTCTAAAATTGTTTGTATGTGATATAACATATTTCTTTTATACAGATATTGCATGAGGTTGGAACTTTGGTATCACAAATGAGTGTTCTTCATAATGATTTGATGTTATTGGAAATGGACCACTACATAGCTTACAGATTTCCCAGGTAATCAACACCCTCCAGCAATGATCTCACACAGATCTACTAGATATATTTCCATGAATTTTAAACATGAAAATTATGAAGACCATTTGCAGAAAAAAAAAAAAATTTTCAGCAAAAATGATCATACTGAATACCTTTTTGTAAAGAAAAATGACAGTAAAGTTTATTCAAAGTGAGATATTTGATTGGGTTTCACCATGATATGTTTATGCTACTCAATAGTTTTCTGTAGAACCTCTCCACAGACTATATGAACTTGGCATTTCATGTGTTAATGAGAAATAGATGTGCTGTAGGGGACAAATGTTTTTGAGAAAAAAAAAAAACAGTATAAGTGGTAGAAAAAAAATACCTGTACGTGTACGTCTAAATGGTTTCCAAGCAATTATTTGGCATTTCCTGGTGCCATGACACAGTTTTCCAGAACAATGTTTAATTTTAATTAATGCTGTGTGTGTGTGATATTTATGTCACTGTAAGATGGTGAGAATTGAAATCAGTCATGCTTTTAACTAAGAATGGATTTTTTTTGTTTTAGAAGATTGTCTGCATGTGTGTTTGTCAGTTGTTCAATATATTTTTGCTTTCAATACTCAATAGTTGTTTATAATCCCTCTTAGTTTTTATTTGTACATATACAAAACACTGTAAATTCCTTAAAATATGTGTGGAATAAATTATCACGTGAGAAGCACCACTTCCGAAATAAAATCACTCACTTTTATTTTTATGGTGCTGAAATCAATGTAAAAATCTCTTCATGAACCGTTTATTCCCAAATAATTATTATCACTATTTGACGTTTGAGGTGTTTTTTCACAATGATAAGTACTAAAGATTCTACAGTACTCTGTAAAAGTGTAAACTTTATATACTCTATGTACACTTTTGTTACAGGATACACTTAGAAGTTTGGTCTCCCGGGAAGAGGTGTGTAAAGGTCTCATTCCACTTCTTGTTTACAGAGAGCTTTCTGCTTTGGAGCATTGAACCCTCGGTGGACGTTGAATTTGGAATCATTAGGTAAATGTGTTTATATTATAAAAGGCATTGTTCTCCATATTTCTCATTCATCACTACTATTGTATACAGGGAAATTTTTGCCCTCGCTTTATTTTTGCCCCCTTTCACCCTACTCACTGATGGGCAAATTTAAAACGGGGCGAATTCAAAGAACACAGTATTTCTTAAACAAAGCTTTGACAGGGCAAAATTAAAACATTGCAAAATCGTTTGCAAGTTTGAAAGGAAGAAAATAACAAGGGGGCAAAATAACCCTATATACAGTATCCCCTACAATCCTCATATAAGACATAGACCTCTTCACACTTCAAGGTATTTCTTTGCAGAAGTCTGACGAGTATAGGCCTGAATGTCTTACATTGCCATGTTCCTTGGTCACAATGAAATTATCAAATTTTATGTACTTTTTTCTAGCAAGGAGAAAGTAAAATCAATTGGATATACAAGTCAATACAATTTTGACAGAGTGACCGAAAATGCAAGGAATAAAGGGCACAAAATTTAAGACCACAAAAGAAATACTGCAGGTTGACCATGAGTTTCAAGTGTGCATTCCGATGTAATGATATAGAGGTTTATATACCTGTGTGTCGGTGCCTCTTAATGAGTAGTGTTTAGCTTTGAGAGACAATTGGCCGGTTGCGTACCTCAGATTTAAACCTACGATCAATGATTCCGGGTTTAAATCCAAGTTTTCGCGTTGCACGCATGTAAGGATTGACTGAGTACGGCTCAGAATTACGGTAAATTCTGAACCTGGTGTAGGGGTGGTTTAAACCCGGCTTTATAACATTTCCATGGATTTTTGGGTAGAATATCTCGATATTTGAAATATTTCTATGTTACAGAAATGTTTTATGGTAATGATGATTGCATTGATAGATTTTGCAGTATTAAAAGAGCTATTCTGCAAGAAAATTTTTATGGCCATATTGCATGGGGATTTTACTTTTTGCACAATTCTTTAACAGCTGTTCAATGTGCCGTTTTAACAATGATGTAGCTGTAATATAAAGTTTTTGAAGGTACTTTTAAAATACATAAATGTACATAAGCAGGAATTTTATAGAAATTTTCTAAAACTCAGTATACCAAATTTAAATCATATTTAGGAATTGATGATGATACACATTCCAATTATTTCTAATAATGCCGATTTTCCTAAAGATAAAAAGTATTTCAGTTATCTGATTAATCAGGCTATCTACATGGCCGTAGGAACCAGGGGAGGGAGGGCATGTTCGTCCCCTATCATTTTGCCGCTGTAAAAAATTCTCTAGAAAACATGGCTAATATGTGTTGTCTCAAAAATAATGTCTTATACGTTTTTTTTTTTCATTTGATCTTTTTAAACTATAAATCTAAATTTATATATTGTTCCTTTATTAATTACCCATATCTTGTGTTTTGGTATTGTTTCTAAATTACTTATTCCAAGACCCCCATCCCTGTTTTCTTCTCTTCAGTCTTTTGTAAAAGCTTTATTTTGTTTGCGATTTTATATTTTCTTATGGTTTGAGTTTCGATGAAAGATGCCGTGATTTGAATTAAATTGTATTGCATTTTTTCGGCATTTTTAATTTACAATTTAACATCAATATATATCTTTGTTTTTAAATATATCCTTTTAAATTTCATCCATTTACTAGTATTAAAACTTGTTTTGAAGTGCTGTAATATGAGGAAACCTATTATCCTTCAACATCTTATATGAGTAAGTCAAGATTAGGTAAACCTTACTCAGTTTTATAGCGTGCAACAGAAATGCGACTCAGGTAATCCCGACTCAACTGGGGTTAAACCCGGCTTGCGTGATCCACGGATCAACCACTGAGCTGTACTTATCTGAGCCATCGATACGCAACTGGCAAATAGGCTTTGAAAATGTGTATCCCATATCAAGAAAAAAAAAAAATAAAATCAAATGAAAATATATTTAAAACAAGAGGCCCTGGGGCCACAGCGCTCACCTGAGCACATCGGGCTTGAATTTACTACCCCCCCCCCTTCCAGGCATTCATCATTTGAGCAAACTAGAATCTACACTACCTATGATTCCATATGAATATCACTAATCATAGCTTTGAAGTACTTGAAAAGAAGATTTTAAAAGGTTTCCCTATATATCCCTATGTAAAACTTGGGTCGGCCATTTTGGCCCCACCCTATCCCCAAGGCCGGGGGTCATGATTTGAACAAACTTGAATCTACACTACCTGAGGATGATTCCAAATGAGTTTCATTTTTCCTGGCCCAGTGGTAATTGAGAAGGATTTTTAAAGATATTTCCTATATATTCCTATGTAAAAATTGGGGTCAGCCATTTTGGCCTCACCCTTGCCCGGGGGTCATGATTTGAACAAACTTGAATCTACACTACCTGAGGATGCTTCCACATGAGTTTCATCTTTCCTGGCCCACTGATTCTGGAGAAGAAGATTTTTAAAGATATTTCCTATATATTCCTATGTAAAACTTGGGTCGGCCATTTTGGCCTCACCCTTGCCCCGGGGGTCATGATTTGAACAAACTTGAATCTACACTACCTGAGGATGATTCCACATGAGTTTCATCTTTCCTGGCCCACTGGTTCTGGAGAAGAAGATTTTCAAAGATTTTTCCTATATATTCCTATGTAAAACTTGGGTCGGCCATTTTGGCCTCACCCTTGCCCCGGGGGTCATGGTTTGAACAAACTTGAATCTACACTACCTGAGGATGCTTCCACATGAGTTTCATCTTTCCTGGCCCAGCGGTTCTGGAGAAGAAGATTTTTTAAAAATGCCATTAATTTTTAACAAATTCATGATTATCTCCCCTTGGAAAAGGGCGTGGCCCTTCATTTGAACAAACTTGAATCCCCTTTACCCAAGGATACTTTGTAGCAAGTTTGGTTAAAAATGGCCCAGTGGTTCTTGAGAAGAAGATGAAAATGTGAAAAGTTTACGACGACGACGACAACGACAACAACGACTACAACGACAACGACGGACGACGGACAAATTTTGATCAGAAAAGCTCACTTGAGCCTTCGGCTCAGGTGAGCTAAAAAACAAAAAACAGATTGACACATTTTTTGCTGAATAGAAACATATATTTTTTTTAATTTTTTCAATATTGAGAAGTCTGAATCAAGTTTTTTCCCCCAGATATGTACACAATTAGGGAATTTTATTTTTATTATTTTAAATCTATTTTTTTTTCAGAAATGATGCAGTGTTATCTCAGATCAGACAAGTGGAACCCGGAGACTCCTACCTCAACAGAACGTGTGCTGCTATAGATCTGGACTCTCTTCCCGAGGACACTAGCAATAAATGTCCCACATGTGGATTACACATGCTTCAGTGTTAACAACTGACAATAACTGAGCGACTCAAGCAAGAAATGCCCAGTGTGTGGTTTAAAATTGCATCAGTGATAACAACCATTTAAACTGAGTGACAGTACTTAGTAATAACAGATTTATTTTTAGTAGCATATTTATGTAAACCTCAAGCTGTATTTTCAGATTTGTGGACTGTCAGAGAATTGGTCTATACTGAAAAGTCAGTGTAATTTTTAAACTTAGAGTAGATTATCAGTGAATTTATCTCGATTCTTTGTAGTGATTTGCATGATTAAGGCAGCATTTTTAATTTATTCTTTGCTCACCTGAGTAAGCTTTTCACATCAAATATTCATAAACCAAGGTTAAATATTTGAATAATACTCTCTGCATTCAAGTATACTGCATCTAAGAATAATAAAATAATTTTATACATTTTTTTAATATTTTACCTACATTATTTAACTACATAATAGAGAGGGATAGATATGGCACTTGCTTCAATGATAACCTCTGTGCGGGTAAAGGAAATTGACATCATGGAAACCAGCAAAAAATACCTGTATACAGGGTTATTATTCTCCTTATCTTATTTTCGCCCTTTTATACCAGCAAGCACTTCGGCCCTGTTTTGAATTTACTCACATAGTTTATATTTGTAAGGTAATGTGTTCTTTAAATTTGCCCCATTTTAAATTGACCCACTTGCAACAAGGCTGAAAGGAGTGAAAATAAAACAAGGCAAAAATTTCCTTGTGTACAGTAAATAAAAGGTACAGTTGAACTTCAGTATCTTGAATGCGGATATCTTTTTAGTTTTTGAGTCTGACAAAATGCCCTTAAACCTAGTCAATAAATGTATAGTGTATTTACTGTTTTTATATGCTATAACTTAAAGAATGGGCTTGTAGATATTGAGAAGGTTTCTGGTATGTATTCTAAATGTATCTTGATGAGTTGCAGATCATTCCGCTTCAATGGTTTTTTTTTTAAATTTAGGTCACCTGAGTTGTACTGTGTTTTACATTTGAACATTTTCACTCCGGGGGGGTGGGGGGGGGGGGTCCTAATGATTATATACTGAAAATGTTAAATGCTTTGAAATCAGCTCCTTAGTATTAATTAAACATATAAAATGAGCAAATCAGCAATTGTGAAAAGTGTGGCCCTAAGGTCAGGGGTTCCTGCAGGGTGGAGCACTACTGATTATATTATGAGTAGAATTTTTTTTTCTTTGTTCCTCTGCTCTACCTCTAGGTATTAAGCATTCAAACTAAGCATGCTATTAAAGTCTATAGTTGTGAGCAATGGTGCATCTTTTAAAATTATGAATAACAGGGCCTCTGGTTTAAACATGAACCAAATTCAATCGTTGCAAAGTTGTTGCATAATACTCAGGTGAGCTGTAAGGCCCATGGGCCACTTGTTTAGGGAAATACGTCCTTTTTAATTTTTGAACAGTTTACACACTTTTCCCCCAAACACTTGCAGATAATGAGCTGATTTTTGGTACTGTATGCCACTTTACCATGACAAAGTTATATGAATTAAGTTTGGATTTTGTTCACCTTAATGGTTTTTGACGGAATTACGACATTTTCAATATTTAATTGAAACCAGATTACATTTGCCAGTAGGGAACTAGTATTGCTAAACTTTTTTGGGGGGGAGGGGGTTCTATCAACAAGTACCTGTGGTTTAGAACATTTTTTTTTGCAGATAAGAACATACTGACAACCTTTACTTATCTATTTATGTAATACATTTTATGTTCAGCCGTCTATAAAGTTGATCTTCAGAAAGATGAAAAAAATATTCTAAAGAAGCAAAAAGATTCAGGCAACAGTTCTTTATTAACACATTTGATGTATGGAAAATTAAATGATAAGCTGATGAAATGTTCATAAAAGCAAGCTCAACGGATTTATTTTTTGTTTTTTCGTCTCTCCATGCAGTCCAACCTGAAATCAGAATGTGAAATATAAATAATTTTGTGTCTATTTTAAATGCCTATAATAAATAAAATCAAAATAGTTGGGAGTAAAATAATGGTACCTGATGCTGAACATGTCCGTGTGAAAATTTAACCACTTGGCCAAGTTCTTGTGATCTTCAGCAAGGGTTTCCAATTTCATTGCTGCAGTGAAAAATAAGTAAAATTAGTAAAACGATTTATTTCAAGTAAACAACTATCCACATTTTTTGACACATGAAACGTTAATTCAGTATGCATGTTAACTTTTGGTCAAAAGTTATAAATACTAACCTAATTCCTTCTCGGTTTCCTCAGCATCATTGAGCAAGGCTGTTACAAGCAATCTCATCTGCACATTCTCTGAAAATGTTAATAAACAAAAATTAACCAATTCGTTCCTTAGTATTGCATATAAAAGGATAAAAAGTAGCAAATGTGGCATAAGACAAAAAACTCAAAATAATAACCTTCTGCTAGACCCGCCATTGTGCTTTTCAGGTCTTTCATTGCAGTGTTGAACTTTCTAACAAACTGAACACACCCAACAACCGAAGTAAGAAAGAGCAGAAATGCCAGAAAGAAGAGCAGATCTGTTGCCGAGAAGTAAGACAGAGCAGCAGCAGAAGTGGTTGTAGCAAAGCTGTAAACACTGTCACCCAGCGACAGCAGCTCATGCTGAGAGAAAGGAAAGAAAGAGTTAGAAAGTGCTACAGCCAAGAGAGACGTATTGTTAGTACACAAAACAAATAAATATTAAAAAAAAAAAACAAACTTACCCTTAGGGTGGCACTCACCTCCGTAGTAAACTGCCACACATTACATCCCATCCTGCAAAAGACAAAATGCGGTTGCTATGGACGCTCTTTTTACAAAGCAACAAATAATTTGACGTTATGTACTAATTTAATTCATAAATTAAAAAATAATCTTTTATTTACTTACTCATACAAGTCTTTGTGCATTGTACGGCCTGTTGATGACAGGAAAGTGCCAAGAATGGCGGAAGATCGAACAATCGAAGAGGTTCTCATTTTTGCGTCTTGCTTTGACAATGCGTCGAATACAACTGATGCCAAATCCCAAAAATCGCGTGCTTATATACTTTTCCAAGGAAAATGCGTGCCGTTGATTGGCTGTATTTTGCTCGTGCTGATTGGTTCCACTAAATGGAGTTATCCAATCAGCAAAAAGCGCCAAAACGTTGTACTCACGTCAGAAAACAAGATGGGGTTCGATTTTGTGCTTCAAGGTTTACTATGTTTTATAGATATTGCTTAGTTTTCACCGTTGTATCATATATGAATATACTTGTTGGAATCGACTCTATATCTTCTGTAAGAATATACATATAAACTGTTCTAATAATCTTGTCTTTGTCCAAAAAAATTATAAAACGATGTCTCAAGTCACCCAAAAGAACCCCCCGTTATGTTTTTGAATTTTTTTAAACGTAACTCTTACAAATGTCTGTTGAATTTTTTGCGATTAATTTATCCCATACATCTAAGAAAATCATTTTTTACAAACATTTTATACATTTCTTTCGTAATTGCATTGAAAAATAGCATAATGCTGTACCATGGAAAAACACAGGAACTGCTGATTGAATTTCAATAAGCAAATTTTTAAGTTAAACTTTTTGAAAAAAAAATTTTTAGTTCAAACTTTTCCTATTGATAAGGGGAATCAAAATTTACAAGTCTTAACACGACATTTTAAGGTATTTGTATTAAAATCCGTGTTCAAAGTTTTATCTTTTGTTTACATAACGTTACTATGACGCCATGACAACGGTATTCTTACGGTAAAATTATATATATCATCTCCTGATGTTTCGACAAGAAGTTATTGCAGTTATAAAAATAGATGATTTTCTTATTGAAAAGAGAATCTCAATATTAAAAAAAAATCATTCTCCTAACATTCTCATTCAACGACTTGGAAATCAACCATTTCGTGTAACTTCAGCTTCAAGAGGAAAACATAAGGAATTGATGAATACTTAGGCCTAGAATGGAAAATATTCATGAAATTTAAGATAATTCAATCATTTTAATTAGTCTCAATATTCGAATGATTTAGACCTAATGTCATTTTCTTTGACAAGACTTAGGCCCTAGTCCTCTTTTCTGTAATTTTACAATGAATCGATCATTGAGGCTGGAAAAATCTTTAAATTCAGGACCTAGGCATAAATAAAATTAAATCTAATTAAATTTAAAATATTCCTCCCTCTTTTACATGTACTTACGTTATACTCAAGGAGTAATTAATTCCAAATAAAAATAATGTGTTAAAAAAAAACGCCATCAAAAAAGTACACTTGGCGGAAGAATTCAAACGTTGCTAAGTGGTGTCTGATTCTACTGTTTTTCATTCAAAGGAAGAATATTTATAATAAGTAAGGTTATATTTAAATAGGATGAACCATGTCATACACAAACCAATAATAGACGTATAGTAATATTAGTTTAGATGATTATTTTGGTACTATTTGCAAGAGTCCAAGCTCATAATGACGGATTTCACATAGCCTGGTCCTCGGTCCCTGTTGGCAAGGATAATCCAGGGGACCAGGCTAGGATTTCACTATCTCCTGTTGTCGGCGTAACACCCACTTTTCTCACTTTGTCCTCATGTAAATATTTTTAAACTTCAAACATTATTGGACACTTTTGATCTGTACTTGTATTGCCAGATTATGGGGCAACATGAAAAATATAATGAAATACTCATAAAGATTTTATTTCTAAGATAATGCCCCCTAAAAGTTGGTAGTGTTTAATTAAGCACGTTTACACCACAAGGGGAATGACTGTTGTATACTGACACGCAAAAGAAACGCAACACCCTACTTTCGTGGGAAATAATTATGTAAAGTAAAGAATTTTGTATCTTAAAATTATGAATATCTTCAATTTGGTAAACATCGGTAATTTAACGGTTGAACGATTTCCATACCATAACCGGAAGTCAAGTTGAGTCTGCTTAACAGAAATTAAAAATTGCATGTTTAACAAAACATTTGGCAATATTATGGAGTTTTAAGGGTTTTTTACTGTTCATCATAAGTAATGCAGCAATATTTCAAAAAATAAACTCTCCTTTCGTTTCCCGTAACGATGCTAAGGCTACTTGAAAATGGCTTATGTACGCATTTCCATTGCTCTAGCTGGAAAATTTCAATGTAAAGGTGATGGAGAGTTGCTGATGCGAAATTTCACTACATTACGCATCAACAGGGTCTTACGTATCATATGCATTAAAGACAGTCCTTGTACCGGAAGTCCAAGGGCACTTTAAAAGGCCAAAGAATATTTCCTTCGCTCAGATCTCGATATGAATGAACCTATTGTATCGTAGAAATTAAGCTGCAATTGCTGTTTAGGGCAGTCTTGCACGTTTTACTTGAATGGCTGGGAGGGGGGTGTTTTAACAGTCATGTTTTACTTAGTAAAGTAAACAGATAAACATTTAACATTTTTATCAAATCTCGGATGTTCTGAAAAGTGAGTTTAGCCTTACTTTATTCGCTTTTGAAAATCATAAGATAAAAAAATCTAACATTTGTAGATTACTGGTTGTTGCGTTTCTTTTGCGTGTCAGTATATATGTTGTCGAATCTCAGCAGTAGGCCTAACGAGCGACAACTTCTATTTTTTTCTGTTTATTTTCCAACGAATGTAAAAGAAAATCTGTTTGTTTTCCAATATCAACTTTATTTTGGCAAAGATAAAATTTGCTATTTTAATTTTTTTGTGACCCCCCCCCCCCAAAAAAAATAAATAAATAAAAAGAAGGTTACTTTCTAACCAGGAAGAAATATACCGAGAAAATAACTAGATTTACTAATTACTAAGTTATATGATAAATATCTACAGGAGGGATAGGTGGTGTTTTCTACATTTCAATGACTTACTACGTCAATTTATCATCTCTTAATGTGATTATTTATTGATCTAAAATACTTTTTTTTTGTTTTATTGCTTACTAAAAGGTCACGAATGCATGGTGCAGAAAGTCTTTGTCTTATAGAATACATCAACAATATCATTAACTGATAAACATTTTTAATGAAAATAATTACCCAAACAGTTAAATAAATACCAATACATGTAGTCTTTAAAACTTAAGTACAGGTCCACGTAAGAATCAGGCAGCCTATATATAAAAGGTGATACATGAGGTTCTCAGAAATAAATGATTTTTCACTCACAGATTTTTCTCGGGGTATTAGCCATGTATGCGGAAGGAAAAATAATTTGGGTCATTGTTACTATGGAAACCTGGACAAAGAAATTTCCTTAGCAACAGGCCAATTTTTCTTTATAGATTGATGAAATTTCACCCATTTTGAAGGCTTTGTACAAAAAATTTTAAAAAGTAATTCTTTTCTTCCTTAGTGTCACAAGAAAGATAAACTCTTGAAGTGCTCTGACAATGTAATAAAAAGAAATTACATTCTCTAATATATTTACTATAGATACAGCTAAAGATACCTGTTTCCCGTTTTTTGCTGATTCAGCATTTTGCTTGATTTTGGTAAAAATCAAGTCGATAATATTCGTTTCACCATCTTAGTACAAAAGTTTCATCTATTTCCTGTAAAACTACAGGAAAGGCTTTCTTAGAATTTAAAATAAAAAGTTTTGCAAATTTGAAATTTTCTAGCTGTTGCTAGGCAACAAAAATGGATGGTTTGAAATATTAAAAATGGTGATAATCTAAAGCATTGGTAGAAAAATCATATAAATTGTAATCACTGAGTACCAAAATCAATTTTTAAAATAATAAAGTATAAAATATTCTTCCTTGTGTACCTATGACAATTTTACAATAAGCTATCTCCATGACAACAGTAAATTTTCCTTAGCAACGAAGCATTGAAAGTTATTTTTAGTACATATTCATTAAAGTTTTTAACATATTATCTGATTCTTAGAGTTGAATTGCTATTGCCCATTTTCGGCATTGTCAAACAAGGTTTTTAAAAGAATTTTTATCTCCATGGCAACATTAAATTTTCCTTAGCAATGAAGCAATGAAAGTTATTTTTAGAACATATTCATTTAAGTTTTCAACATATTATCTGATTCTTATATTTGAATTGCTATTGCCCAGGTTCGGCATTGTCAAACAAGGTTTTTAAAAGAATTTTTGAATTATTTTTTCCCAAGCAACAGAATTACAAACATAGCAAAAAAACAACATCTTATGAAGAATTAGGATGAAGCAACTACTCAACAAGAATCTTTAAGAAAGTTAACTATAAGACAAAAATATTCTACTCATAGAATTGAAAAGTCAAATACTTGACATATGACTGTGGTATTTTTATGCACCCGGATCGATAGGTTCGGGGCGGTTATTGTTTTTGTACCATCTGTCCGTCTTTTTGTCTAGCTGTCTGTGTGTCTGTATGTCTTTTTGTCTGCAAACTTTCGCCATACTTTTTGAACCATAAAAGATACAATTTCATATTTATACATACTCCATTAATAAAGTTCTTTCAAATGACACCAAGGTCAATGACCTTGTGACCTTGACTGTGACCTATATGCTAATTTTTTTTTCTGTAAACATTAACTTTCACCTAACTTTTGAACCATGAAAGTAAGAGACTTCATAATTAGTATTCATACTCTACTAATTAAGCCCTTTCCAATAATACCAAGGTAAATGACCTTGTGACATTGACTGTGACCTTTTTTAAAACCTTCATCATAACTTTTGAACCATGAGAGATAGAGACTTCGTATCTGGTATGCATACTCGGATAACTCCACAAATCAAGTTCTATCAAATGATACCAAGGTGACTGACGTTGTGACCTTAACTGTGACCTATATGCTTAAAATAGCTTTACTCGAACTTTGTTGCCGCCGAGCGCATAGTGTTTATAGAGTTTCACAAACACATCTTGTTCTCTTTCAAAAAATAAATCAATGACCTAATTTTCATTCCAGTGGCATATTGAGACTCGAAAGTCTTCAAATTATATTGCAAATTTCGAAAAACTTTGATCAATATCGGCAACGAAAACTGGATTGTCTAATTTCTGACAAATTTAGTAAATCTCATTAAGAAAAAAAATATTGACTTTTCTTGAGGCCAACTTGTGACAATGCAGACCTGCTGAGGTTATAATTGACCAAGGCCGATGTTAATCAGTTCCTGTACATGTTCTTGTATACAAGTCAAAAACTGTTTTTAAAAATATTAGGATTTTTTTATTCTACATTTTTCGGATTTCTTTTTTTTTTCTCCTTCAAATATATAAATACCCATGATATAATCAGTAATTTGTTTTGTATTGAGATATAATCCTATTTCTTGACATCTTCCATTATTTTTACAATGAATTGATGACGGATTTTCCCGTTATTTCCTGGTCATGACAAGGAGCACACGGTGGGTACGACTAGTTGGCAGGGGATGCTCACTCCTCCATGGCACCTGATCCCACCTCTGATATTTCAGAGGTCCGTGTTTGCTCTGCTCCTATTTTGTATTGTTTTAAGAACTTTGATATTGAATACTGTTCGTTATCTCCTTATCCTTCTTTAATGGGGTAACTACAATTATTTCATTATGTAAGGAATTAATATGATAGCTACCAAAATTATACTAAATATCCAGGGTTGGGACAGTTTACGCTTAATAAACCGCAAAGCTTTTAATAAAAAGTGTTTTCTGTACCAATCCAGGTTATAAACAGTACACCTTGGACGGCTATTAAATTCATTCCTGATAGATATTTTTTTATCCAATCAAATGACATTTTACAGCCAAAATAAATCAATACAAGATAACTTTATCTCGATAAAGAAATATTAACTAGCTTAAGTTATTATTTATTTGTAATAACTAAAAAATAATTTCGGTATCAGGAGTCTAATGAAAAAAGAAAAGAAATACATGCATAATGAAAATAGTGATAGTGTTGTAACTGTTGTTTCATGAGATAAACAATAAATATTTGTACTCAAAGCTTGCTTTATTACTCCCAATTTGTTCAATACGCAAGAGACGGTCTAACGAACTATATCTAAAGAGAGCAAGCTATTGACAAACAAGTTGATGAAATAAGAATGTCAACAGCCTTGCTTATTAAAAGTCATCTTTCGCAAGTTTTAAGATTTTTAAATGATGCAATAATTTTTTTCACGAAATCATAAGTATCTCTCCTTGGAAGAAGATGTGACAATTCATCCAAACAAATTTGAATTGACATTACCCAAGGATACTTACAGGAAAGTTTCTTAAAATTGGTCCAGTTTATAACGACAAACAGTGACTATAACAACGACATCAGACAGTGCACAAATTATGATCAGAAAAGATTATCCAAAGATTTGTCATTACAAAATTACATCACCAAGACAAAATTGTTTTTTTAAAAATTTGCCAATGACCTTGAACTAACCAAACTGACCTTGGGTCAAGGTCTTACAAGTGAGCCAACAAAGCTATCACTGTATCAAGTAGGAAAATCCAATGATTAATTTCTCTGTAACAAAGTTTTGGACAGGACAAGTGACCTTGAACATGCTGGCATGACTTTGTGTCAAAGACATTGCACCCCTTTGGATCATAAGCAATGATTTTCTCTAAACAAAGCATGAACTTCAAGTTTTTTTCAACATCAAAGTTATAGGAAGGACACAAAGTAAAGAGATTTCTGAATAACACACACCCCAATTCCCCTCCCCCAACCCCCAGCCACATACTTTTAGGCTCACCTGAGCCGAAGGCTCAAGTGAGCTTTTCTGATCAAATTTTGTCCGTCGTCTGTCGTTGTTGTCGCTAACTTTTCACATTTTCATCTTCTTCTCAAGAATCAGTGGGTCAATTTCAACCAAACTTGCCACAAAGTATCCTTGTGTAAAGGGGATTCAAGTTTGTTCAAATGAAAGGCCAAGCCTTCTTCAAAGGGGAGATAATTATAAATTAGTGAAAATTTAATGGCATTTAGATTGATTGATTGTATATTGTTTAACGTCCCGGTGAAGGGCTTCAAATTTTGACCTTTACTCGGCATTCAGGGCCATTGAGCAGTGAGGGATCTTTATCGTGCCAACGCCTGCCGCTGACACGGGGCCTCGGTTTTTAAGGTCTAATCCGAAGGACCCGCAACTTTCACTTCAAAGTGCCGAGCACATGGCGAAGGAACAGTTGCTACCCATTTTAACGACTAGGTCAGTCGCGGCCGAGATACGAACTCACGACTTCCCGATCACGAAGCGAGCGCTCTACCGACTGAGCTACCGTGAACGGTATGGCATTTTGAAAAAAAAATCTTCTACTCAAGAATCAATGGGCCATGAAAGATGAAATCATGTGGAATCATCCTCAGGTAGTGTAGATTCAAGTTTGTTCAATTCATGACCCCTTGGGGTAGGGCGGGGCCACAATAGCCGACCAAAGTTTTACATGGAAATGTATAGGAAAAGTCTTTAAAAATCTTCTTTTCAACAATAATAAAGCCTTTAAAAATCTTTTTTTCAAGAATAACAAAGCCATGAATGGTTATATTAATATGAAAGCATCTTCAGGTAGCGTCGATTCCAGTTTGTTCAAATCATAACCATGACCCCCATAATCATAATCATGAAATTCTTTAAGAATCTTCTCAAGAATAGCAAAGCCATGATTGGTCATACATGGATTTATGTGGAAGCATTCTCAGGTATGTAGATTCAAGTTTGTGCAAATCATACCCTCTCACCTTTAAGGAATGTTTGGGACTACTTTTGGGTTTGAACTTTTCAATAATAAACTGTTTTCTGCTTTTATGCTAGGCACAGTGCTCAGGTGAGCGATGTGGCCCATGGGCCTCTTGTTTTTTTTTTTTTGTTTGTTTTTTTTTTTGGTGGGATATTTAGATATTTGTTACATTTTAAAAATGTAAAATAACCAGTTAGAATGCGCAAATTCAGTTTCATTGCAAAAATAAAATATACATATTTTTAAAGTTTTATTTCTTAAGTGCAATATATGACCTTTTTTGACTTGTTGTTTAGGAAAATTTTCGGTTGCCATGGTAATGAAAAAATTTCAGTATTATTAGTTAACACCAAAAAAATATTGTGTATTCTATGCTTTTAAAATTTGATTGGTATTTAATTATTACTATTGAAAAAAAATTAGATTGACTCTCGAATTTGGCTAACTTGTGCCCATATTATACAGACTTTGTCCAAAACATATCAACCTTAGTCTTCAGCCTCGGTCAATCAATACCTCACCAGTACAGTTAATCCTCATCAAAATTATATATATCTTTTTTATAACCAGATTGCTATATTATTTAAACTTGTAGAAATAAGCTCTAATAAGACTGCTCAGTTTTGTTGCAGATATTGATAATGATATAAAAATTTCAGGAATTGGCAAAATTTTGACGGCTCAAGAGTATCAGTGACTTGCAGTCACTAGCATGAAAAGTAGGTCAATGATTAACTATTTGAGAGTGATAAAAAAAATAAATACTGCAGACATAAGTAAAGTAATTGATTTTTCATTTCAAATTTCATGTAGAATGTTTTTTTGCCTAGTTAACATCCAAAATGACACAGCTTTATGTTGAGGAATTGCTACATACTGATTCTATTTAAAAGTATTTGTTGCTATGTAGATAACTTCTGTTGCTATGGATATACTTACTTAAAATAATTTTAAAACCTGGTTCGACAATGCAATAGGAATTCAACTCTAAGAATCAAATGATCTTTTAAAAACATCGATAATTATGTACTAAAAATAACTTACAATGCTTCGTTGCTAAGGAAAATTTACTGTTGCCATGGAGAAAGCTTATTGTAAAATAGTCATAGGTACATACATGTACACAAGGAAGAATATTTTATATTTTATAATTTTAAAAATTGATTTTGGTACTCAGTGATTACAATTTATATGATTTTTCCTACCAATGCTTTAGACTTTCACCATTTTTAATTTATCAAACTATCCATTTTTGTTGCCTAGCAACAGATAGTAAATTTCAAATTTGCAAAACTTTTTATTTTAAATTCTAAGAAAGCCTTTCCTGTAGTTTTACAGGAAATAAATGAAACATTTGTACTAAGATGGTGAAACGAATATTATCGACTTGATTTTTGCTAAAATCAAGCAAAATGCCGAATCAGCAAAAAACGGGAAACATGTGTCTTTAGGTGTATCTATAGTAAAAATATTAGCGAATGTAATTTCTTTTTATTACATTGTCAGAGCACTTCAAGAGTTTATCTTTCTTGTGACACTAAGGAAGAAAAGAATTACTTTTTAGAATTTTTTGTACAAAGCCTTCAAAATGGGTGAAATTTCGTCAATCTATAAAGAAAAAATGGCCTGTTGCTAAGGAAATTTCTTTGTCCAGCTTTCCATAGTAACAATGACCCAAATTATTTTGCCTTCCGCATACATGGCTTATACCTCGAGAAAAATCTGTGAGTGAAAAATCATTAATTTCTGAGAACCTCATGTATCACCTCCTGCCTGATTCTTACGTGGACCTGTACTTAATAGTGCATAGTATGAATATAATTATTTTATTTCCAAATGTTTTAGATTATAAATCTAATTGTCTATAGTACGTCTTTAAACCATAAGAGCATTTACTGATTTGAGTATAACAATACATTGACACTATATAGGGGGTGGAGGGGGAATGATCGTTGGAAACCCCTTACATGCAGATAATCACATGGAAAAGTAACATTCTTTATGTAACCCTAGTGATCTGGCTAGACTACCGCAAAAGTTGAAATATAACAAACAATGTATACTGAGTGAGAATTGTCATTTATTAAATGACAATAAGTATATAACACAGATAAAGTTAAGGGGAGATCACCGGGATATTTCCTGAGTACAAAGAACAATAAATTTGGCAACGGTATCTCCCCTGTTGCAAACAAACATTACTTTGGCAAAAATATTTTGACAAATAAAAAGTATATAAACCACAAAGTTGTCAAAAACATTCTTTGCTTGATTTTATTTGATTGACGGTCGTCTGCGTGGCGCAATGGTATTTTAGAGCTCTTAAGGTCATACGCAACGTAGTTTGAACTTTTTTTGGGCTCTTCCCTTGAGTTGAAGAGTTCCACTAAATGAAGGACCTGTGTGCAATACTTTTAATGTCTATTAGTCTACCATTCAAAACTCAGATTTCTGATAGTTTGCTCAATAAGATTGCTGAATTAGAACAAAAGGTAAACAATCTTGAGTCCTGAGCGAATGGACGAAGCAGAACAGTACTCTAGGAGGACCTGTCTAAAGTTCTGTGGCATTCCCGAAACACAGAATGAGAGTACAGATACCATTGTCTTGAACGTAATAAACAACTACGTCTTAACATCAGAACATACAAAGATATCCATTGATCAAATAAGCAGAACACATAGAGTGGGGAGAGAATTTAGAGGTCAGGATTTCGGTGAAACTAAAAAACAGGGTCCCAGAGATATCATTGCCAAGTTTGTTAGCTATAGAGACAAGAATATAGTGTTCTCAAATAAGAGTAATTTAAAAACATTCAACGAAAATAAGAATAACGGCTATAGAATTTTCGTAAACGAGGCACTCACGAGACGAAGAATGGGCATTCTTTTCGAAGCACGCAAACTAGTAAGGAATGAAAGTTTGGAGGCTGCATGGTCCCATGACGGTAAGATCCTTGTCAAAACCCTGGCTGGTAAAATCAGAACAATCAGGAGGACCGAAGACCTGTCTAAAGTGGTCCACAGTGCAATAGGTGCGGAGTCTATTCAAAC
Source organism: Saccostrea cuccullata (assembly GCF_032062105.1). Lineage (NCBI taxonomy): Eukaryota > Metazoa > Mollusca > Bivalvia > Ostreida > Ostreidae > Saccostrea > Saccostrea cuccullata. The sequence goes on along the minus strand of NW_026935858.1, from coordinate 386,934 downwards.
GGAAAAGTGAATATGTGTTTAATAACTGTGCTCATAATTAACTTGATAAGTCACGAAGAAACGTAATATCCCACAGAATATTTTACTTTTATTTATGGAATTTGAACGTAAATCATCTGCTCTCTTGTCTGTCTCGAAAATTGTGTTTACCTTCAACGTCGCATAGACGCTTTCTTCCGAAAGGGAAAATCCAGGTCTATTTTTAGTACACGGAAAACGTGAACGTATGTATGAAACTTAACACTGACTTGTTTATTTGCAAATCTATCCTGAAATTTATAATAATTTACTGACTCTCTCAATACTTATATGCTTAAGAATCATCTTAATCCTTTTGTGTGTATGTTTAATACTGGAGTCATGGGCTAGTAATTGTTGCTCGAATTTGTTAGAACTATGGATACATTCAGCAATTTGACTTTTTTGGAAATTGTTTGCTTGGGTTTAAAACCTGTGAAATTTTACAGTACTTAAACAATAAACTATTGCATCCCAAACATCTATATATGGTATTCCTACTACAACTGTTTCAGACTCCAATAAATGCAGTGTGTGTACATATATGTTAACACTTTTTGTTCTACAAAGTTTGTTCTTCATTTGCATATATTTTTTGTTCATTTTTTGTTTACTCTTGTTTGAATTCCATTTAGTTTTGTTTTATTTTTCTCCATTTAGTTTTGTTCCAGCTTATTACTTGCACACTATATTTCATTTCATTATTATCCTCCAGTTACTAGCTAGAGATGTCAGTTCAAATGTTTTTTCATTAATTAGTAACAAATACCAGAAATGTGAACAGTATCCTGTTTACTATTTCATAAAAATCTTTAATATCTCAAATAATCACTTTAATATCATTGTGATTACAATATTACTAATATGTGGATGTGTGGAAACAAACCCGGCCAGGTCCAGCAGATTATAAAAAACACATAAGTATTGTGCACAACAATGTATGCAGTTTACCCCCTAAACTTGATATTATTAGAAATGAATTTTCAGGAAATGATATAATTACCATTACTGAAACTCACTTAGATCAGAGTATTGACAATAGTAATCTTTCACTTGATGGTTATTATCAACCAGTAAGAAAAGACAGAAATAGATATGGTGGAGGAGTTGCACTGTACATTTCAACTAGATTAAATTTTAAAGTTAGAAATGATTTAAATTTTTCTGATATTGAAATTTTATGGGCAGAGATCCAGTCACAAAATCAAAAGTTTTTGGTTGGAGTCATCTACAGACCTCCCAACTCTGGGTCTGATTTTTGGGATAAGTTTACAAGTACTGTAGAGAGAGCTCTAGATACAGAGATGAAATTGTTTTTGTTAGGCGATTTCACTGTAAACATGTTAGCTCCTGGGAATAATACATTTAAAAACCTACTACTACAACTTAATTTAAGTAATGTTGTCTTAGAGCCTACCAATTTTACAACTGATATTGGAACTTGCATAGACCTAGTGTTAACTAATGATCCATCCAAAGTTAAGAGTGTTGTAGTCGATGAATCCATTTGTAGTTCTCATTCACCTGTCTCTATAGAAATCTCATTTCAAACATATAAGCAACATGCCTTCAAACGCACAATTAGAAATTATAATAATGCAAATTATCAAGGCCTAAACAATGACTTACAAAATGTTAATTGGGATGAAAAAGTGTTTACCTCTAAGAATATGAATGAAGTCTATGAAAATTTTACATGCACTTACCTAACCTTAGTAGATAAACATATACCAAAAAAGCAAATTACAATACGTCCATCAGATAAACCATATATTACCACAGAAATTCGTAGGAAAATGAGACAAAGAAAAAGAATTCATAAAGAGGCAAAGCATACTAAAAATCCATTACACTGGCAAAAATTCAGACAAGTCCGTAACGAAGTAATAGACTTAGTACGGAAAAGTAGGAAGGAGTACAAAATTAAACTTGTCTCTCAACTCATTGACAAATCTATTCCACCAGGAAAGTGGTGACGTATAGCAAAATCCGTTGCAAGGTTAAAGAAACAAAGTTCTCCCCCATCCTCTATCAAATCACAAGATGGTAGAATATTGATTCATCCAATTGATAAAGCTGAAGAATTTAATAATTTTTTCTCTAATATATCACATATTGAAAATGAGCCAGATTTGCCCGAACATGGAGCTGGACCTCCAGACTACTGTGATTTTGAAATAAATGATCAAGATGTTCTTGATCAGTTAAGCATACTTGATCCCTCTAAACCATGTGGACCAGATGGAATTTCTCCCAGAATATTAAAGGAAACCCGTTATTCCATATATAAACCTCTATGTAGATTATTTAACCTTTCACTTACAAATAAAGTTCTTCCATACATATGGAAACAAGCACATATTTCACCTATTTTTAAAAATGAAGGCTGTCCCCAACAACCTAATAATTACAGACCAATATCATTGACTTGTTCTATATGTAAACTAATGGAAAAAATACTTTTTAAATATATGTTTAATCATATTAAGGAACATGACTTATTGTGTAAATACCAATCTGGGTTCCAACCTGGGGATTCTACTGTTAACCAATTAATTGAAATATATGATAAAATTATGTCAAACCTTGACAGAGGCAGAGATATACGCTTTATATTTTGTGACATTTCCAAAGCTTTTGACAGGGTATGGCATAAGGGATTGATTTTCAAACTTAAAAACTTTGGATTTAGAAGTAATATACTGGGTTGGATTGAAGACTATCTTACTGAAAGACAACAAAGAGTGAATTTAGAAGGCTTTTCATCATCATGTAAAACAATAGATGCTGGGGTACCCCAGGGGTCTGTACTGGGTCCCTTCTTGTTTTTGTTATATATAAATGATATAGCTAAAGATATATCTTGTAATATTCGACTGTTTGCTGATGATACTTCTTTGTTTGCTATTATAGACAATGATATCAATGCTCCAACAATGTCCCTTACTCAAGATCTTGAAAAGATAAGAAATTGGTCCAAAGCTTGGGCTGTAGATTTTAATAGTGAAAAAACTGTTAATGTTGATTTTACTAGAAAACAAATAAGTTATCCTAATATTCAGTTTGGATATGGAGGTGATTATATAAAACAATCAAATACTCATGTTCATTTAGGATTACAATTTCAAGCAGATGGTTCTTGGAACAATCACATATTGAATATATATGAAAAGGCATGTAAAAGATTAAATATAATTAGGTTACTGAAACATAGTATTGATAGAAATTCACTAATAAAAATTTATTTTGCCTTTATAAGACCAATTTTAGAATATGCTGATGTTGTATGGGATAATTGTACCCAAAGTAGTTCAGAATTGCTCAAAAAAGTTCAGATAGAAGCTGCCAGAATTATTACTGGGCTTAGAGTTAATTCATCCAGAACTTGTTTGTATGGTGAACTAGGATGGGAACCATTATATCTTAGAAGTGAAAAACACAAACTTCAATTGATGTATAAAATGATTAATGGTTCTGCACCTGATTATTTGTATGACTTGATTCAACCTTGTTTTCCTGTTCAACATGCTTACAACCTAAGGTCTGGATGTAATAACTTATGTATACCAGTTTGTAAAACAATGTCATACTATAATAGTTTTATTCCCTCAACCGTAAAACTTTGGAACAGTCTTAGTGAAGATGTAAAAAACTCCCCTTCATTAGCTATCTTTAAAGCAAAACTTAAGAATTGGGGAGCAACTAATAAACCTTGTAGGTACTTTAACTTTGGTAATAGAAAAGAAAATATCTTGCATTGTCAGTTGCGAAACAATGCTAGTAATCTTAATGCACATTTAAAAAATCATTTTTTATCAGATATTCAATCATGTCAAAAGTGTGGATTTCATACTGAAGATACTGAACATTATTTTATCAACTGCCCATCGTATAATGTTGATAGAAACATATTGGTAAAAAAATTAAATGATATTGATGTTGTTTTTGAACTCGACGCTCTACTAAGAGGAAAATCTCAATACTCTTATCAAACAAATTGTAAAATATTTTCATATGTACAAGAATTTATTAAATCTTCTAAGAGACTAAATTAGGGACACTGTTTTATTAAATATTCTATTAAATGCATAATTTTTTTTTCAAATATTTGTATTATTTTTAAGCTGGAACAGTATGTAAATAATATGCATACAGTTAGGGGGTTGTCATTTTTTTTTAAGTATAATATTGATAAATAATACTTGATTGTGAATCTTTATTTTTCATTATAATTTTATTGATTATCATGTTCATGTATTATTTCCTACTAATTTGTATCTTGACCAATTATACAAGGAGAGGGTGTACATAGGCATTGCCTGTTGCCCAATCCTGATTGAATTATACTCAATAAAATATGTTTAAAGTAATGTCTATTATGGATTTGAACACCTCTTCTAAAACAAATTTTGATGGTAAAAAATCTGGAATTTATGTTTTGTAATTTTTATATATTTTTCTTTGAATAATGCAAAAATTTTCATAATTTGATATCTTCCAAAAACCCCTGGTTTAAATATGCATGCTGATTTTTTGTCTATGAACAACTGATGGCACTATAAGCTTAAATTAAGAATATCTTGAAAAATTATCAGTAGGTAAGGTACCTTGCGTATGTCCTTAAGTCGCAGAATAAGGAGTCAATCCTTAAGTCGCGGGTTCGAATTTCATTGTAGGACGGTCCTTCGGATGAGACCGCATAAACCAAGGTCCCGTGTCGCAGTAGGTGTTGGCACGAAAAAGATCCCTCACTGCTCAATGGCTCTGGATGCCGAGTACAACACAAAATTTGCAGCTCCCCATCGGCAAATGATGGCGTGTCCATATATTAAGGTAAGTCCGTACTTTCAAAATTTTCTGTCAAACCAATAATTTTTTAATTTGAATACCTTAAATAAGTCATAAACTAACTAAAACACCCATAAAAGACATATCTTTGCAGGTGAATTTTCATACAACACGTATCAGAGTACATACCTCTAAAACTTCCACAGCCAAATTTGATCTCAAGGAAGTGAGACATCATATTTCATTTAGCTAGGCACCAAATCACATTAAATTTATGTTAAAACTTATGAAAATCAAAAATATTCATTTGCCAAGAGAATATTTGAAATCTTTATTGGAAAACATTAACAAATTGATGCTGAATCTGTCCATGTCATTCAGAAAAAAATCTCAAAAATTCTTTATTTTTAATATTTCTCAAAATCGAAACCGTTTATGTGCCATTTTTTCTTTAAAAATATTAAGAATTATATCTAAGGTTAACAAAAACACATAGTTTATTATGCTCAACCAGATAAATTTAACAATACAGCCTTTTGAACACGTATTTGAAATCTCAATTTTTCAATCATTCTTTGCAAAATTTTTAGAAAAGTAAAATTTAAAAAAAAATGATATAGACTTTAAAACAATTCAAAATTGATCTCAAGTTAGTTTGTTTTAAACAATTAAAAAGCATTAGGTCCATAAAGGCAATAAAGAATTTTGTGTATGTATATGTAATAAATGACACATAGTTCCATGGACAGAGTGCAAAGTGTTGAAATTTCCATAAATAACGATATTGAATGCTTTGTATGCTCAATGCCATCATACTAAACAAATACATACTTGCTAAATTATTTTCAATCATCCAAAAAGATTTTTTCAACAGATAATTGATAATCAGAATTTTATATTGGTGTGTAAAATTAAAACCGGATCCATAAAAGTGTGGACCCTCCTTAAATGAAAAATTCTCGAGAGGGACGTTAAATAACAAACAATAATTACTTGACTATAGTAAAAGTATGTAACCGGTCCCTGTGCACAAAAGGTAGGAAGTATTTGAGTTGCTACAAGCACCCATACTGATAAACCTTCAACATACCTTCATTCTTTGGCATCAATTACACAGATTAATTATATGTCATAGAATACGTTTCAGGAAATGACTGAAGCCGCCCTCTCTTAAAATAAATTGGGAGACGATGGACCTGAAGTGTCCAACACTTACAAGTTGAAAGACTTCAAAATTCTAAGGATTATTCTTTTGCTTTTTCTCTTCGTCTGTATCGTTAATTCTAATTCTTTTCTTGAAATCATGTACATGTATAGTAGTATTGTTTTGTTCGAATTTTGTTTCTTTATATTTGACAAACTATTCGGTAAAACATTTACTTCACAGTCTAAGTAAGAAGGGAAGAGAAGCCGACTATTATAATTATGGATATTGTAACAATGAAACATATGGAGATAGCAAACAGTATTCCAGATTAAATGTCCATAAAAATACAAAATAGAAGCTGAGTAAACACGGACCTCTAAAACATCAGAGGTGGTATCAGGTGCCATGGAAGGTTGAGCATCCCTTGCCGACCGGTCACACCCGCCGTGTTCACCTTGTCATCCTAATAAATAACGGAAAAATCCGTCGCCAATTCAGTGTATGAATAATGGCCTAACAATTAGTATGAAAAACGTCAGTCATCATTTGACTCGATGATAAATTGTATTTGTTGACAATGTCATTGTATCGACCATAGAATTTACGAAATGATGACTTTAAACGAGACTGCTGATATTCTCGTTTCATCAACTTGTTTGTCAGTAATATACCTCGTTAAGAAATTGTGCATACGTAGAGAATGCTCTTGCATATCGAATCAACTGAGAGATGTAAACCCCGTATGTTGGCGGTGAAAGTATATTCCTGTATAAGTACTTACTCCCTTGCGAAGTTGACAATTGAAAAATTAAAGTCATCACGTTTATCATAGAGCTTGGTTGTTACCTGGTAGATTGTCTTTTTCAAGTAAAATATCCAAATAAGAAACAGATGTGTCAGACTCAGTGGTATCTTTTATTTCAAGCTCACCGGGATATATCGTAATAACATTGTTAATTGACAATACGTCGTCGATATACTTATCTAAATGTCGAGTGGAGTTAAAGGCCACAGCAAGTGTTTCCTTCTTTTCACGTATAAGATTTGGACAAATTCTGCTTCATATGAATACAAAAATAGGTCTGCTAATAATGGGGTACAATTGGTACCCATGGGAATTCCAATAGATTGTTGGAAGACCTGGACTTCAGTAACTACATAGACATTGTCAACCAGAAATTCAAGTATCTTTTTTTATGTCAACTTCAGAGTACTTGTTTGTACAGTCAGAATAATTTTGCAAATGACCAATGACAAAATAAATAAATTTACGAGTTCCATTAAACTTTTATTTAAAAAGAAACAGCTGTCAATGATATCAAAATTCTGGATTTCAGTTTATCGGGTGGAATGGTTATGTATAAAGTTGAAAAGTCGTGAATTTTTTAAGCTGTAATTTTGATAAAACCTTGTGATTTCAAATTGTCCAAAAAATCCTTAGAGTTTTTAAGTATCCACATATGATTAACACCACTTCTCGGATATATTGTTGCACAGTACTCTTGAAGTTTCTCCTTCACTACTGTTAATATCATAGTGAGGAGCAAGGAAAGAGGCTTGGGTGAACATGTACTGGAACCCACTGTGTATTTTAAAAAAAGTTTTAAAATGATAAAAATCTTGTTTTTCTGCCACATACTCATTCAGGAATTCAGAATTTGTTTTTTGATCAAGTACCTAAAAGCGCATGTATGTAGATCTACCGGTATCCCTAAAAGCTCAGGATCGAACCTCCTTAACGACATGGCGTACTAATCACACCCAAAATAAATCAATACCAAGATTTTGAATTGGATATATGTATTGTTAACCCAGATTTCCGTGCTTTATTACTTCAAACTGTCATACACAGAATTCATAAAGGTAAAATGTAATCTTAAGGTTCTCTTATCTAATATTGAATCTCTGGAGTTGCATTCAGTATAAAAATTGTCCTCTTTCTCGCCAATCTTACATGGTGCTAAGAAAAATCATTTCCAAATAAGTAAAACGTCCAGCTGTAAATTATAACAATTAACAACTTAACCTATTGATGTCACCTAATTAAAAAGGAAAAGGTTACATTTTCCTCGAAATTACATGTACATAATGTATTTAATTAACAGCTGATCCCACCTCTGATGTTTTAGGTATATGTTTGCTCTGTTCCTGATTGTTCTGTTTCAGTGAACTTAATTAATGTGCGCTAATTACCTCCATACTCATTAGTCAAATGAAAGATGTGAAATAATTTAATAAAGGTAAGTGGGAGTTATAATAAGCTTATTTTAGCGCTGATAGGTGCATAAACATTTCCTGCAATTACTACAATGTATATACCAATATGCACACCTACAGTTTGGCATTGCTTTAAGTTTGCCAATCTATGAAATCTAAAAACCTCTAAAACACCAGAGATAAGCTCAGGTGCCATGGAGGATTGAGCATCCCTTACCGACCGGTAACACCTGCCTTGTTCTCCTTGTCATGCTGATAAATAACGGAAAAATCCGTCGCCAATTCAGTTCAGTGTATGAATAACGGCCTAACAATTAGTATGAAAAACGTCAGTCATCATCTGACTCATTGATGAATTGTATTTGTTGACAATGTCATTGTATCGACCATAGAATTTACGAAATGATGACTTTAAACGAGACTGCTGATATTCTCCTTTCATCAACCTGATTGTCAGTAATTTACCTCGTTTAGAAATTGTACATATGTAGAGCATGCTCTTGCGTATCGAATCAACTGAGAGATATAAACCCCGTGTGTTGGCGATGAAAGTATTCCTGCATAAGTACTTACTCCTTTGGGAAGTTGAGGATTGAAAAGTTAAAGTCATCAAGTTTATTATAGAGTTTGGTTGTTACCTGGTAGATTGTCTTTTTCAAGTTAAATATCCAAATAAGAAACAGATTTATCAGTCTCAGTGGTATGATCTTTTTTTCAAGCTCACCAAATATATCGTATCGACATAATAACATTGTTAATTGACAATACGTCGTCGATATATCTAAATGTCGAGTTAAAGGTCACCGCAAGTGTTTCCTTCTTTTCACTTATAGGATTTTGGACAAATTCTGCTTCATATGAATACAAAAATAGGTCTGCTTATAATGGGGTACAATGGGTACCCATGGGAATTCCAATAGATTGTTGGAAGACCTGGACTTCAATAACTACATAGACATTGTCAAACAGAAATTCAAGCATCTTTTTTATGTCAACTTCAGAGTACTTATTTGTAAAGTCAAAATGATTTTAACAAACTAATTTTGCAAACAACCAATGACAAAATAAGTAAATTTACGAGTTCCATTTTTATTGAAAAAAGAAAAAAGAAAAACAGCTGTCAATGATATCAAAATTCTGGATTTCAGTTTATCGGGTGGAATGGTTATGAAGAAAGTTGAAAAGTCGTGAGTTTTAAAGGTGTTAGTTTTTTTGATAAAACCTTGTGATTTCAAATTTTCCAAAAGTTCCTTGGAATTTTAAGTATCCACACCTGATTCACATCACTTCTCAGATAAATTGTTGCACAGTACTCTTGAAGTTTCTCCTTCACTACTGTTAATATCTTAGTGAGGAGTAAGGAAAGAGGCTAGGTTGAACATTTACTGGTACCCACTATGTATTTTTAAAAAGTTTTAAAATGATAAGGATCTTGTTTTTCTGCCACATACTCATTCAGAAATTCAGAATTTGCTTTTTGGTCAAATGCTTTAAAAGCGCATGTATGTAGATCTACCGGTATTTCTAAAAGCTCAGGATCGAACCTCCTTAACGAGTTGGCGTACTAATCACACACAAAATAAAACAATAGCAAGACTTTGAATTGCATATATGTATTGTTAACCCAAATGTCTGTGCTTTATTACTTCCAACTGTCATACACAGAATTCATAAAGGTAAAATGTAATCTTAAGGTTCTCTAATCTAATATTGATTCTCTGGAGTTGCATTCAGTATAAAAATTGTCCTCTTTCTCGCCGATCTTACATGGTGCTAAGAAAAATCATTTCCAAATAAGTAAAACGTCCAGCTGTAAATTATAACAATTAACAACTTAACCTATTGATGTCACCTAGTTAAAAAGGAAAAGGTTACATTTTCCTCGAAATTACATGTACATAATGTATTTAATTAACAGCTGTTCCCACCTCTGATGTTTTAGGTCTATATTTGCTCTGTTCCTGATTGTTTTGTTTCGGTGGACTTGATTAGTATCCGCTAATTATCTCCATATTCATTAGTCAAATGAAAGATGTGAAATAATTTAATAAAGGTATGTGGGAGTTATAATAAGCTTATTTTAGCGCTGATAAGTGCATAAACATTTCCTGCAATTACTACAATGTTGCACACCTACAGTTTGGCATTGCTTTAAGTTTGCCAATCTATAAAATCTAAAATGTAATGTGTTGATAGGTTCATAAACACTTCCTACATGTACCTTTACCAGGTGCAATTTTTTTCTTCAAAGATCACCATCCACATCCCATCATGTACACCCCCAACAATGGGGAGGTCAACATTACCGCTACATAGCCAAAAATTTCAACTCATTACCAGTACATTTTTTCAAAATTTCGACCGATCATTACCGCTATATTATTTTTGGCCGGAAAAAACTCATTATCGCTACATATTGAACCAGCCGAAAACAACTCATATCCGCTACATATTGAACTAGACAGGTATGGTACGGAATGTTAGTTCCAATCAACAGAATTCACTCAATATGTAGTGAAGTACAATTTGGATTTAATTCTAAACAGAAGGATGTGAAGACTGAGTTTTATCTATGGACAGTGCTTGATTTAATTTTTAAAATTTTAAAAGTGTTTTATGAAATAGAATAAATTTCAAATAAAAAATTTAATTAAAAAAAAACAAACAAAAAACATCCCGCTCAAACTCCTACTTTCACCTCCCCGTGGTGAGTAGAGGAACAGGACTTATACTTGTATAATTATGTTGTACTTCAATCTGACATCGCTTCTTAGTTCCCTTTAAAGTTTGCCGATCTATAAAGCCCAGATCATAAGTTATGTAATCGTTCCATAAGGAAATAAAATAATCGTGCATTATTTCATTATTTAAAAGGCATAGATATTTTAATAATACGTTAAGTTCATATGAACTTTGAAAATGTTATTTTTGATATAGAAAGAAGCATGCGAAAATTGATTTCTGGCATTTGAAAGCCTTAAATGTACGTTAAACCGCGAGATCCATATTCAAATCCATACTTTTTCTATTTGTCTAATTAACGCAAAATATTTGTTTTTCCCACCTCTGATCTACGTATTCTTAGAAGGCGGTATACATGTTTAGTGTATTAACCTTTAGGGAATTTCCATCCTCCTGTGATGTCAAAGGTTTTTTTTTCTCAAAAACATAGCAATTTATATTTTTACTAGATCGAAGAATGCCTTTTTAGTTTTAGAACAATGCTTTTTAATTGGTGTAATAAAAATAGTTGAAGTAAAAGAATTTAAACGAAACTATATTTTCTTTAAAAATTATTGCTAAATGCAATTTTTAACTCCATCTCAGGTATCTTCATTCTTGTATTTTCTTTATTGTACTTCTCATATAAAAATGTTTGCTCTAATCATTCCCAATATAAACATACACCATGACATACCAAGAGATGTCAATATTGTATTATCAGGTTATGATTGTCTACCTCTTAGAGAAAATATGTTGTTCTTTGACCAAGTTCATAACTTTATAAAAAACACTAAAAGATTTTAGAATTGGACAATATATTAGATAATGTGTAGCATGTCTTTCAGTCTTGACCTTTAGGTTGAAAGTACACATAAACATACAAGTATGGGTCTGAGCCTTACTCTCCATATTCTTATTACTTAATTTTTTGTTTGTTTTTTCCATCTTTTTTTTTTTGTTTTAAATTTTTTTTATTGTTTTCTTTACGCATTTTTTTTCCCCTCAATTTTTCTTCAATTATGTACTCTTTATAATTCTCTCAATATTAATTTATAATACATGTTTTGTGGAACTTAAAATATGTACAGTAATTTAATTGTACCTTGATCTCAAATGGAGAGAACTAATATAGGCCCTTGGCCTGCTGTTCAATCCATATTCATATTGTACACTTCTTTGTATATTATGAATAAAATACTTCTTAAACTATAAACATACACGGCGTATATATAAAAGCAATTATTATGAAACTTTCAGCATCAGGAATGAGCTATCTCAACCAAAAGTGTAGTATTTTTTTTTTAAATGATGACATTTAATTTTGTTTAATTAAGTCTGCTATCCCAAAAAAAGGCATGATGAAGGGTGAAAATCTTAAAACTCAAGCAAGCTTTTAAATACATGTCAGGGGCCTGTGTGTTTATTTTCTGTTTATTTACTTGAGTCAGAGTATTTGGTCACGAGTTCGAATCTCGGCCGCGGCTGACCCAAGTGGATAAATAAAAAAAAAAAAACCAAGATGTGTTTGTGAAACACTGATGTCTACATGTGGCAACATAGCGAAGATTAAAGTTTTCTTAAATGCAAATTTAATATATTGGTATCCAAAGTAGGGTATTCTCCCTGGAAATACAGTTGTGAAATATGAAAGTAGACCAAGGTTACAGTTTTTTCATATGTATGGAAATCTCAAAGGTCAAGACTAAGGTAGTTGGTATCCAATGAAAGGTCTCGCCACAAAGAATACAAAATATTAAAACGGCGCCCCATAATACCAAGCGTTATGATTTGCTTACTTAGGTTTAAATGGGTCTATGCGTACTAAATTTTAATAAACAATTTCATTTTTGTGTAAAAAATAAACACATTACCTAGATGCCATTTTAATTTAACTCTGAGAATTTGAATAGACAACTTTTTTTGTTTACAACGGGGCGTTCGATATTGAACGCTCGTATTCAGCGTTCAATAAAACGTCAAGATATTGAACGCTAAAATTTTCTAGATTTTTGGTAGTATTTTATCAGAGACTATTTATTAGCTATATAATAAAAATATTTATTGGCTCAAACACAATATTCTAGAATAGAAAGTCAGGTTACATCAACTATACAAGTCATTTGTACAATTATAATTATGTTATACAATCATTTCTCGATATATGACATTTTTAGATGAATGAGTGTATTATTCTCAACATTTCTGGACATTAGCTATTTATGCAAAGCGTAGCTTTTTTTTTTAGCATAAGACATATATGATCTTTATTCTTGAAATTTTTTTTAACCTATGATAATTGTATTTTTAACAACTGAATAGAAAATGAAATTCACATTCAATCTCCCCTGTGTTATAAATATCACAAATTTTTTTATCTGTAGATATAGACAATTGTCTTCCTCTTTCTATGGCAAGATTATATGTGCGCTAAATATATATTAAAATTTTCAGACTAAAGACAATTATTAGTGAGGAACATAAACTATGTAAGTGATATTTTAGCACACGGTGCTTAAAAAATTGATCTATTCGTAAACCAGTGTAAAAATCTGTTTTCATAATCTTTACTACTGAAGGGTATTAAAACTGTTATCTTTATGGATTTTTCCTGGAGAACTATTTTTATTTTTGCATTTTCTTTAATACTTATGTTTTAATAACTATATTTAAATATAACGCATGCTGTCTGGCATTTAAAAGGACGAAATTTGTCCTCACTGAAATATTCACGTTTATGTGCACATGTTTAGGATATTATATAAATTATAACAATAACAACTAGTTACATGTATATGCATTGTATCCTATATAAGAAACTAATAACAAGGTACAGTTTCAATACAAATTAAGCCCTGTATTTTTAAAAAAAATATCAAAGTGATGTAAGAAACTAAAATGCGTTCTTTCTGATTCATAGGAATTTCATGCAGTAAGAATACACACATCCTTTTTTTCATATGACCTCCTAAATGCTTAAAATGGCATCATTAACTTGTGCCTTTTCCCGTATTTTCTTAAAAAAATCCAGAAGACATCAATTTTCAGTGATATTTTCTTTCATATCGAAAACATACTCTACCACCGTCACCCACAACGATTTTGAGATATGTGATTTTTCAAAGCAGTTTGCATGATATATCCAAAAATTGAAGTAGGTGACGGTGGCAGACATTATTTTCTAAAGGAAAATAAGCACAGAAATGAGTCATTCTGAGACTTATCTGCGTTAAACTTAGAAATGTACCAAATTAACGACGTCAAATTTCCAGAACAGTCCTCCTTCATGCCCTATTCTTTAATGATTTATCATATTCATCTACTCAACTCTTGTGAAAGCCAATTTCATAACTTTTCATGAACATTAAATTCTTAAAGCCCAAACTGCACCTTTTTCCTTTATAAGCTCATTATAAGCTCATCCCATCAAGATCTTTTCACTCATATTTAGACACACATTTGCCAATGGAGGACTGTAAATCTAGAACATTACTTGACACAAAAGGCCGTTAAGCAGTGATGGATCTTTTTTTTCTGCCATGACCTATTCTAAACGGAACCACGGTTTATACGACCTCATCTAAAAGACCTGCTGTGAGATTCGAACCTATGGCATAAAGATCAAACCCTTACTCTGCGACTGTACGAGGGTTGTTAGAAAAGTTCGCGGACACGTTGAATTACGGAAAATCTATTGTGTACTGTGAAGTACGACCTATGTCTGAATGAGTTCCTACATTTTGTTTATTGATCTGTAAAAAATCAGGTCCATATAATAAAATCTTGAAATTTTACAGCTATTTTTACTATGGGGTCATGGGATTCACGGAGCAATCACTTGACGTTAGCGACGTGACAACCAGTTTTCAACCCGTTAAGCTTTGTCGCAGTTTTATAAATCTTTCATTTCTTCAGATTTTTCTTATCTTTTTTCTACTTTAAAATTGAATATCTATATCAAGACATGTTACTTTTCTACTACAATGTCTTTTTTTTGATTCGGATATTATTGAGATCTTAAAAAAATAAATAAAAGTCTACGCAGTCATTAGATCAGGTATGGAAACTATGCAAAACCATATAGGCGCAACGCAACGTCCATGCCATAAGGGGGTATTGAAGTATCGATGGAGTTAATCATTCAAAATGTTAATCCTTCCATTTTTACTAAGCTACAACCATTTGAAAACTTGTTCTTTGCATGTGTAGGAAATTCCCGGCAGCATCTTGAACATTTAAATCTCTTTTTAGACATTTTCCTGTCTGCACAGATAATTTTTACGTAGTGCAGTGGTCCATGACAGTCAATGACGTTCCGATTTTTGGCTGTGTTTTTATGCGTTGATAATTTATAAACGGCTATAAAAAAGTCATTTACCCTCCAATTTAGTTCAAAATTTCTCCCAGTGACGCTTCCTGCATGCTTAAGCGGCAGGTAAAATATCATAAATTTCTTTGCGCTAAAATTGTGCAATTTTTAATTTTAATAAAGAGTCTTTGTGATGTAAACTTGCCAAAATGTAGCATGCTCCGTGAAGCAAGGTTTATCAAAATAAAAAAGCTGTATATTTTTCAATAATCACTGGAGAGCACCAAATTCTTGTATATTAATTGGAAAAAAGGTTAAAATTTTATCTGGAAATTTTGACTGGTTTCGTGGAAATAGCGCGCTCACAATAGAACCTGTCCGCGAACTTTTCTAACACCCCTCGTAGAGCAAACGTTCTAACGACTGGCCCACCATGAATATGAATAAAAATTATAAATCTTGATCTATTTTTTCAACTTGAAATGCATACATATAGAAAGTGAGTAAATGTGTTTATTTCAGCTTTTCAAAAATTCAGTTTTTGAAAAATAGTCGTTTTTGATGCCATGGTCACAACAGTAAGTTACAAAACTTCTATTGTTGCCGTGTGCATTGGCAGCTGTAGTTGACAGGTACGATAACTGTGAAGTTTCTTTACGTCTGTTTAAGCCATCTGCGAGAACTCTTGCGGATAAACTCTTGTTCGTTCGGGTGTAAACAGGTGAAATATTTTTTTTCCCCAATGATTTCACAGTTATTGCAGTTAATTAATCATGCATTAAAGTAAATTAGTCAAACAGAATATGCATGAAATGCATGTACTAGTATTAATGGACAGCAAATCTACAAGATACACGTATTCATAATTAATTAACCTTGGTGTGTAATCAAATGTAATCAAATACTAGGAAAACATATGAAAACAAATTTTTTCATATGATATTTCATAAGTCGATGATAGAATACAAAAGAAGACAGGAAATAAATGTATTGTTTCACCTAATTTTGTTCACAAGTTCTCGATCGAAGCTAGCTCTCTGGTTTCTGAGGAGATGAAATATTCAATGTATATTTGCTTACATGTTTTTTATATTTAGGTAAAAGAGATTTAAAAGACCAATTTTTCTTTCCTCATCACAATTGTACAACTTTAAATAGAAATGGTAAATTGTGTTCGAAAACTAGCAGGGACTATATTTTTTGGCGGAATGGTGGCGTATGAAAATATCTTCTTCTCTGCCTCTCAAAATTTTTATAGAACTATAATTTTTACACAATAAGACTAGAAGAATTTTTCAAATGCTAGCTAAATTAATAATAAGGAACTAAAGTTTTAAAATATATCAAATAAATATGAATTTCCAAACAAACTACAATTATGTTAGCTTTTTAAAAGTTTCAACTCTAAGTACAGATATGAACCAAAAATCCGTAGAAATTGTTTTTACTCTCTTACTAAACGGTAAAAACTTTAAGTTTTTGTATCATTTTGTTTCTCTATATGGCTGCTTTACCATATGTGAAAATTTTAAAATATTAAATATAGGGCGCATATAAAAATAACTTAAATATCTTTAAAAAAAATAGAGAAAATTTGGATTAGCCAAAATCTATTTTTGTTAAACTATTTGTGTCAATTTGATAATATCATCTTATAGACCCTACATGGTAATATCTTTTTATGCAAAAAGCAAAACATTTAATCTTTTGAAATAGAAGACCCTATCTCATGATTGGATGCAGTTATTTTTATTCTTAATGACCAGGGAAAAGGTAATGACCTTGACCTGACCTTGACTCTAATATAAAACGGTCAAAACTAATCTAACAAATACCATCACTTAGTAAAATTGTCTTCTTGATTCTGTGAAAATTTCATTAATTAATTAAAATTTGGAAAACGCTGTTGCCACAGAAACAAGAGCTCCAGGTGCCACATCGCTCATCTGAGTACTGTGGCTAGGAAAAAAGCAAAAATCAGAGCCTTTGGCTCAGGTTAGCTAATATATATTTTTTTAATTTTGAAAACTATACTTGCTTTCTTTGTATTGCACTTCCGAGTAAATAAAAAATGTGTAATAGCTATAATAACTATAATAGTTTCTACATGTAGTCCTTATTTCTTGAACAATATTATTACGAAGTTTCTACATGTAGTTCTTATTTCTTGAGCAATGATGTGTTAAAATTTCTTCGCGATAAACACAAAGAAAAACATTGTCGACATTTAGCATTTTTATAAAAGTAAATAAAGGTTGTTGTCGTTATCATATAATATTCAAAACATATGGATATAAATGTGAATATGTCAGCCAGACAAAATATTTCGTCAATTTTTTTTTTAGCCAGACTAACAATTTATTATATGTTAATAATGGGGAGTAAAAAGAAAATCTATTCAAAATTGTCAAAAATAAACATCAAATTTAAAATTGCCATTAGTATTTATATATAACATAATGTAAAAAGGGGATATTTTAACAAAGTCAATTAATTAAGAAGTAGTTTTACAGAAGAAATCTGTCAAGATAAGTTGGTCGTACGTTGTTTTACATCTTGATCGATGAACACTATATACTGGTGAAGGGTTCAAATTTAAACTTAGATTCGGCACTTTTAGGGCCCTAGCGCAGTGAGGGTTCTTTATCGTGCCAATTTTAAAAAAAAAAAAAAGATCTTTTCGGTAATTTTACTTAAAAGCGCCGAGAGCTTGGAGAAAGAACAGTGCTACCTTTTTTTGTCCCCCGCTTTAGCAAAAGCAAGGGGACTTTAAATCCCATTTGTCTGATAGTTTGTCCGTATGTCAGTCTGTTCGTCTCGCTGTCACAAAAACCTTAACCTTGGTCATTACCGTCATAACTTTTGAGTGAGAAGAGATCGGGCTTTCATTATTTCACACGTACATTACTTGTGACAAGACCTTTCCAAATATATTGATTTTTTTACCTAGACCTTAAATTTTGACTTACTTTTCAAAAATGATATCCTTTTCTCATAGCTTTTGATTTAAAAGAGATAGGGCTTTCATATTTGACTCGTGCAATACCTGTACAAGATGTTTCATTGAATGCTATGATTTTTGACCAATTGACCTTGACCTCAATGTTTGACCCTTTTTTTCCCCCTAAATTTTTACCGTTGGTGATAACTTTCCACTACGACACTGAAATCGGGGGATAACAATACTTTGAATTTGCCTGCTTTATCGAATTAGATCAGTCGCAGCCGTGATTCGAGCATACAACCTTGTGATATTAAAGAGGTCGCTCTACCAACTGAGCTGTCGGTATTCCCCAGATAAAAATGTTCAAATGGAAAAATAAATATTCAAATTTTAGGTTACGTATTTAACATCAATTTGTAATCATTTTTCGTAATAATAATGATATTTGTTATTATTGATGACATAATCTGCAAAACACGTTCTTTAAAATGTACATCTATCAGCTAGGAATTATTTTGCTATTTTTTTCTCTAAACAGAATTGTTGAATCAATTTGCTCCCCCCCCCCTCGCTTTCTCGAAAGCGGATTCATTATCACCTTTGTAAATAAAAGATAGTGTTCATTTTTTTCTTATCATTAGAATTGCCTTAGTTGGGAAATGGGAACATTAAAATTGGTTTAAAAAATTCAGTTGAAACTGTGTCCATATGTCCCCTTAAATCTCATTCGTCTGTCAGGTTATCATTCTGTCCGTCTGCCACAAAAACTTTTCAATGAGAAGAGAAAGGGCTTTCATATTTCACAAGTACATTACCTGTGACATAACCTTTCCAAACATACTATGATTTTTTACCCTTTGACTTAAGTTTGAGCTACATTACTTGAAATCGTTCATAACTTTTAAAGATAGAAGATAGGGCTCACACATGTTTATTACCTGTGACAAGGCCTTTCTAAATGTACTAAGATTTTTTGCCCTGTGACTTTGAAGTTAGACCTAGTTTTTAAAATTTTATCTTTCCATATAACTTCTGATTGAGAAGAGATGGGGCGTTTATATTTGACATGTGCATTACCTGTAATGATTAGGGCGTTCATATTTGACTTCCCATCCACTACTTTAAGACACCGTCTACGGGGGACCGCATTTCTTCGAATTTGCTTGTTTGTTATAAGGGTTGTCATTTTAGTGATTATAAAATCTACAAAACACGTGAATAAAAATGTGAATTTCTAATAAGCAAGGAAGTCTTTTACTATTTTTGTTCTGAACTGTTCGACTGGAGATTACATAAATTGCTCCTTCGTGTAAATTAAGTTTGTAAGGGGTTTGTTGCCATTAACCTATTATTTTGCACTCCGACGACAAAAAGCAATTTTAATTTGTAATGTTGGATCAAAAAAAAAATATGCAGCCTTCGCCTGATTAATTATACATGTACCAAAAATAAAAATTACCCAGTGTAAAAGTCAAGTCGTTTTTATTATTGTACCCCCCGCTTGAAAAGTGGGAGGGTATATAGTAATCGGTATTTCCGTCCGTCCGTCCGTCCGTCCGTCTGTTACGCTTTGGGGTACCCATCTCTTATCCGCAACTCCTCTCATACCACTGAAGGAAATTTAATGAAACTTTCACAGAATCTTCATTACATATTGTCATTGTGCACCTCCTTATTTTGCTTTTTGATCTGACATATTTTGGATTTTCCAGAGCAAAATATGGACACTGCCTTTATATTCATATGGGAGGCGGGGGTATCATTTAGTGAGCTCAGTGCTCACAGTACCTCTAGTTTTTATCTTTGTTAGTTAAGATTACAACTAATGGGGTCTCAACTAATTTTTATCTGTCTAATTTATTTTTTTTTAATTTAAGTTCGATGTTATGGGCAATTTGGAAAGACATTTTGACTTCTATTACCAAAGTAAATATAATTTAATAGATTTATAAAAGAAGTTGTTTATGATTACAAAATTAGTCCGAAACAAATGGTATGGTTTTATTCACTTATTTCCAAATTCATATGATACAAGTAACAACGGGAACAATGACATGATGTCCATTCAATTTCTTGCAAATTTTAGCATATTCTGATTTGTGTTTTATCTTAATCACTTATGCAATCGAATTTGTTCTAAATGTAATTGACTAATGCAATTTGGCGTTAAAGGAATAGAAAATGTATTTTAAACCTAGGAAAGTGAATAAACTTGCAATGCAGTGGTGGCTATTATTCTTCAGTCAATGCCAGATTTTCATCGCAATTTCTTACGGCAATGTGTTTATTGTTGGCCAATGCAGGTTGAACAACTATCAAAAGGGCGAATGCAGGTTGCACAACTATAAAAAGGACCAATGCAGGCAATGTGAATCGCTCTTTCTTTATCCTTTTCCCTCTCTCTTTCTATCTATGGTCAGTCGGGCATTTCAAGGCTCTCAAGGGCCAATGCAGGCATTGGCTGACTCTCTCACGCTCTCAAGAGAGTCCGTCAACGTCTGCATTGGCTCTTTAGAGAGTTAGCCAGTGCCTGCATTGGACCTTGAGAGAGTCAGCCAATGCAGGCATTGGCCGAATTTACATCAGTCAGTCAATGCAGGCATTGGCCGACTTTACATCAGTCAGTCAATGCAGGCATTGGCCGATTGCACATCAGTCAGTCAATGCAGGCATTGGCCGACTGCACATCAGTCAGTCAATGCAGGCATTGGCCGACTGCGCAGTCAGTCAATGCAGGCATTGGCTGACTACGCAGTCAGTCAATGCAGGCATTGGCCTACTGCTCATCAGTCAGTCAATGCAGGCATTGGCCGACTTCGCATCAGTCTGTCAATGCAGGCATTGGTCGACTGCTCATCAGTCAGTCAATGCAGGCATTGGCCGACTGAGCAGTCAGTCAATGCAGGCATTGGCAAACTGCACATCAGTCTGTCAATGCAGGCATTGGCCGACTGCTCATCAGTCAGTCAATGCAGGCAATGGCCGACTGCATGCACATAAGTTCTAATGCAGTCAATTATAGACTCAAAAGACTGATGCAATGCAGGCATTGTACATTCCACTGTTTAAACATGTATAGGGACTGCAGGCATTGGAATACCTTTAATTCATACAGCTAATGCAACTAAAATCTTCCTTGTAAAAAAAAATTGTTATACATGTACATATTGTATTTGTCAAAACTGTTTTTTTACAGCAGACTTCTATAAATCAAGTAATGCCGATGAATGATCAATTTTAACGTTTATTTTAATTATGGAGAAGAATTTGCAGAAAAGTAAAATTAAATAAAAACGATGTATTTTCAAGGACAGGTTGATAAAAATTATTTGCGTAGAATCTTTTATGCATTGTCAAAATGTTGTCTTCTTGATTCCTACAGTAATCCATTTAGTCTGTGCAGTTCTCAGTACTTCGCCTGAAAATAGAATCGGAGTTAGTTACACAACATTGTTTGAATTCGTGTAAATTTGTATATAATTTTCGGCATTGTTTCACCAAATAATTACAATTCATCGTCTTGTCCCAACATAATAATTAATGTTATACGCTCTAAATATTAATAAAAATGCTTCTTTCACAGATTTTTAATTTTATGTATTCATGAAATCATCACTCAAAAATCAAATACAAGTAGTGAGGCACAATATTGAATATAAAACCTTATGATATGGTCGTTGGCCACCATTTTAACAAACAGACTCAGGTCTCATAGAATCGGATATCATCACAGACTGTAGTCTAATGTTGCTGTAGATTCCATCTGAGTGTCACTCAACACTGTTAAGAAAAAAATAAGACATGTATTTAAAAATCCCCAGACAAAACAAACATGAACTTTGTAACTTTTGCCACTGCATGCATTATTTTTCTGGAAAAAAAATCACAACGGCCGAACCAAACTCTTTGGTGAGAGTGGGGCATGGAGTAAAAAAACTTATCAGACCAAATAATTAAGGGGTACAACCATAAAGATTTCTAAACACACGCCATAATTTGCAAACATTTCTACGACTATATTTCTTTTTTTTTCTACGCTAGAAGTCGAAAAAGTACGATTTACTTTAGAAAGAAGCTGTACACCAAAACTGGAAAATCCCGAATCCCAGAAATAACCTTAAAAATAGTTAAAAGCATTTTCCTTTTTTTTTTTTTACATTATTATATTATATTATTTGGGCAAGTTGGAAATTAAAAAAGGCAAGTTATTTTGAATAATAATTGAAACATTTGCCAAATAAACACAATATAGTTGCATAATTTAAATAAAAGCATGGTAGGCTACTTTGTACAAACCTTCAATGTGTCTTAAATCTGCAGCTGGAACTTTCCGTCTTGAAAACGCATACTATAGGATAAAGATACACTGGACGAAGCTTTGCTTCAAAAAGATCACAAATGGTGTTTTTCCACTGCATAATAAAAACTCCATACTTTTTTAATAGCCCACATATTATTTTGCTGTGTGAATGATCAGTCTTCAAACAAGCCTAACTGTTAGGTGATGCACTACGTACTTATATGACGTCACAATATTACAGAAACTAAAATCCGCGAAACGTTAATAAGCCAAGGGGTTAAGATGATCTTTTTAAAATTCAACGATAAAAAGGACGTATTTCCAGTTACCAAAGGTTGTGTGTTTATGCTGAATGATTATACATGTGCACATGTTACGTTTTACCAATCGAGGCATCGAAATAGCTGACCAGCCTACAGCAGAGGGGCCGATGATTGAGTGTAACGTCAGGCCTACAGACTGTATATCGTTCTTTGTGGTAAGTCGTTTGTACGTCTGTTCATAAACCAGTTATAGATAAAAGTGTTTACTTACAAATAACATAAAACTTACATTTAGACGGCCGAATTTTTTTTTATACATGATTAATACTCGGTCTTAATGGCTACTTTCACTTTTAAATACAGAGGCGTTCAAAAGATGGTGCATCGCAAGAAATTTTAATTTATGACGAATTAAAATAAATATCTACAATCACAGTAATTTCAATCTATTTTTCCTTCACAATATTAAAAAAAATTGAGGATGATAATTATTTATTTCAGTTCTAAAACCTTCTCCTTGAAAGGATGTACATGTAAACTCGTCCATTAGTGCATTACATACCAGTCATATACAGATGAAAGTGAATAGTGAAAAAAAAAAAGAAAAAAAAAAGAAAACTCTGGTAAGATTACGTTTCTTTTTTTCGGTTTGTTTGTATTTGTTTGAATGACAGGGATAGAATATTCATTCAATTCTGAAAAGAAGGAAGGGGGGGTCTGGAGATTTTTTTTTTTAAAGTAGTTGTGCTAAAAAAATTGAATAAAGATAATATGTCCAGTGGCAGGAATTTAAAAGTAATATGCCTCTGGTTATCCGGAAAATAAATTATTCAGTCTTTTGAAGGCTTGGGAATGCATAGTTAATCTGCCTTACAGAATATATTGCCATCATATTCTTACAAATTAAGTCTTTTCATTTGAAGAAATAAGTTTAAACTATTTGTGAACTATTCTAATCATAAACATAGTTAATTAAATGAAATATTTGAAAAAAAAATTGGGAAAGGAAATGTAAAAATAAACGGTAATTCTCGATTATTTTAAAAAGAAGTTTACTTTAATACTGCATGCATTTCTTTTTCAGGTATACACGGGTTAAAAACTACAATATAGACCAAAGGAAAAAGAAAAAGATAGAGGATCAAGAAAACGCTTTATAATATATGACATTAAATGAATAACACATATGCACGACTAAATGTGCCACTTTATTTCTTACTATTCATATACTTTAGGAAAATATTTATACCATTATACATGTGCATATATCAAGTGAATTTGTTTTGTTACATCAGTTTGAGTCATGTTGGAAATTCACCAAAGTCCCCGCAGTGAAAATTTTAATCAATTAATTAGAACGCTAAGTACTTTGTTGTCAATTAACAGCCAAAATCATTTTTATGCTGGCTTCTTTAGAATTTATAAAATGAATAACACTTTTGTAAAAAAAAATAAGACCAACTTTCACCTCGTGCACGTTAAATTTTCTTATGTCCATTACGACGCTTTATGATTTTAAAATTATCTGGCCTCCTATTATTTTATATTTATCAATTTCAAATTAAAATGATATTGTTTATCATTACCGAGTATACATATTCTTGACATGATAATTATTAACAATCAAACAGCCATTTTTTATAGAACAGTTTGTCAAAGTCAGCCAAGCCTGGGGATTTAAAATCTACTGTGAAGAAGAATGAGGTGTAATTGACTGATTATGGAGTCGGCCAATGCCTGCATTGATTGACAGATGTGCAGTTGGCCAATTCCTGCATTGACTGACTGTGCAGTCGGCCAATGCCTGCATTGACTGACTGGGGTGCAATCGGCCAATGCCTGCATTGACTGACTGATGTGCAGTCAGCCAATGCCTGCATTGACTGACTAATGTGCAGTCGGCCAATGCCTGCATTGACTGACTAATGTGCAGTTGGCCAATGCCTGCATTGACTGACTGATGTGCAATCGGCCAATGCAGGCATTGACTGACTGCGCAGTCGGCCAATGCCTGCATTGAATGACTGATGTGCAGTCGGCCAATGCCTGCATTGACTGACTGATGTAAGGTCGGCCAATGCCTGCATTGACTGACTGATGTGCACTCGGCCAATGCCTGCATTGACTCACTGTGCAGTCGGCCAATGCCTGCATTGATTGACTGATGTGCAGTCGGCCAATGCCTGCATTGACTGATTGCGCAGTCGGCCAATGCCTGCATTGACTGACTGATGTAAGGTCAATGCCTGCATTGACCAACTGATGTAAGGTCAGCCAATGCCTGCATTGAATTACTGTTGTGCAGTCGGCCAATGCCTGCATTGAATGACTGATGTGCAGTCAGCCAATGCCTGCATTGACTGACGTGACATTGATAGACATTATAATGCACAATACCTGACAGAGCCTGCATTCATACTGCATAGTATTGGTAATCCTGCATTGGGGAATCGGGAAATGTAATTTATCTGCATTCGGATAAAGTTGCACAAATTCAGTAGCATTGCAACAATGCAGGTAAGGAGATGTAAAATGGAAAAATAATTCTAATGAAAACATCTCCATCTGGAATTTCAGTATTTTACTTTTACCAATTTAACTTTATTTTGCTCAATTTTGAAAAGCAAAATTTTATCAATTCAAATGTGAACTTCAGCATAGGTTTTTGTAAGGTGATGCACGAGTCATTTATAAACAAAGCTTTAAACAGTGATATTTGCATAAAAAAATAGTTTAGACAAATCAAAATTTGGTTGAGACTCCATTAACTATGTGAAGATTTGGTATATATACATACTACATATATTAATTTTTTTTTCATTGACCTTGGTGTCATTTGAGGTTAATTAGTGGAGTATGCATACCAAACATGAAGTCTCTATCTCTCGTGGTTCAAAAGTTATGGCGAAGGTTAAAGCTGACAACAGACAGACAGGACAAAAGCAATATACGTCCCGAATCTATCGATCCAGGTGCATAAAAGGGGGCCTTTTTAATGCCATTGAATCAATAAAATAATCTTAACCAGAAAAACTCTGCTTTTAAAAATATCTTCAGTTTTGCTAAAGAAAAATCCCCATTCTTTTTTGTACTATACATGTATTTGGAACAAGACCATAGACTGAGTACAGACTAAAGTAAAAATTTTGATTTGCAATATCTTTATGTTTTTTATACCCCCGCTTCAAAAGCGGGAGGGTATATAGTAATCCGCCCGTCCTTCTGTACGTCCGTACGTCTGTTACGCTTTGAGGTACGCAACTCCTCTCATACCACTGAATGAAATTTGATGAGACGTTCACAGAATCTAAATAACATGCTGCCATTGGGCACCTTCTATTTTACTTTTTAATCCGACACATATTTTGGGTTTCCCATAGCAAAACATGGACACTGCCATTATGTATTCATATGGAATGCGGGGGTAACATTTAGTGAGCCCAATGCTCACAGTACCTCTAGTTTTATTCAATATATTTGCTTAAATTAAAAAAAAAAGTTATTTCAGTTATTTAAATTCAAATACCAGTATATGGGAACATTTTTGTTTCACTATTGAAGTTATCACAAAAATTTTATTGGTTTGAAATTTCACATTTTACAAAGTTTGTTCTCGGTTTATGGTCTTGGAGACTGAACATGCTTGAATAATAAAATGATTTTTAAAAACAAAATATTGCCAAAAACTAGAACCAAGCAGTTTAAACTAGATACTTGACGTCATACATCTCCTTCCTTGTAAATCTTGCATAGTGACATTTTCTTAATAAATAAAAACTAGAGGTACTGTGAGCAATGAGCAATGAGCTCACTCATGATACCCCCCGCCTCCCATATGGTTATAATGGCAAAGTCCATGTTTTTCTGTGGCCGGAAAACCCAAAATATGTGTCAGTTCAAAAAGTAAAATAGGAAGTGCACAATGGCCATATGTAATAAAGATTCTGTAAAAGTTTCATTAAATTCCACTCAGTGGTATAAGAGGAGTTGCGAATAAGAGATGGGTACCCCAAAGCGTAACAGACAGACGGACGGACGGACATACCGATTACAGTATACCCTCCCACTTTTCAAGCGGGGGGTATAACAATATGACGTCAAGTGCCTATGGATAAACCTGCCACTTTTAAAAATAGTATAATATATAGTTCTTGACTTTATTTCCTGTTTTTCACCACTTCATTCAATTTTCTTTTTAAGGTAAATATCAGACAGTTACATAATAAAAGGTTTCATTAGAGTGCAACTTTAAATGAACTTAATTTACTTAATTGGAGTGGCACGATAAAGTACAATGGTTAGAGCGTTTGTTCTAGAATCGCAGAGTAAGGAGGTAATCTTTATGCTCCGCATTCGAATCCCACTCCAGGACATAGAGACCGGTCCGTCGGATGAGACCGCATATAAACCAAGTAGGTGCTCGCATAAAAGAAATCGCTCAGTGCTCAAAGGCATAAGTGTGGAGTATATGTCTAAATTTGCAGCACTCCATGGGCAAGTGGTGGCATCCCAATACGATAGGTTGTGTCCCCAAAGTGAAATAGCTTCCTACAGGTCTATTGAAAGGGTTTATTAACCTCACCTGAAAATTTAAATAAATTTTAATGAAAATTTTAATATGGTAAGACTAAACATCAAAAATGTTTATTTTCTATAATTAGATATTAATTTATACATGTATTTCTTTACCTAAAAACAATAAAAAGTGGACAGGGCATAAATTATTATTATCAAATTATCATTATAAGTATCTGTGAAGAAAACAATGTGCTGGAGATAAATCATGCTCAAAGTCCAACAGAACGATTAAAAATTGGAAAAAATTAATAAATAATATCATTGAAAACAAGAGACGTGAATTTAGGTGCATAAAAGGGTATACGTAGACTCTCGTGTGAGTTTTAAAATCAATAAGACAGAGAATGTATGAAAAAAGATAAAGGAAAAAGTATAAAACAACTATAAAAGAAATATAGCTATTTAAAAAAGAAAAGAAAAGTAGTGATACTAGTATTTATCTTAAAAAAAAAGCAATGGACAGCTCCGCCGATAAAGTAATATTCTTTAAATGAATTTTTAATGCAATATTAAAAAAGAAAATGAGTGGCATAGACGATGTTGGATAATTAATTTTAAGTGATTTCAAATATAAATGAAAAATTGGAAAGTTACTGTAATCTACTATTATATACACTAAATATGACATAAAAACTAAAGCATGATATTTTATGCTAGTAAAATTATTTTAAGTTAATTTTCATGTATTACATGTATATGTTAGATTGTAATTCCCCACCTTGTGCCTCTTTATCTGTAAATCCATGGGGACCCCCGGTAATTCTATCCTTTTGAAATAAGAGAACTAGCATAATTACATCTACTGCTATTGTAAAGACAAGACGGCCAAAAACTTCCTTAAATATTCTTTAGATTACCCAACTCCATCCTCAAGCAGGCCTTTACTGTACATCAGGCCACCCCAAACTCATACGTCTATAGTATGTTTTCATTCTATTTTAATTCCCTTTTATATGTATATCATATTGTGTATTCTATTTAGGCCAAATAATGGTATTTTTTAGCCAATTCATATGTACAAGGCCATATTTTAAAGGCCACCTATTTTGCCAATTTATATATGTTATGTAATAGTCACATACTGGGAGGCCAATTTGTTATTGCATAATTGTTTTTTTTCTCAGGATTGTGCCTTAATGTTACATTGTCTCCCAGTCTTTTTTATATAGTTTTATGTATTATATTACATGTTTTTATTTCATAATAAATAACATTTTTGGGAACAAACATGCCTTATGTTATTTGGCAAAGAACAAGCTCAATGTTGTGAGCAGTGACCTCACTAAATGATACCCCCGCCTCCCATGTGAATATAATGGCAGTGTCTATGTTTTGCTATGGAAACAAAAAATATATGTCGGCTCAAAAAGTTAAATAAAAGGTGCACAATGACAATATGTAATAAAGACACTGTGAAAGTTTCATCAAATTTCATTCAGTGGTATGAGAGGAGTTGCGGATAAGAGATGGGTACCCCAAAGGTCCGTAACAGACGGACGGACATACCGATTACTATATACCCTCAATCAGGGGTATAAAAAGATTTAATGAACCGTTTTAAACTAATAGTATTTATAGAAAAATTTAACGTTCTATATTACATCAAATTGATTTTTAAACTACTCACTAGCAATTGAGAAACAAAATGTGCTTATGAATCACTTAAAGCGAAGGTTGAAGTTTCTCAAATGCAAATCAAACTTCAAGGTCAACGTAAAGAGATCAAAATTGTTGGTGTCAAGAGAAAGGTTTTTTTCACAAGAAATGCACCTGTGAAATATGAAAGCCCTAGAAATTATTGTTCAAAAGTTATGGTCAAGGTTGAAGTTTTTTACAAAGTGGGTCAAACTCTCATGTCAAGGTAAAGAATATTTATACCAATTTAAAGATCTTGTCACAATGAATACTTTGGAGTATAAAAGCCCTAACACAAATATTTCAAATGTTATGGTCACAAGTTGAAGTTGGACATTTATATATTTTGAAAAAGTTGGTCAAACTCATAGGCCAAGCGATCAGATTTGGTGCCACTCAAAGAAAAAAAATACACTTGTGAAAGCCATATCCCTACCCAATGGTCATGAGTAAGGTTAAAGTTTATGCTGACATATGTACAAATTTACAGACAGGGCAAAAACTATATGCCTCCGACACTAAGAATACGGGGGCATAATAAATGGTCAAAACATGAATGCGATCATAAATTCATGGGAAAAAAACAAGAAGAATAATCATTGTTAGAATGAAATTTAATTATATTAACACATACGGGTAATTTTCATTTTGACTGATGTCTAAGCACTAGAAAAAAAATATTGGGCGTGTCTTCAAACTTTCCAATAGTTTTACTGTGTTTGTCATTATATTCAATGAAAATCTTCGTTTTTTATGTTGTTTTACCAAACAAAAAATATAGTTACATGTAGCATGGTTCCTTTTCTCTCTATAATGGAGGATAACATTTCTAGACTTTGCATTTGAGTAAATTTCTCTGTTATAAAAGTTACATATGATTTTATGCACACAGACCCTACCATAACTAAAAGCAAACTTTTGGATAATAAAGGTTTGTAAATGGTTTATTGCGATACTGGTTAAACAAAAAGACAATACAGCGTCCAAAACACACTAAAAATATGCAATTTTCTAACACAGTCCATGATGTGTAATTTGATTTAGACTGAAAGCCTTTTTCCTGATCTCATCGAAAAACGTTGAAAACATGAGTTTTTGAGACTTCAAATGAACGGGCATAAAATAAAACAAAGATTTTTGCTTGTGGTCATGAACAAAAACATTGCTATCTGCCAAAAACACGTTTCATTCTGGATTGAAATATTTCGAACACTCGCTCGAAACATTTCAATTGTTTTCGAACTGAAGTTTGTTCAGTTTGCATATAGACTTCTTTACATAGTTCGTCTGTGTTGTGATTCATGGTTAGAGCTGTCTCAAAGAAGAGGCACTTATGAACGTCAGCAACTTTAATGGCATCTGGAAAACAAAAACAAATGAAAGATAAGAAAAACGAACTTGACACAGGAAAAAGGTAAAAGGAAATTGCAAAAAGAAAGCATACAAAATACACCAAACTGTTATAAACTTACCATTGGTGGACACCTTCCGGTAACGAATTAAATCAGATTTGTTTGCTACAAGAAATATAGGTACATCTTCTCGATGGCTTCGGCGAATGTTTTGCACACAGAGTTTGGCAAACTGGAACGATGCTTTATCAGACACCGCAAACATGACAACACAGGCGTCAACATCATCCATTTCCTGTGAAATCTGAATGAAGAAATAAAAAATATCAAAGCTATAAATTTATCTCTTTAAATTTGCAATATATATTGCATGCAAAATAGGTCAATACATTGTTAATAATCACAAAGATACTTACCGTTTCTGGGCATATCTCCTTATTTTCAATGGTCAGGTATATATCAGGGTTAGTATTTACACAGGAAACACCACTGCTTTGCTGTCCTAAAAATTAAAATGTGATAAAGATAAAAAAAAATTAATTGTCAAGATGCAGTGCTCATTACAGTTTATAAAAATACTTTGAACATGTTCTTTTAAAAAACTAGGTTTGCATGAAAATAAAAAAATATACCAAATTATGAAAGTAAATGATTGAAATTATTTTGCAAAATTACCTTGAACAAATTCTTTAAGCGACTTCAATAAATGCAAAAATGTTGTCTTCCCCACATTCTTCCTCCCATAAACTTCAATCAGTTTTGTTCTATCTTTTCCTTCCTTGCAGAGAGCATTCCTCAATTTCAAGCGATTGTCTTCTTTGGACAAGGTTGGTGCGTCCTTGCTTTTACTCGATCTTTTCTGTCTTCGAACTGCTTCGCTGTTCTTGAGAAGAAGACCTCTCGATCTGTTATGGGTAATATTTCTGTTATGGTGGGCATTCAGTGCATCCGAACAACTGAATCTTCGAGTTTCGAGATTGAACCTGAGCTCTCCAACTTCAGGTATTTTGGAATTGTTCATAGAAATCGATCGCGATTTTTTAACGCAACTTTTACATTTTTGCTGATGCACAAAGGTACAAGACTTCAAATTGTCCCCATCTTCTAATGTTAAGTTGTCTGCAGCTGAACATTGCACACCTTTCCTCAAGCTAGAGAGGCGTCTGTTATTCTTAGTGATCGGCATGCTGATGTAATGCCATGTTGACTGTTAACTTCTACCTTTTATAGGTAAGCTGCTAACGTAGGCACGTAAGAAAAACAATTAAGGTGATTATTCATTTGATGAAATAATAAAAGAGATGTAAAGAAAATTTATTGTAAACAATTATCGCACTGGTATGAATATTTCTTGCAATAATATAAAATAAATTTGTTTTTTTTCTTGCATTTGTGTTTGTTTTCAAATTCGCACGTGTAGAAAAATATTATTGAGTACCTTTTGGTATTGTTTTCAAGAGTTATGATCGAAGCTGGTTTCAAAATATGTTGTGTAATCTGTCATAAAGACATGCTGACATGTAATTTGACGATGAATTTGCTCATATAACCAAAAAATTTAAGTAAGTACTTGCAAAGATACTTCACCCTTACCAATTCAAAAAAATGTAGTCGCAGATATCATGATGGGACTTTGTATCACTCACAAAACAAACATCATAAATCTTATTAAAAGAAAAAAATTGTTTTTGGATTAAAGGAAACTACAAACAATTAAACTTAAAGAGGCTGGGTGGTCGTGGCCATTTTTAGACTAATTTGATCTCCTTTAGAAGAAGATAAAGATATAATATAAAGATATAATAAAATGATCAAATTTTAAAACTAAAATTTATGAAATTTTTCTTTGTCAAATGATAGTTGACAGCTCAAGATATATCTAAAAAAAATAAGTTATATTTCGTGGTTAATAAGAAAATAATCTATTGACCCCCAGAGCCTCCTTAATTTTAGGAAGCTCAAGGTACATGTTTTCTTATTGTTTTACATATTTGGGCAGAGCATAACCCATTAAAGTCTTTTGAATGATATTTTCGAAAAATGGTGTTAAAAACTGATTGAAAAAAAAAAGTACAGTTCTCGCATAATCTTTAAATTTCTGAAATGTTATTTCGTTAAAAATTATATTGAATTAATCACCATTTGAATAATTATTATACAAATACCCTCATTTTCTAAAGGATGCTCGCTTGCTATACTGGTGCGCCCAATCCATCAGCCCCACTTTCTTACTATACCTAATACAATCAAAACATGCCAGCGCCAAAATTATCTTTTGCAAGATGATTGGTAATGTGTCCTCTAGATATACAATAAGGTTTTAAGAACTTTTATTTTCACTCTTTGGATCAATTGGTGGTCAAAAACGCCTTTAAAAAAGAAAAAAAAGAAAAAAGAAATGTGGTTCCTTAACAGGTCCATAGGAATCAATTTCAGTTCGAGAGGGGAGGAGGCACAGCCAATCATTTTCAGTGAGGGCACAATAAAAGTTCCTTTTCAAGCAAGAAAGGGGGCATCATGCGTTATTTAGATGGCACAATCATGTAGTAGTTATGTTTTTATACTATTCTATATATTAGCAATATTAATGGACTTTTTTGCGTCCCCTGTTCCTACGGTCATGATAGAATTCCTAAAACATTTTTGAAAACAAATATAGGTCTGCTAATAACAGGGCCAATAAGTACCCATTGGAGTTCCAATCAATTGGTGAAAGACCTGGACTCCAAAAAACTATAAACATAAAAATAGTCAATCAGAAACTCAAATCATATTTTTGATATCAACTTCAGAGTACTTGTTTGTACAATCAGATCTAGAATGTTTCTTTTTACAAAATTCTTTTGCAAATGACCAATGACAAGGTAAGTAAATTTACGAATTCCATTTTTATTGAAAAAGAAGCCGATGATATCAAAACGCCTGGGCTTTAATCTATCGTGGAGAATGGTTATATATAAAATTAAAAAGTCTTTTATACTGTCGATAAATAATTCAATAACGTCGTCTGTTGACCAGTAAGGTAACAACTTGGTGATAATTCAATTACTGACACTAAGCATTAAGAGGTGGTTGGATGTAAGAGGAGCTTTTCTCATTAAAAGTCATAGCGTCGTCATATATAGCGGGTTATTACAGAAGTAAAATATCTAACTAGTGCAAGATTTTCACTAGAGCAACTGATAAACGATTTTGTTAGTCTACTAGAATATCATTTCTTTAAATACTGAATTAAGACTTTTAAAATTGCTTTTAACTTTCAATAAATGCGAAATTAAAACGTAACAAATCGTTTTATATGGTCGATGTCCTTGATTGCTATTGACTTCGTATTAGCTTTCATCATGTTCCTCGCTTCATGTTGGGGAAGGGAACACTTTTAGGTAAATAGATGCGTTGACGTTTAGATCCGATGTTGGTTTCAGCCAGTAGAAAAGGCTTATTAATAGT
Organism: Saccostrea cuccullata; assembly: GCF_032062105.1. Taxonomy (NCBI): domain Eukaryota; kingdom Metazoa; phylum Mollusca; class Bivalvia; order Ostreida; family Ostreidae; genus Saccostrea; species Saccostrea cuccullata. The sequence goes on along the minus strand of NW_026935858.1, from coordinate 353,212 downwards.
CTGGTCCTGATTTTTAAAAAGAAGGCTAGAAATAAGTTCCAACGGCAAATAATTATTATTTGGTTCAAATGGATTTTTGACATTTTATGCTGAATCCGAAAATACCGGCCTTCGTGAAAATGGCGCTAAATAGGTCAAAATGGCGATTTAAAATGGCGGATATCCATTTTTTCTAATTTCTTAATAATATTGTTCAAATAGGAAAAAGAATGTGTGAATATATCATAAAGTGTAATGTAACTAAAAAATGATAATAGAACGCTAATATAATTACTTTCATTTAGAAAATTTTGTCGTTTCTACACTCAATTCGAATTTTCTCTGATTTATTTGTCTATTGTTTATGTTCTGCTTTGTTCAGGATTTTACATTTGCAGATATCCAAACACCGCAGATTGGTATTTTTCCTCTGATCTTACTTTTCTACAACTGAACGATGGTACATCTGTACGTAATAAGTCAAAATGGCGATTCAAAATGGTGGATATCCATTTCTTTTTTTTCTAAATATTCCTTAATGTCGTTTATATAGAAGAAAAGATAATTATGTAATTATCTTATTCGGCGTAATGCAACTATGAAAATGATAAAAATAAGCACACATAAAATCAAAATGGTGCGGAATATTTAGTAATTAAATTTGATAAAGTGTTAATTGCTCAAAATGGCGATTAAAATATGTGTGCGTCCTTGAATTTCACAAAAGACTAAAACTGCTTAATTCTGTAGAAAATAGAAGAAAATTAATTACAGTTTGCATTTTTCAATTAATAAAATATTGTTTAAATATTCATCAATACTTTGAAGATATTTTTTTAATGACTAATGATTTTTATGACACAGATCTTTGTATTATTAATTCTATTACTAGTATTAAGATAAGCTACTGAAAACATCTACGAAGAAATTTTACCTATTACCATGCTTCTTGATATAAAAAAATTAATGATATCACACAATAATTGCTTTTTAAATTGCAAATAATCAATTTTAGGTTTAAAATGCAAATTAAAACCAGAAGTCTCTGTCGAGACTGTAGCTCTACTGGTTTGTACTTATAACAGCTGTCGGAAATTCTTTTTCTTTTAGTCCAGTGATTTAGAAAAAATAAATGTTTCTGTTCATGTGGAAGGTCTATTGTAACAATACTTAGTATATGATTTTTAATGATGGAATGATGGAATATTGTATATGTTCAAAAACAAAAACCGATGCACTATTTTATGTACCTTAGTGTAGTCTACTTATGTGCTTAGTTCTATTGAAATCAGACCAAAACTGTAGGAGGAGTAACGCTTTAAAGGAATTTCACCGAAAATTCTATTTTTAGTAACCATGGCAACACCATTCATCGAAATCAAAATCCGATGCACTATTTTACGTATCTTAGTGTAGTCTACTTGTGTGCCAAGTAATATTGAAATCAGACCAAAACTGTAGAAGAAGTAGAGTTTTAAAGGAATTTCACCGAAAATTCTATCTTTAGTAACCATGGCAACACCGTTCATCGAAATCAAAAACCGATGCACTTTCTTATGTATCTTAGTGTAGTCTACTTGTGTGCCAAGTTATATTGAAATCAGAACAAAACTGTAAAAGGAGTAGCATTTTGAAAAAAAAATGTTTACAGACAGACAGCTAGACAGACGGACGGACGACGGACACCTTACTATTGCATAAGCTCTTCTGGTCTCTGACCAGTAGAGCTAAAAAACATTAAGACAAATATACGGTAGAAAACAAGTAAAGGGCATTGATTTTTAAATGTGACTTTTGCCAGAAAATTGAACCGTTCTCTCCCTTAGGTCAAATCTCTTGTAATTCCAAATACTAGTACACACTCGGTTATTTCTCTCTGTGGAGTTTCACACCTTTGATGTTTAAAAACCTCAATTACCAAAGGAATGCCTTAGATTTCTTCCTTAATCTATTCAAAATCTATCCATCCTTACGATCAAGATATCTGCTTGTTGGAGAATTTTACTGCGTGGAGATTTTCACCTCCTAAGTGCGACCGTTTTTCAATTGATTATTATAAGATTAGTCGATAATAATAAGCAATAGGTTTTATATAATTGAGCTTTTATTCACAAGGAAGTAAGGAACGAGGAATTACTTTTTTGGAAATATCAAGACATCTTAAATAAGGAGACAATTTCAAACAAGATGTGTTTGTGAAACACTGATGCCCCCGTATGGCAGCTAATGGCAAGGGTTGAATTCTCTGAAATGTATTTAAAACCCCAAAGGTCAAGGTCAAAAGTGTTGGTATCCAAGGGAAGGTCTTATTACAATAAATACACATGTGAAATATGAAAGCCCTATTTCTAACTTTTCAAATGTCATGACCAAGGTTAAAGTTTTAAAAAAATGGGTCAAACTCTTAGGTCAAGGTCAAACATATTTATACATGTACCAGCTGAAAGGCCCTGTTACAATGAATACACATGTAAAGGATAAAAGCCCTAGCTCTACCTGTTAAACAAGAGGCCCATGGGCCACATCGCTCACCTGAGCACTGTGGCTGGGAAAAAGTAGAAATTGGTTTATTATTTAAAAATGTTTAAATTCAAAAGTAGTCCCATGACCAATCATGGCTTTGCTATTCTTGAGAAAAAGATTTTTAAAGTATTTTCCCATATATTTCATGTAAAACTTAGGTCAGCCATTGTGACCCCGATTTACCCCCGGTCATGATTTGAACAAACTTGAATCTACACTACCTGAGGATTTTCCATATAAATATGATCAATTATGGCTTTGTTATTCTTGAGAAGAAGATTTTTAAAGAATTTTCCTATATATTTCTATGTAAAACTTTGAACAAAGCCATTGTGGCCCCGCCAAATACCCCAGGGAAATGATTTGAACAAACTTGAATCTACACTACCTGAGGATGCTTCTATATGAATATGATCAATTATGGCTTTGCTATTCTTGAGAAGATTTTTTAAAGAATTTTCCTTTATATTTCTATGTAAAACTTTGGTCGGCCATTGTGGCCCCGCCCTACACCAGGGGGTCATGATTTGAACAAACTTGAATCTACACTACCTAAGGATGCTTCCACTTAAATATAATCAATTATGGCTTTGTTATTCTTGAGAAGATTTTTAAAGAATTTTCCTATATATTTCTATGTAAAACTTTGGTCGGCCATTGTGGCCCCGACCTACACCCGGGGGTCATGATTTGAACAAACTTGAATCTACACTACCTGAGGATGCTTCCATATAAATATGATCAATTATGGCTTTGTTATTCTTGAGAAGAAGATTTTTAAAGAATTTTCCTATATATTTCTATGTAAAACTTTGGTCGGCCATTGTGGTTCCGCCCTACTCCCGGGGGTCATGATTTGAACAAACTTGAATCTACACTACCTGAGGATGCTTCCAAATAAATATGATCAATTATGGCTTTGTTATTCTTGAGAAGAAGATTTTTAAAGAATTTTCCTATATATTTCTATGTAAAACTTTGGTCGGCCATTGTGGCCCCGCCCTACCCCCAATCATGATTTGAACGAACTTGAATCTACACTACCTGAGGATGTTTCCCCATAAGTTTCATCTTTCCTGGCACAGTGGTTCTGGAGAAGATTTTTAAAACATACCACCAAATTTTCATTAATTCCCAATTATCTCCCCTTGAATGAGGGCGTGGCCCTTCATTTGAACAAATTTGAATCCCCTTTACCCAAGGATGCTTTGTAGCAAATTTGGTTGAAATTGGCCCTGTGGTTCTTGAGAAGAAGTCGAAAATGTGAAAAGTTTACAGACAGACAGACGGACGCCGGACAAAATGTGATCAGAAAAGCTCACTTGAGCCTTCGGCTCAGGTGAGGCTAAAAATTATGGCCAAGGTTAAAATGTGGTATTCTTTTGAAAAAGTAGGTCTAACTCCAAGGTCAAGAGTTAAAATTTGGTGGTACCCATAGAACGATTTTGTCGCAAGGAATACACCTGTGAAATATGAAAGCAATAGCCCAACCCACTTCATAGTTATGGGCTAGGTTAAAGTTGACAACAGACAGACAGAGAAACAAACAGAGAGGACAAAAGCAATCTACCCACGGGATCTTTCAATCCGGGGCCATAAAAACTAGAGAGGCCGGGACTTCTACAAAAGTCTTTTAAAAATTTAAAGGGCACACGACAAAAACAGGGGATGCATGGATTGATATCACAGGCACTTGTTTCTTATACGGGGTACCCCTACTTATTTTTACCACAAGGTACTTAACTAATTTCAGACACCCCCATTTCCAGCTCGTATTTTGTTAATATATCAATCATTAACTTATTTTAAACCTACATGTACTTTAAAATGACACCGTTCACTAAAAAGACTTCTTTTCTTGTCAATTAAATCGTTTCAGACGTCTCTAGTCGAGCCTCTTTATTCTAAACTACTCATTTATTCCTGAACTGTAGACCAACTTTTGTTCGCGACGACTTTATTTCGCGATTTACAGCGTGTAAACTACATGTAATTCGCAACGATAAATTCTCGCGATCACGCCTTTTTCGATGTTCTAAATAAACAAAGACACTCTGAGGAGCAGTTCGCGGCGATAAATATTCGCGAAAATTTCTCGCACACGAATAAAAGTTGGTTTACAGTACTTTATGGTAAAAATAAGTATGGAATACCCCGTATACGAAACAAGTGCCTGTGATTGATATACACAGAGGATACAATAAACTAAAAGTCATAATGAGTCATATCTGCAGGAAGGCCAAAGGGACGTTTACTGATTATGGGCCTGAGGGCTAACATGTTATATAATATGGATTTTGAGATGTAGCATGTAATTAGCGTCTGCATACATTTAAAATATTTACTATTTGCATTCATTTAAAGAAACTGAAGGTTTTTTAAAATTCAAAATGTTTAATTGTTAAGCATTCCTTTCAAGAGTATTTTTGATCTCGACGCCATTGCTTGACGAAGAAGGGCTAAAATTTTTAATCCCTACACTCGACACTCAGGGGAGTGGGACATTAAGATGTGATGGGTATTTTCCGTGCCCAGCACCTAATGCAACACCACGCGTCCACTGTCAATACGTTCTTATCCGAAGGACCGTCCGCAGTAGGATTAACCCCTTACTCCGCCAATCTAGAGCAAACGCCTCTTCAAAATGAAATAAACATTTTAAAATGAATCAATTCATTCATGATACTATGAGTTCAAAAAAAATTTTCCAAAGAAAAGTACCCAAATGAAAGATAAGGTTTCTGCTTCAACGGTCACTTCAGTTCTCTAATAAAAAAAAATTGGTTGATATCAAGTTTTTATTGATGATTTGAGATTTTGAATTACGAAACGCATTCATTTATTGTTTACGAACATATAAATTTAATTTTCTTTAGATAATTTGTATTCTCAATTAAAAAAAATATGTTGTTTACAAGTTTACAGGGTACCTGTAGAAATTATTGCTCTTATATGGTAAAAGAATTCTACACAGGATATAAGCTGTTTATTACAGTTTTAGTTTTCCTATTCCAGTGCCTGTTTTTGAGAGGCACTTTAGTTAGTGTTTATTTCAATATGTAAGTTCTAACTGATTAATATAATAAACTTAAAAACAAATTACAAATTCGATATCATTTATAAAAGAGATGACCTGAATTTTTGAGAAATTCATGAGGACATGAACTACAACGCTTCGACTCCAGCAGCTAACGCACTTCATACAACACTGAAAGAAAAACCTAGTTTTAATTAAGGAATAACTGTCTTATTTTTCGATTTCATGAAGTGATCAATCGATTGGCTTGCGTGATAATTTGCATAAACGCCGAAGGCGTTTATGCGTAAAATTATCACACAAGCCAATCGATTGATAATCTTTATGAAATTGAAAAATCTGACAGTTATTCCTTATATTTATATACTTTGATTCCGCCAATCCACGTGCCCCAAGCACTGCTTTTGTCTAGCTGTTTGTCCCGCCCTGCACGTGTTTTTTTTAAACCGTGCCAAAACATTGATGGGGAAATAAAGTACATTTAATTTTACTCAACAAAGACATTGGAAATGTAAATATTATTATTAACTAATAATAACACCCATCGTACATGTAAATTAAACCTTTTCAGATTTTTCCAAGCTGTACAAAGTTTCTGTCTACATTTTATATGCCGATTATGCAATATATTTTTTGCTAGTCCTCCTATGTCAGATCACACTTATTGTTTCAAGGGCAAATTTTATGATTTGGCAATTTGTAATTATTATAAAACTTTACTTGTACTTTTATGTGTATATAACCTTTACTTATATTTAAATTTAGGTTGTTTTCTTTACTGTCATTAATTATCTATTGTAAAAAATTAACTACATGTATTTATTATTCTTTAAAAGGTGTTATTGTTTTTATTACATGAAAGCAGGCAGGTATACATTAAAACTGAAATGTACTTTGTACAAGTGTATTTTAGGGATCTAGGGATCAATTTTATTTGGAATCTTATGATCGAAAAGCAGGGTGTTTTATTCGAGTACTCAATCATTAATATATCTCTTTGTATCGAGTTTTATATTTTAAGGTAGAATTCAAACATTTTTTAAAGTCCTTTCCATAATTCAGAGAGAAACTTATACATGTACAAATCATTTTCAAGAAAAAGGAAATTCGTGACGGCTTCAACCCATTGGTTTAGTCATTACTGACATAGTCAAAATCTGTGAAAGTGCTGAAAATGATTTTTCGTTTTTTTTTTTTTGGGGGGGGGGGGGTTGCTTACGGAAAGGGAGATTGTTACAAGTCGGTTGGTAATTTTTTTGTTCAACGCCTCTCCTTCGAATTTTTCACTCATATGGAGACGACACCATTTGCCAGTGGAGGACTGCAAATTTTGACCTATAACAAGCATTCGCGGCCATTGACCACTGAGGGATCTTTTTCCTTCCAACATCTACTGCGACATGGCACCTTGCTTTATACAATATCTCCGAAGGAACGATCTCCATCTGCCTTCGAGATTCGAATCAGCAACGTAATGATTCAACTCCTTAATCCGCGACGTTGCCGCAAATGTTCTATCCACTGCGTCACCCGAGAGGGGCCATTACCAGTGAAAAAGAATCATACTCAAAAAGAGTAGTCCTGTGAATATCAGAAAAATTAACTTTCTGTCAGTATCCTCAAATTCCAAAGTTTGCTTAAAAAATGGCCAAAATTTGAGCTGTTCAATATTTTACATAGACTCCAACCTCTTATCCCATATTTTTGACAAGGTTTATTTTTGAGATAGAGGATTGAGCTCCAATTTTCGCTTACCAAATGTGCTCCAATGCACCCATTTTCTTTAAAAATAAAAGAACATTGCCATTTCACAAAGCCTGATTTTCAATAATTGGACTTACATAGAAAACTTTTTAAAGGAAATGAGAGAACCTAGTCTCTTCTTACTATTTAAAATGGGACATTCGGACCTATAGTGAATTTATTAGCATCTGGACAAGACCATTTAATGGACAGAGTAAACCAAGCTCCTTCTGCAAAATCTCACATTTAACAGGAAAAACTCGCACAAAATGAAAAATAAAGAGAGTAAACCATCCCTATAGAAATTAAAATTCTGAGGGGCTGGGACGGGGTTCTCCGGGCCACAAAGGAACCTCCCCACCGACTTTCTATGAATTGTTTGCCTTTTTAGTGCTTATTCTTCTAAAATGTAGCATGAATTTTTATCTGAAAAAGAAAACATATTTACTAGAATGAAGGATATGAAACTTTCTTAAGTATTTTGTTTTATTTTCGATCAAAACATATTAGATAATACAAGTAAACAACAAAACAAACAAACATTTTACTATATAATAAAGGCGCTGCCCAAGAGTTGTTTACGATCTTCATAAACCAATTGATTATGAATTTCCAGTTTCTCTGACGTCATTTAAATTAATTATTTGATATTTGCTGATCATGATCTCTCTTCTTAAAAGACAGAATCTTTCAGACACTCAAATTTGACATGTTTTTTCTCTTTCGAATTTTCAAGGTTTTCCACTTTTCTAAAGAACACTAGAGTAAAATTTCAATAAACCAAAAGTCTCTGATGAGACTGATGCTCTACTGGTCTGTACGTATAACAAAGGAAAAGTAACACTTGGATTTGAAACTTTGCAGCAGACAGCAATAAACAGAATTACGTACCTTAGTGTAGTCTTTTTGTGTTCCAAGTTATATTGAAATCAGACCAAAATTGTAGGAGGAGTAGCATTTTAAAGCAATTTCACAGAAAATTCAATTTCTAGTAACCATGGCAACACCGTTCATCGAAATAATAAACCAATGCACTAAATTATGTATCTTTGTGTAGTCTGTTTGTGTGCCAGGTTATATTGAAATCAGACCAAAACTCGAGAAGGATTAGCATTTTGAAAAATTGTTTACAGACAGTCGGATAGACAGACGGCGGACACCTTACTATCGCATAAGCTCTTCTGTTCGCTGACCAGTAGAGTTATAAATTGTAAAACGATGTAGAAAATTTAAAATAAATTACGTATTAATAACATTTCCCTAATTTAGACACAATATATGCCATTTACTTTTTATTCCCCTGTAATTGAAGATTCGGGGCATGTAGTTTTTCCATGTCCCTTAGTTTGTCCGCAAAACTTAAAACATGTAAACCTTGTCCGTAACTTTTGATTTTTATATTTTACATCTGTATTCCTTTTCTGGGCAACAACATAATTGTACTCCTGACCTTTGAGTTCGAACCCTTTTGAAAAACCTTACCAAATTTTAACCTTGGCCATAACTTTTAAACAGTTGGGGCTAGGTATTTAGTATTTCAATTGAGTAACAGGGCATTTCCCCGACTAGCATTATTTTCTTTACCCTTTGCCCACTTAAAAAAAACACAAACTTTGGCCATCTTTTCAATGCATGGTGCTTGGGCTTTCATATAAGGTAACTGTGCCAGGTATATTCATTTAGACAAGTCTTTTCTTTGGAAAACAACCGTTCACGATAGCTCAGTCGGTATAGCGCTTGTTCTGTGATCAGGGGATCGTGATTTCGAATCTCGGCCGCGAAAGACATAGGTCGATAAGAAATGGGTAGCAACTGTTCCTTCGTCATTGCGAGTCCTTCGGACGAGATCTTAAAAACCAAGACTCCGTGTCACGGCAGGCGTTAGCACGATAAAGATCCCTCACTATTCAATAGCCCTAGATGTCGAGTAGAGGTCAAAATTTGAAGCCCTTCACAGGTATCTGGTGACTTCTCCACATGAGAGAAAAATGCTCGAATGTGACGTAAAACGACATACAATCAATCAATCAATCGATCTTTGGAAAACATTTTTTTTCTCTTGACTTGACCTTAAAGTTTTGACTTGCATTTGAGAAACGTTAACAACAACCATAAGTTTTCATATAGGGCATCAGTGTGTCATATAATACATGTATTATTCATCGTCAAACATGACATATATATGTAGTCCTATCTGTTAATCATCAAGTTTAAATTTCCTTGGGTAGTTCCATAACCAATAAATATCATGATTTTTTTTTCTGAGAAAAAAAAAGGGTAATAGTAATTGCTCTTTTAAGCTGTTATCTGAGCGCATATGCATATAAATGAGTCTTCTAAAATGAGAGACCAACACTGCAAGAATAAACTCATTTATTTAAAACAAGTACTTTTTGGAAAAAAATCTGCTGAACAAGAAGAAATATATATTTTTGGCATTTTTTGTGTAAATAATTGTCTTTTTCACCATGCTCTTATCATATTGGGATAGGATGAGGCATAGACCTGTAAAATAAACTCTTAACATTCAGTTAATTTTTTCATCAGATCATGACAATATTGTAAAGACTGATATGATCTTTCAAATGAATTGATTTTTTTTTTCATTTTCCAAGGTTGTTTTCTGGCTTTAATATATTGAAATCGGTCCAGTGGTTATAGAAATGCATGTATACTAGCACTATAGAAAACAATTTATGTGTAAATCTGACAATTTCCAAATGACCTTGACCCAGACCTGTGCTTGTCTAAATGACCTTGACTCAGAACAAAAGTGAAATAATTTACACCATATATTAGCCTAACAAGATTAACCTTCAAGACCCAGCTGTACCCTGACCTTCAGTGAAAGACTTTCAATAAATTTCAAATGTGGCAACAATTCTGGACAGGATGTATACTTAGTAAATATCATGAATTGCACTCCTTTTTTAAAGTACATATACTATGTGACATTTATAAAAAGAAAAATTAACATTTATGTCATGTTCTAAATTTTGTATTTACTTCCACCCGTAAATTCAAAACCATTTTTATAAATTTTTGATGTTAAATATGTGGATATTAAATTATTCAATTATTATACTCTTAAATTCTAAAATTTAGCATAATTATTTATAAATTTACTACTTTTATTTCTTTTATCTTTTGTAAATAAATATCTTTTAAAGAAAAATGCCTTATTAGATATTTTGTCATTTCAGTTCACATTCTTATCAATTAAGTTCTACTTGGTAAATAAGTAAATAACACCTAGTCATGTTCTAAATTTTGTATTTACTCCCATCCGGTAAATTCAAAATTTAGAACATGACATTTAACATGATTCCTTCAAGACCAATGATAGAAGGCAGGATTGTTAAAGGAGCGTTTTTACCTGTGTGCTTTCAGCTGACCTGGTGGTGAAACAAGTTTTTCTGGAAAAAAAAATTTAATATATATATATGATAAGGTCATCTGAGGGCAACATCACCCATATAAGAGCATGCAACCTTAACTCATGAAAAAGACCTGGGAGATAAAGCATTAGTTATGGCCAAGCAGCAGATACTAGTAAGTAAATAACCTTATATTGTCAAAAGGTTTGAATGTTGGTAAGGAATAAAATACATGTAACATATAGTACCTTTGCATATATTTTATTAAACTGTATGTCAAATCCTTGCTGTCTTTTCTTTTAAACTCTGTTTTGGCAGCATTCTCTGCAACTCATGTTTGATTGCAGGGAATTGAAATATAAAGTACTTTCAAACTATTGACAAATTTCTTCACTTTGCCTTGATTTCTATAGCTTAGAGACTCTTAGGCAATATTTCTGCACACCTTACATATATTTGGTTTCTGGCCATAAATTTACTTATATTCTTTTCCTTTTTGTAGGTGACAGAAGGGAACTTATGTATACAGGTATGCATGGCATATGATTTAGAATCAGAAAAATCATAATGAATTTTAAAAATTATTTTCCTGCATGGGTGAGTTCATTATTTTGTACATGTTACTTCGATTCTTTAAAAGATTCTGAATTAAACATTTGGAGTTTGTGGCAATATTTTTCATCAAAATATTGCAAAAATTGTGCCAAACAATACCTTTTGGGAGAAAATTTTGTAAATTATTGTTGGGTAAAAAAGGACCAATATTATTGAACTTTTGTGAGGAGCGCTGAATTTTACAGTAACACTAGGGCAATGTACGGAAGCTCTTTCACAATACAAATACGGTATTTAGCTCAACATAAAATTCAATGAAAATAACGGTTTATTTCATTGCACATATGTTATCCTTGAAGAAAACTCCCAGTCTTCACATGAAAGTGACCCTAACATAATACCTGTGACCATTAGAAAGGTTTTATTATGTACACTGTATTATCAATTCTGTACCTCCATACATGATACAAGTTTAAATGCCCAAGTAAACTGTCAAGTGTAAAACTCAGTGCTTCACATAAAAATCCATCAGCAGTACTTGTGGGAATGAACATAAGAAATAACATCCCTGCAATCACTTTCTTCAGTGAGGTGGAAACCCTAACTTTAGTAAGCTACATGTATGCATACAACATATATTGTTGTGATATTATCCTTAAATACTGGGTACACGGGCTTTTATTTTACAAAGGATTTGAATGTTTTTTTAAAAATATATATTTTAAGGTTCAACAAGTCCTTTCTCCATTTTTTTTGGTAAACCATAAAACCTTATCTCTTTTCTTCAACAAAAATTTCCCATTACTGTAACAGTTATTTGTACAAAAAAATCTTTAATTTTATCTATCATATTTTAAAAAGTAAAAAAAAACTATTCTAAAGAAGCCATTTTCAATGTTATCATGTCATAAATGACATCATAAAAACACGATTTGTCATGTTACTATCCAGAATGTAATGTGTTGAATTGTGTTGGATGTCATTCTAATTTCAAAAATATGTATCAAACAAAATCTGAGGGAAAAAATCATCAAAAACAGATTTGCTCATTAAGTTGAATTTGAGATACAGTACAGCAACGACCAAAACAATTTTTGTTGCAATGATATGAATTTTAGACATCATCATTTTCAACTCTTCATGAAAAACAAACATCTTTTCAGATATAGGTTTAACCAATAGCAATTATGTGAAAAATTAAAACATTTTCCAGAAAAAATTGTAGATATATAATACTATGAATTTATTTGAACATTTTTAATGAATTAATCTTGTATTTCCATAATTTTTTAATAGGGAAATTAGATTATTATGAAACACCCTGTACCATGAATCCCGCCTACTCTTGTTTATATAAAATATCATTTTTCAAATCAAATAAGGGTTCTCCCAATTAATTATAATGAATAATAAACATATTACCTGCAACATCCTTATAAGGTGATGTTTGTGCCTAAAATGTACATGTACATGATAAATTCATTAATCAAGCTTGATCGATGTATCTTAGCTTTATAGAAAATTTTGTTGACATATTTTTGTTTGCTAGATATGGTAAAAAAAACCAATATGTTTTTCAACATTTGACAATCTTTCTGTATTTTCCACTTTTACTTTACACACAGTTACCTGATTTCTTGGATAACCAGGGTTTTCCGAATGTTCCATTGGAGAATGTCTAAAAAAAAAAATCACACAAAACATCGTTCATTCTGCAAAATACTTATTGAATTTCTTGATTTTTACAGGATTACATTAATCATTGTATATAACAATGATTCATTTGATCCTGTGAAAATCGAGAAATTCAATATTAGTATTTTGCTAAATGCACGCATTAAACCTGTTATTTTGTGGAGTTAAAAGTGTTTTGAAATATACAAAGAATAAAAGAATATGATTTAAAGTGAATGTATGGTCCATACTTTTCTTTATTTTTCAGAGGGGTTGTTACTAAATCCAAAAGTCTCTGATTAGATTCTAGTCAGTTATCTTTTTTTGCAAAGCAAAAGTTGTAAAAAAAAAAAATTTGAAGTTTTTGGTCTCTAAAGAAACAGAAGATGTGTATATGTACCATTATTGTACTGTTATGATAATAGAGGAAAAGAAAAAGTTGCAACTGGACTAGAAACTCCATTTGTTAAAAACATTATATTTGCTCAATTTATTATTTACTCTGTTTTACAAACATCTACAGACTTAGACTTAAATCAAATTTTTAATCGCCTGTAAAATGTTTATTAATTATTGAACGAATCTCTAATTCTGCAGATAACAACACTTTTATAAGCAATATCAAAAAATATTTTAATTTTTGTCTTCTTGACTTATTCAAAATTCTTGTACAACATGAATATTTTGACTTAAGCTAAATAAGATGTTTCATGGTCCTGGGGCCTAGAAATTTGAAAAGATTTTTCAGATTAATATGCCCCTGTAATCAAAAATTAGGGGGTATATAGTTTTTACCCTGCCCATACATTTGTCTGTTGTCTGCAAAAACTTTTACTTGCTCATAACTCTTGATTGGTTGAAGCTATGACTTTAATACTTCACATGTGTATTTCTTCTGAGAAGATTTTTCTTTGGAAACCAACGTATTTGACCTCTTAACCTTTAAGTTTTAACCACTTTTGTAAAAAATTTCCAAATTTTAACCCTTGGCCAAAGCTGCAAGGGCTTTCATACTTCACATGTGTATTTGTGAAAAGACCTTTCCCTGAATATATTAAAACAATGTACATTTTTGACCTCTTATCTTTCACCTTAGAGTATAACCCACTTTAAAAAAAAAAAGGAACCTTGACCATAACTTTTGAATGTTTCACATGTGTTTTTTTCATGTGAAGACCTTCCCCTGGGTACCATTTATTTTAACCCTTGGATCTTGGATTTGACCTTCTATGTATAAACTTTGACCTGGCCATAACTTTTGAACACTGTGCTTTGGCTTTTATATTTCATAGGTATATATACTCTATTAATTTTTTTCTACCTCTTATTACTGGTAATGGACAATCACTTAAAAGAATTCAAGCTTCAAATCAAAACTTCACAAATGTGTAAGAGCACACTTTATCATGTTATCTAAGAAACAGTTATGTGTCATAAACTACTGTTGTTTATTAATTGTTTCCTTGTTTTGAATCAGTTCATAATCGTACTCTATTGTACTCGTTGTTTATACATTTCATAATGAATTAATATTTATTGTAAGGTTTCAATAAATTCTTATATTTTGATAAATAGAAAACCAGGTATCAGTTATTGACTTAGCTAGAACTGAGACACATGTGATTGGCCTCGGGTGATAGACCAATCACAAGTAATAAAAGCGGACAACCAAAAGTATTAGAAAAGCCTATTTTGGAGTAAAATAATAAAGAACAAGGTATGGTTTCCATCCAAATCTTGTCCTGTGATTTTCTAAAAAAAAAATAAAACTGGTGTAAAAAATGATTCAACTCGAATGCCTTCTGAATCATTGAAACTCCATGCAGAAAAATCATTTTTCTCACACATTTTTAAATGCTAATTGTGATGTCATAATCATGTCCATTTTCCCTTATTTTCTTAAAAAGTTACAGAAGACACCAATTTTCAATGGAATTTTCTGTTAGATTATATAATATTGTCCACAGGCATTGCCCACAAAGATTTTGTGATATGTTCATGATTTTTTATTGACTTATGCACATATCAAAAAATTAAAGTGGGTGACAGCTGTGGACACTATTTTCTAAAGAAAAATTACTGTTGAAATGGGCCATTTTGAGGCTTTTTCTGTTTAAAATAGAGAAATACATCACATTAATGATGTCATATTTGCAGGATGGTAATCCTTGATGCCATATTCTTTCCTGCTTTATCACAGGTATATACTTAACTAATATTAAAGCCAGTTTCAAATTTTTTTGATGACATTACATTTTTATGGCACAATAAAGCTAAAACAGTACCTTCTTCAAAATCAAATATTTACTATGTTCAAATATTGATACCAACAATGTAATTGTTGATTGAAAATACTGAAGAATAATTGAAATCTAAATGATAACTGTGGAATCATAAATGTTTGTAAAGGACTAATGTTTGTAAATTATGTGGGTCATCCTTGTTCATGAATTTACATCGGACTAACCAACAATTATTTAGTCAACATATTTATAATCATTGAATCTTCTGGATTTTTCCATTATTTTCTGATCGGGAAGTCAACATTACCGCTACATTGCCAAAAATTTCAACTCATTACCTCCACATTTTTACAGATTTTCGACCGATCATTACCGCTACATTTTTCCAGCAAAAAACAACTCATTACCGCTACATATTGAATCAGCCAAAAACAACTCATTTCCGCTACATATCAGTTTAGCCAGGTATGTTCTTATAATAAATGAGTTCTATAATGAACAGTATTTGGACAGTGGTTGAAAGTTTTCTTCTATTTGGGTTTTTTGGATCCTCGAGAAGTTGAAGAGTGCTTTGTGTTTGATGTGTTTTCACACATTATATACGTAATCTTCATCTCCACCATGGACAGACGCAGATGTTGAGTGTTAAAGTTTTCACAAAGAGTTCGGCACAATTAATGTTAAATGTAGTTCACGACCGAGCATTTTTGATTTTTTCGCCAAAATTCAGCCTTTCCTGGAAAAAAGTTACATGAAAATGCGTGCTGTAAGAAACAGGATTCTCCCAGAATTTTATCCATCCAAACAGTGCTTGATTTTAAATTTTTGTTTTTTATGAAATAAAATTTATTATAATCAAAAAAAATAATAAACCCATCCTATCCAGAGTCCTACTTTCACCTACCCGTAGTGAGCAGGGGAAACTGGTATTATGCATGTTTAGGTTGTACTGTACACGCATAAGTGGCTGGTTAACGAAAGAGACAATGTAGCGGTAATGTATACTTTTTTATGTAGCGGTAATGTAAGGTTTTTTGTAGCGGTAATGACTATGTAGCGGTAATGAAAATTTTGAAAATGTAGCGGCAATGATACGCACCCTTCTGATCATGACAAAGAGCAAACGGCAGGTGTGACATGTCGAGAGGGCATGCTTACTCTTTAATGGCACCTGATCCACCTCTGATGTTTTTGAGGTCCGTGTTTGCTGAGAGACTGCTGAAATTTTTATCGTTTAATGGATTTTTGAGCTTGAATACTGTTCCTTATCTCCATAAATTTCATCTATATATAAGAGTTATACAATGTTATTTCCCATGAACATTGATGACCCCAATGTATTAAAAAGATTCCACCTGGCACATATCAATAAGTGAAAAGTAATATACAGCTACCCATGGAAAAGTGAACTGTCTATGTAGGCAGTTTTAGTTACTCTTTAGTAGCTGCTAGGGCTTTGGGAGTTAACAGTTTTCCGTAGCAGTTTTTAAGCAGTAATCAGTTTCCCTTGCAGTTATATCTTAGCTGCATATGCTTGAGGACAAGACAGTTTTCCTAAGCAGTTTTGTTAGCAGTTTATAAGCAGTTTTCTTGTGTCACTCATATTCTTATTTAAAAAAATAACACAACTGGAAAAAAAATATCACGAAAATGTGTGAAAAGTTAAAAAAATAATAAGCCAACATTTTTAAAATATCAATTTAGTGTACCTTTGGTAAGTACATGTACATCATCGCAAGCCTCAGGTTTTTGTGTCAATTCTGTATGTTGAAATAGAATGGACACGATTACATGAGTACATTAATGACTTTAATTGTGAAAATGTTACATTATGTGGTGACTTTAACCTGGTTTTAAATCCTGAATTAGACTACTATAATTATAAACATAACATATAAATAACCCTAATGCAAGACAGAGGGTTATACAGCTTATGGAAGATAACAACTTAGTTGATATTTATAGACAAAACAATCCAGATGCTCTGAGATACACTTGGAAAAAAAAGTCCCATTAAGCAAAGTAGATTAGATTTTTTTTTCTTATATAATAGAACCTATTGTTAAGTGTTACAACAAGTTCTATAGAACCTAGTTATAGGTCCGACCACTCTCTATGTTTAAAGTTCAATGATTTTAAGAAAGGCAAAGGATTATGGAAATTTAATAATTCTCTTTTATATGATGAACAATTTTTAAACTCAATTAAGGGGGTGATACAAAGGGTTAAAGAGCAGTATGCAGCTCCAGTATACAATATAGATAATTTACAATCTATTGAAGATGAAAATATTGTATTTTTAGTCAATGACCAGTTATTTTTAGAAACACTTCTTATGGAAATCAGAGGGAAATGTATTTCGTATTCGTCTTTAAAAAAAAAATCCAGACTTTTCAAAGAAGAAAAACTTATAAAAGAAATAAGTTCCCTGGAGGAATTGGCACAGGGATCTACAAACAATAATGAAACTCTTGAAGAAAAAAAAAAGAGTTGGAAGATACTAGAAAAGAAAAAATGGCTGGTGTATATATAAGGTCAAGGGCAAGATGGAGAGAAGAAGGGGAGAAACCGACAAAATATTTCTGTAATCTCGAGTCAAGAAATTTCTTAAGTAAAATTATTCCAAAAATTGAATTAGAAAATGGAGAGACAGTTTATAATCAGTCAGATATCTTAAAAACAACCAAACAATATTATGAAAATTTATATAGAAATGTAGATGATGTCATTGAAAATGTTAACCTTCAGGAGGAAATGAATTTTTCAGATATTAAAAAGCTTTCCAATGAAGAGTCAAGGTCATTAGAAGGTCAAATTACACTGAAGGAGGCAGGAGAAACACTTTTTAGGATGAAATCAAATAAATCACCTGGCTCAGATGGCCTTACCTCAGAATTTTTTAAGGTCTTTTGGAAATTTATAGGCGTTTTTGTTGTCCGATCAATTAATTATGTATATGATCATGATATTTTAAGTGTAACTCAGAGACATGGAATCATTACCTGCTTACCGAAGGGTGATAAACCTAAACACTTGTTAAAAAATTGGAGACCTATCTCTCTTTTAAACACAGTTTATAAAATTGCATCTGGTTCAATTGCGAATAGAATTAGAAGGTTTCTAGATAAAATTATACATCCTGATCAAACAGGCTTTATACAGGGTAGGCATATAGCTGAAAACATTAGACTAATCTATGACATTATGCAATATACAGAAGAAGAAAAAATACCAGGTCTTCTTCTTCTTGTTGACTTTGAAAAAGCATTTGATTCTTTCTCTTGGGCTTTTATTCAAAAATCACTTAAATTCTTTAATTTTGGAAAGTCTATGAGGAAATGGGTTAGTTTATTTTATTCAAAGATTACATCAGCAGTAAATCAGGGAGGAAATTTATCAGAAACATTCTCTTTGCATCGAGGATGTCGCCAGGGAGACCCACTATCCCCATACTTATTCTTGATATGTGCTGAAATCCTTGCTATTAAGATAAGAAATAACAAAGACATCAAAGGAATATATTTCATTGATGGGGAAAAGAAAATCTCAATGCTCGCTGATGACACTTCTCTTATATTAGATGGCAGTGAGAAATCTTTACAATCAAGTTTAGATACCCTTAGAGATTTTGCAAAAATGTCCGGCTTACATATAAATTATGATAAAACACAAGTAATATGGATAGGTAGCAAAAAAGGTAGTGATGAGGTTTTATGTAAAAATCAATCTCTTGAGTGGGGAAAGAAAATCTTTAGGTTACTGGGTATTGAATTTGATATAGATTTGCAGAAGATACTTTCGAGGAATCTCAGTTCAAAGTTAGAAATCATAAAGAAAATGATAAGACATTGGAAACGTAGGAATCTCACACCACTAGGACGACTAACAGTTTTGAAAACACTTTTATTGCCAACATTGAATCATATTTTTGCCTCCCTTCCAAATCCCACTGATTTATATATAAAAGATTTAGAAAACACCTTTTATTCTTTTGTAATGGGAAGTAATGCTTTTAGACTAAAAAAAGGAGTTTGTATTAAAGATCTTAAAGATGGCGGTTTCAAGATGATTAGTATTAAAGAGTTTATTATGTCTCTGAAACTTGTATGGATGAAAAATGTCATACTGCAAGGTAAATATTCAATAACCTTAGATTTGAAAAAAATAGTTTTTTGTGGAGAAGAATACATTCTCAATAAAATAAAAGATGTAAAAAATATGTTTTGGAAAAATGTTTTAGAAGCCTGGCTATTTTTTTCTAAAAAATTACCAGAACCAGAAGAAAGTGCCTCTATGGAACCACTATTTTTTAATAAAAATATTCTGACTGGCAAGAAAACAATTTTTTATAAGAAATGGTTTGAAAATAATGTATTTTTCATAAATGATCTCTTAAGAGAGGATGGTTCCTTTATGGACATTAATATGTTTAAATTGAAATATGGAATCCATACAAACTTTCTTGAGTACAATGGACTTATAGCTGCTATCAGAGAATGGATGAAAACCAAAAATATAATTTCTATGCCAACTGCGTATATGCCATATATTACACAAAAAATATTCCGTTTATTAAATGCGAAAAAATCAAGAAATTTATATGAAATTTTTAACTTGAATGATAGTGAATGGGAAAAAGTTTTTTCATTTCCTTTTAAGCTCACAAAAGATACAAAACTTCAGTGGTTTCAGTTCCGCATTAATCATAAAATATTAGCAACAAATTCCTTTTTACATAAAATTAAGAAAATAGGTTCATATGAGTGTTCCTTTTTGTGAAACTGAGACAGAAACTATTGAACACATCTTCTGGGAATGTGAAGTAATACAAGACTTATTGAATAGTTTTGATAGTTATTGTTTCAGAAAGATTCATATTAATGTTGTATATTCGAAGAAAGAATTCATATTGGGATCTTTTGCAAAATTAGACAAAATTAAATATCTCATTGCTCTTCAGATTAAATATTTTATCTATAGAATGAGATGTAGTGGTAAAAACCTCTCCTTGAATGGACTGATATCCTCCATCAAATATATGTATGAAACAAACAAGTATATTGCATATAAGAACAATAATCAGGTGACTTTTGACGAAGCCTGGAAACCCTGGAAGAATCTGTTTTTGTAATTTTTTCTTACTATCCCTTCTCTCTCTCCTCTCTCTCTTGCTCTACTTCTCTTTCTCTCTTTTTCTCACTCTCTCTCTCCCCCTCTCTCTCTCTTATAAAAAATTTACAGAAAATGTATATATGTATTGTATAATTATGTATTAGAATCTGTAAATAAAAAAAAAAAAAAAAAAAAAAAAAAAAAAAAAAATAGAATGGACACAAAAACCATGGCTATATAGTGATGATGTGGGTACTACAGTATACAGAAATCAAAGAACTCTTCAAGATAACCCACCTGATGGACCCTACTCTCATTTGGCCAGAACTGTGAATTTCACAAAAAATATATAAAATATATAGTTAAAACATGTTGATCAAAAATGAAACTTGTTATGAATAAGTTAAACTTCATAATTACACATAAAGTATAAATGTTAATACCAAGAAGCATTATCATTAAATTACTAATGATAATGAAGATGTATGGATGGATTGAAGTATCAATTACCTTCTTTGCAATTCTGTTGCACTTCTGCTTTGAGATGGTGGTGTTCTCGATGCTTCTGTGATACATATATAAGTGGGTTTATTTAAATTTTCCTTGTTATAGTTACACATAAATGGGAATTGGCATACCATAAATAACTCTTCATTTGTAGGAATTATTTGTTTGCGTAATTGTGCCAGACAATGTCTCACTTACATAGAGTAAATGTCTATTTTTCAAAAATAAGGTGTTATGAAAATTTTGGGATCAACAATACTAATACAAACAAAATATTATTGAACTTGGGAAAGGGTTACAAATATTGAGTACCTCTGGGGTCCATTGAGGGGGAAATCCTGCTTGCTCCACGCCCCTGTCTAACTCCAACCTATACAGTATTGCAATTGTAAAGAAATATTTTATCCTCTATACATTTTCCATTTTTTAACAACAACGTACGTACACAGCTTAATATCTAGCAAAAAACCTCTGACAGGATTATAAGGAGGATTTCAGGAATTGAAGTTAAAAACTTAAATAAAGAAATGTTTCAAACACTGAAGTTCATGCAACGGCATACTGTATACCAACTTTTATTCACAACAACTTCATTTTGCGATTTATCAGGGATAAATTAGTTCCCAACGATTAATTTTTGTTATCAAGCCTTTTTGGATTTGTAGTCAATAGACACAGAAACTTAAAGGACCAGTCGCGAAATATTTGAGATGATGACGCTCCTGCGAACTTCGTAAAAATTTCTCGCACACGAATAAAGCTAGTTTACAGTATATAATGCTACAAAACACAGAGCACTAAGCTTCTTTACCATAAGTTAACTTTTCCCCCCATCAAATATTTCAGTTTAAATCCAGATACATAACCCTTGAATGTATACTTTATGTCCAAGCAAGCATGATGACATTCATGGCCAATTTTATGTAGAAAGCAAAATATGTTCTAATGAATATCACATCATTACAAGGGCTTACCTGTGAATAACTCTCAAAGCAGTCTTGTACCTTTGGGGAGTCTCTGCAAGTAGAAGAGTATAAATAAAACAATTGTAAAAACAATAAAGAAAAGAAACAACAACAACAAAACAAAAAGAAATTGATTGTATGTTGGGCCAACATTAAAAATATTTTTGTTTGATGTACTCAGACCCACATTTGTTAAGGTGGGTAGGCAGGTAGGTTTTTTTTTTGTCTTTACAGAATTGGACAAATATTAACTCATAATAAAAATCACAGATTCAGACATTTACTGTTTTCATCACATACAGGACAGGATAACTATACAGAACAATAATTATTATATACAGATTAATTTAATATTTAGTGCATAAAAATTTCATTCAAAAAGAATCCTAGAGAAATTATACCATAGAAACTGAAAAAAAATTAATTAAAAGTTCAAAGTGCTGAAAAAAATGATAGGGTAGGGTTAGGTAAGGGTCAGTCGGAGTACATTAAACAGATCATTTTTATTGTTGGTCTTGTTTTATGTCCCATGCAAGAATATTTCACTCACAGAAAAGTCACTATATTCCAATGAAGGACTTTAAATTTTGACCTTTACTAGGCACTCAGGGCCATTCAGAGGCTCAGAGCATTGAGGTGAGGAATCTTTATCGTGCCATTATGCCTGCTGTAATACG
Source organism: Saccostrea cuccullata (assembly GCF_032062105.1). Lineage (NCBI taxonomy): Eukaryota > Metazoa > Mollusca > Bivalvia > Ostreida > Ostreidae > Saccostrea > Saccostrea cuccullata. The sequence continues at coordinate 330,820 of NW_026935858.1, read as the reverse complement.
GGCCTCGATTTCTAAGGTCTCATACGAAGGACCTGCAACTTTCACTTCAAGTGCTGAGCGCAGGGCGGAAAAACAGTTGCTATCCATTTTTTATTGACTTAGGTCAGTTGCGTCCCAGATTTGAACTCATGACTTCAGGATCACAAAGCGAGTGCTATACCGACTGAGCTACCTATACTGAAATGAATGAAAAAGTGAACAAGCTCACATACCCCCCACTCCCCCAAAACTCGAAGTGCTGAAATTCCCAGAAAACTAAAGGATTCGGATTTTCCTGGTAACATGCACATCTATACACTGTGTACTAAATATCTGCGAATTTTGACGAAATTCTGTGCAGCGGTTTATGAGGAGTTGCGCTGACAAACTGTTCATCTCTATATTCAAGATATGGCCAAATATCTAAGTTGAAAAGTGTGGAAATTCCCAGAAAAAGTAAAGGAATCAAAATTTTCTGGTAATATGCACATCTACACATTATATCCTAAATATCTGCAAAGTTTGACAAAAGTCTGTGCAGCGGTTTATGAGGAGTTGTGCTGACGAACTGTTCATCTCTATATTCAAGATATGGCCAACAATATAAGTTGGAAAGTGTGAAAATTCCTGGAAAAAATAAAGGAATTGGAATTTCCTGAAAATATGCATATCTGCACATTGTTTCCTAAATATTTGCAAAGTTTGACGAAATTCTGTGCAGCGTTTTATGAGGAGTTGGGCTGACAAAAAAAAAACAGGACTGACAGACTGACTGACAGACAGATGGGTCAAAAACATTATACCTCACGCAACTTGTTCAATCAACATATAACAGACCTTACAATAATCTTTGTATTTTATTCAACTTGCATAGATATGCAAAACCCTTATTTTGAGTTGAATAAAAACTAAAGAGGATCAGGGAAGGGGACATATCTTTGAAATATGCTGAATTTGTGTGTTTTCCTGACAGATGACAAAAAGTAAATAGCAATTGTGACCAATCGGCAGGAGATGCTCACTCTTCCATGGCACCTGATTCCATGTTTGTTCTGCTCCTGCTTTGTAGCTTGAATGAAATTAAGCTTGAATTCTCTATTTCTCTATATATTTCATGAATAAGAATCTTGAGTTTTGTCCTTGAAATATTAAAATAGTGTTAAATTTTGCTAACATTTTGTAGTCATCTGTACAGGTATATTTGTCTATTGAAATCTTTACACAATACAGCATATAGTTTGTATACCTTGTGGCATATGGGGTTTGTGCTAAGGATATTGGATGAGGAACACTTCTACAATAAAAATTATCTATTTAAACAATACAGAATATTAACAGAAGCTCAACAAATACTCAACATAATTCTTTTATATGTGAATATACAAGTCCAAACAGAAATATCCCCAAAAAATTAAAATGCTATGAAAACTTCCTAATTAAAGTCCTGACCTTGGTGACACTTTCTTTAGTTCCTGACTTGTTGGGGTCTTACTCTTGACTCCAAATGGTGGGGTGTTACCTACTGGTAAAAAAAAAAGTTGACTTCAGAATGTATAGATCTCTATGAAAATAATGCAAATTTTAAAACTTAAGCACAATGGGCATGGGTGGGGAGGGGGAGGTTTGTGTATCACAAAAAAAACTTTTGTTTGTCTATTTAATTGGCCCTAAAGGAAATGTGATTTGTTGATCATTTCAAATAAATATTGTCATTTGTTTACATTTTTGGCGGTCAAGGTAAGGTGGGGTGGTTCTCATCCCATACTTTGGATTTACCTGTTTAATAAAGAAAGAACACTTTAAAAAAAACTAACACATATTGAATATTATACTCTTTTGGAGGTATTCTCAAAGCTTTATGGTGTTCATACAAGTATTCTATTAAACTTACATAATTAGGACCAATTACTGCTGAAACATTCCTTGAAGCTGTTTGAGGAGAATTTCTGCAAAAAGTCTTTCAGAATGTAATTTTTCCATCAAAGCACCATCAATATTTTTGATACAAAATTGTCATTGAATAAAAACACTCAAACACCTCTAGATCACATTTCACTATTTCAAATTATAATATTCTATTTTTTCATCTGGACTGGAGTATTGTAATATAGCTACTCCACACAAAAAACATTGTTTTTTTAAAGTTCAATACATAAAGTAATAATGAAATAAAACAAGAGGCCCATGGGCCTTATAGGTCACCTGAGCATTATTCAACAACTTTCCAGTGATTGAATTTGTTTTAAGCCAGATGCTATAGCATTTACAATTTGATCATCATAACTATACACTTAGCAGTTCCTTAGTTTGGTTACTTAACACACATAGGCAGGGTAGGGGAACAAAAAATGCATTTCAACAAATCAGTAATATTCAGCAATAATGAGTGTGCCATTTTGTGAACCCTTGACTTTAGGCCTAGATCCACACACTGACAATTTTTGGAAAGGCATATATTTGATTAATACCAAGGAGCACATTTCAAACAATTCATTCATTTTCAGTATATAAGTACAGCCCCCCCCCCACCCCCTCTATGGTACAATTGACTGTGGGGCCTTGAAATTTACAATTCTTGAAGATTAGGGCCCTTGTTCATAACTATATAGGTAGTTCATCTGCTTAAAACCTAGGTGTAAAGAAGAAAATATTCAAAGATTTAATGTTTTTTTCACTCTACATGTATAATCAATATAGTCCCCCCCAACACCAGAACCCCTGACCCTGGGGCAATAATATTCACAATTTTGGTAGAGGCACTCTTGCTCATCATAACTATGTACTTAGTTAGTTTATATAAAATCTAGGAGCAGAGAAGAAGATTTCAAAGAATTCATGTATTTTCATATATAATCAATAGAGCCCCACCCTAACACCAGAACCCCTGACCCTGGGGCCATAATACTCACAATTTTGGTAGAGGCACTCTAGCTCATCATAACTACTGTAGTATGTACTTAGTTAATTTATTTAATACCCTGGAGCAAAGAAGAAGATTTTCAAAGAATTCATGTATTTTCTCTATATAATCAATAGAGCCCCGCCCTAACACATGACCCTGGGGCCATAAAATTCACAATTTTGGTAGAGGCACTCTTGCTCATCATAACTATGTACTTATTTAGTTTATTTAATACCCAGGAGCAAAGAAGAAGATTTTCAAAGAATTCATGTATTTTCTCTATATAATCAATAGAGCCCCACCCTAACACCAGAACCCCTGACCCTGGGGCCATAAAATTCACAATTTTGGTAGAGGCACTCTTGCTCATCATAACTATGTACTTAGTTAATTTATTTAATACCCAGGAGCAAAGAAGAAGATTTTCAAAGAATTCATGTATTTTCTCTATATAATTTCTAACACCAGAACCCCTGACCCTGGGGCCATAAAATTCACAATTTTGGTAGAGGCACTCTTGCTCATCATAACTATGTACTAGTTAGTTTATCTGAGGAGCAAAGAAGAAGATTTTCAAAGAATTCATGTATTTTCTCTATATAACCAATAGAGCCCCGCCCTAACACAAGAACCCCTGACCCTGGGGCCATAAAATTCACAATTTTGGTAGAGGCACTCTTGCTCATCATAACTATGTACTTAATTAGTTTATTTAATACCCAGGAGCAGAGAAGAAGATTTTCAAAGAAATAAGGCATTTTCACTATATACTTATTTAGCCCCACCCTAGCACAAGTACCCCTGACCTCAGGGCCATCATTGAATTTCACAATTTTGGTAAAGGACTTAATGTTAATTACAATCATGCAAACAGTTTGACTGCTTGATGTCCAGGAGTAAAGAAGAAGATTTTTAAAGATTGCATTAATTTTAGTGGTTTTGGCCCCACCCCCCAGGCCCCAGGGGAGCAGAGATCATGAAATTCACAATTTTTGTTCCCCTTCACCCATAGATGCTTTGTGCCAAATTTGGCAAAATTTGTGCCAAATTTGGTAGAAATTGGTTGAGTGGTTGCAGAGAAGAAGCTGAAAATGTTCAAATGTTAACGCATGACGGAAAAAATGTCGCAAAAAAATCAATTTAACAATGATGGCAATAGGTCACCTGAGTTTACTCAGGTGACGTAATAAACTGATTAAAAACAATTGGGGAAAAAATGTGTTAAAAAATCAATTTAACAATTATTGCAAGCTTACTTGTTTGAGTTGACCTCCACATGGTTATAATGCTGCTGAGAATTCTTTTTTTAAAAAAATCAAAATTAGTGGAATGATAAACAATCAACAAAATTGCTGACACTTTTTTGGCATCTAATACAGGTTTACATTATGATTTCTTTTAACCTTATAGTCTTTTTTGTGATTTTGCTATCAGCTAATAATGCATATCATTCATATAAGATCTATAAGATGATATTCAGATGTTTGGGAGTCAATTTATTTGTTTTTTTTAGCACTGTAGAACAGGTCATTTAATCATTCCCCATGCATTACTTCAGACACTGGCATAGCTTTTCATAAAAAAAGGGGCTCAAAATGGGGTCATTAAATACATATAAAATCCTCCAAGTGCCTTCAGCCCATTCATTTGACCCTATCTTTGATATTCCTAGTAATAATAGCTGTCTGATCATGTGATAGTGTTGTAACCCGTACTTACCAGCTCCTTCAGAGCTCTTTTCAAGTAAGCAATTTCTTCTTTTGAATTTGTAAGTTCTCTAAAAAGTGAAACAAAATAAAACAATACATGTGTAGAGATGGTAAATTAAAGAATAAGCAAATGTGAATTATCTTAAATGCATTGTGAATGAAGTTATACAATTTTATTTATAAGATACTGATTGAGGCATTTCAAAAAAATTAATTTACCTCCATTATAATAATTATTTAAAATATGATAACAATTTAAAAATTCTTACTTACTTTTCTAGTTCTTGGGTATACTTGTACATTTTCTGAGCTTTCTCCATAAATTCTTTCTGCTTACTCATCTAAAAGAAAACAAACTTGTGTAAAATTTGTTAATTCAATTTAGTTATGAATCAGACTTTTACAAATATGTGGCAAAAATTTATTATCACTTAATTTTGCTATACCATAAACCATAAAAATAAAATAACTGCATGGCTTTTATTTTACTTTTGAAGGAAAAAAAGCTAAACTCCTTGATTCAACAGTCCAGTTTTAACTTTATCTTCTTGAAATTCACTTTTTTTAAAATTTCATGTGAAGTTTTCTTTGCACAATATTTCTCTTTATGGAAAATTCATATAAAAGCTTATAATGCCAAAATTGCATGAATTTTTCACAAGTTTTGTTTTTCTTCTCTCTCTAAATCATGCAAAGAATTCTCATGAAATCCATGTGAATTTAATATAAAATTTATGCAAGCTACTTATCCCTAGCTGTGATAGTCCACCTATAAATGTATCTTTATAATTATCCAGTCAAATAAATTTGCAATAGTGATATCAAGATGGCTACTGATGTGTCCTCTGTACCATCTATTATTATTCATGATTCACCTGAGCAGCAAGATACGAAAGGTATCTTCTTCTGTGGCTGTGTTGAAATTCCATGACCTAAAATTATTTTGCATGGTAAAATCTTCTGTATATTTAATGTGGTTTTTTATTAACTAACTCATTAACTGCAAGATTTATCCACCCATGTTATACGATTCTGAATGGATAATCCCTTGGCCTGCTCATTATTTTTTTTATTTATTGTATTTTATAATCTCTTCGAATTTTCTGAAGTCTCAATCAGTGTGTCAGAACAACATCAAATTATATTACTGCAAGTTTTTACCATAAAAAAAAAATCATGACAAGAACAATTGCTTTAGAACAATTATTTAAATATTATTACCTGAATCAATTGCTGGGTGTTTTTCTTTGCTAAATCCACAACATTGGTAAAAAAGATCTGTACATCTGGTCCCATCTGAGAGAATTGTAATAATAATGTTGTAGTAGGAAAGGAGAAACAAAATACTGTATACAGCTTAATTTTCGTGGACCTTTCACACTTGCGGACAATTTTTCCTAGTTTCAATTTTGCCCTGTAAGAGTTTTATGTAAATAATTATACTGTATACTTGGAAATCGCCCCATTTTAAAATTCCCCCAAGTGGTAGGGGGAAAGAGGCGAAAATAAAACAGGGCGAAAATTTCCCTGTATACAGTATATGGCTGTACCAGGAATCGAATCAGGGACCACTGCATCACTAGTGTTGTGCTCTTCTTACTGAGCATCTTCGCTAGCCAAGGGTTTCTGATACGCTACTCTCCTCATAAACCCTTGGCCTACGGTGTTCATAGAAATCGGGATTTTTTTCCAGAGTTCTGATTGGATTTCAGTACACCCAGGTCGACCAATCAGCAATTGTTTTTTGTAAATGACGATATTTGCGTTCGGGATACATCTTCACTCTTTAATCTCGGAAATGAAAAAAAGCAAGTAAACAACGATCCGTAAGAATATAACATTCAATTCTATGAATAGCCATGGTGTCATCCAATACTGGTATCTTCTAAATATGTGATTAAGAATCTAAATTGAAGCTTCAGATTTGTTCTATAAATAATGAATAAACATAACTCAATTACTGCTTCTTAATTATTCTTGAAACACTTTGATTCAATTTTTTTTAACACGTCTTTATTTCTGGCGATGACGCAATCTGTGCGTACCTGATAGATTCGAGATCACGTGACGGAAAACAATCCCGTCTTTTGACCAAGGGTTTATGAGGAGAGGAGCGTATCAGAAACCCTTGGCTAGCGAAGATGCTTACTGAGCTACCAATGCCAATATGATTATATCCATGGGTCAAACATTACAATGTAAACGAACCATCATTTTGCAGGCAATTATTGTAATGTAACATATATTACAATCAATCAATAAAATGGAGAATTTACCTTGGCTGAGAGAGGAATGGCATTGACATTGGTTGAACCACACATTTGGCATTTGGGTTTTGTTGCTGCAATTGAAATTTGCTAAATTTGATAATTTGTTCATATCTTACTTTACTAAAATTAAATCCACAAAACTATTGTTTCAATTACTAGTTTCAATACACATAGGCTTATTTTACTTTAAATATTTGTAAAGCCCACTAAAGGATATAAACAAACAAAACAGAATAATTAAGTCTACTTCCTCTTCTCTGGAATATATTATTAGCATAAATATTTTTACCATTGCTTATACAGTTGTCACAGTAAATATGTCCACATGTAGTAAGTCTAAACTGAAGCACTGCATTCACAGGTCGAAGAAAACAATTATTGCAATGGATCCAATCGCCCATCTTATGAAATGGAAAAAATCATCAGCACATATTTACAGATTATTTATGCACGGTAGTTGAGGGACATAAATTTCTATACCTTAACGTTACAATTCATTATCATATTGATGGTTAACTTATTACCGAATAAAAGAAAAACATTTTACCTTTAAAAGTTTGTTTATAAAGTTTGTAGGCTTGCTTTGAACGCTTCGAATATTCCCGCGCCTGCGCCTTATCAGAATAAATTAAGTCGAGCTTCGTTAATTCGATATTTGAATGCTTTACTTAAAATCTATTTTCTCCATATATTGTTGTCAAAGTTTTGATCAATATGAATTTTTCTGAAAAGGGAACAAGTAAAACATTACCCCATACATCGTTACGTCTAAAATAGTGTAAAATAAAAACAAAAAATAGCCGGAATTTTCATATTTGCACAAAAAGTTTAAAAGTAGTGTTTGATGTATATTTCCTACATGTATTTTGAACAGGATTTCGGCTATTGGAAAGAATTTTATAGGGTACGTGTTTTTTAAACTTGTTTTGCGTGAAACTTTTCATTTTGTGACATTTCTTTTGTTCAGGAAATTTTAAAAAAAGATCTAATAAACGCGCATCATCGTATGCATCCACACTCTAAATATCAAAATACGTCAAATCGTTGGGGTCGTAATTTGGCACAGCACTGAGGACACTATTCAGGACAGATGACCAGCAGACGAACTGACGAATATGAATTATAGGCATTAATTCTAAATTAGCGGGTCAATTAAAACTGTTCAAAATTTAAAATATTAGTAAGGAGTAATATTCAAAAAGTAACTTTGCACACAGTTGCAAACCTTGCTGTACGTTCATTCTTTAAAACTGTTTTGGGGGAAAAGTTCTCTACAATGCATGTTTGATTGAAGTGTACCTTCAACAGTTCTAACTTTTTATATGATTCTTCCCTTTTTCTTGAATGTCATTAGGTATTATAGTTTGTTTGGAATTGATTGAAATGCCCCCCTCCTGAAAAAATTTTATTGACCAAAAGTAGTTATTTCTACACACACACCATACAAAACACTGAAATATAGTTCAGATCTATGTAAAATTAGGTATTTTTGTTCTTTTTTATCAAAAATTTATAATTTATCTTCAATTAAAAAAAAAATAATTTCCCTCCCTCCCTCCTGTGTCTGAAACCCTCCAGGCGGCAATTCCAAACAAACAATTTTTAAAGGATGGCCTTGTATATAGATTGAAGAACCCAGGTGTTATTTCTACACACTTAAATTGGTTTCTGCTTAACTTTCTGGTCATACTTATTTGAATAGCCTTTTTTGTATTTTTGATTGATGATCATATGGAAGGGAAGTTCATTATTTATACAAGTAAGCATTACATATGGTTAAAATTACACTGTAAGAATTAAAATTCATATTGGATTTCAAAGTTTTCTTTTCAAATCATTAGTATGTATGCAGATAAGCACTTCAAAAGGTTGAAATTAATAAATTCTTTATGAATTTCATAGTTTTTTTTCAGATACAATGACAGGAAAATTTCAGTTTGCAATAGACAGAGGAGGGACGTTTACAGACATATGGGCCAGATGCCCAGGAGGTGAAATTGAAGTTATGAAACTTCTCTCTGAGGATCCACAGAATTACAAAGATGCCCCAAGAGAAGGAATAAGAAGACTTTTAGAACAGGTACTACATCATATAAATTATTGCTTGTAAATGTAATATGATTAGAACAAGTACTATTTCATACATGTCATTTATAAATTATTGATTGTTAATTTATTATTTATAGAACAGGTACTCAATCATCTAAATTATTGACTGTTAGTGTAATACTATTTAGCAAGTTTGAATTTTAATCTTAAAAGTTAAAATCTTCTCTCTTGATTTAAATCTTTATCTACAAAATATTAGCAATTTGACCCCACCTGTGTTCTGAAAACTCTCATTTCTATCTTTACAGAAGACAGGTATTCAAATGAGTGCAGATAAACCCATTGATACATCTTACATTGACTGGATACGAATGGGGACCACTGTTGCCACCAATGCACTTTTAGAGAGAAAAGGTGAACCCATGGCACTGGCTATCACCAAGGGATTCAAGGACTTGTTGTACATAGGAAACCAAGCTAGACCACAGATATTTGATCTTGTATGAAAACTTGAGATTTACTTCAATTTCTAAATTTTCATTTTTGAAATCCAGATTTATTCCTCTGTTTGAAATACATCTGCAAGGATTAATTTTCACAATAGGGGAACTTTATACATAAATATTATTCAAAGAGTCCATGGTTGATGACAAGAAATATTTGTGAGTAACAATAGATTGCACATTTGCAAAAATCTAGCCAGAGAACCATTATATCTGCAGGTTTACATTATTTGCTTGCTTACAGTTTCTTTGTTCGGTAATGGTAGCAAAACAGAAGTTTATGAATTTTATTTTTGATGAAGTAAAATAAACATACTAAAATTATAATATACATATTTGTAATATGACATGTTTTTTTTTTTTTAGGAAATATCTGCTCCTGATCAGTTGTACAGTGACATTTTAGAAGTGGAAGAGAGAGTTGTATTCCAGCAAGATAAATGTCAAATCCAGAAGTCATGTGACAAGGTCACAGGGGTCACTGGAGAAAAGGTCGAGACCTTCATAATGCACATTAAGCTCATTTATATTGGAATGCATGTGTAATTTTATTTAGTTTATCAATTAAAAAAAAACCCATCTACCCCTGGTACATGTATGAACATTAACTTCTAGTTGGAGATTTGGCAGAAAGTGAACAGAGAGAAACTAAGAGAAGATTTGCAGGCTCTTCTAGACAAAGGAATTCAAAGTCTTGCCGTGGTTTTACTTCACTCATACACGTAAAGATTTCATTAACTTTAACTCACACACTTGGAAAAGTTTAAGATTTTACAAAAATAATAACACACAAAATGCCTGATTCTTCAGTGTCAAAAGCATGACCATCGTCAGAACCCACAGATTTTCTCTACGTTACACTGCATTTAACTGTTGAATGCAGTGAAATGGAGAGAAAATTCGTGGGTTCCGACGATGAAGCATGACCTAAAAATTATCTCATAAATTTTATTTAAGGGGTAAATTTGTGTAAAATTCAATTTTAGTTAATATTGCAAGAATCAAATTGTTACAGATTTACAGAGCATGAGAAGGAAGTGGGCAGAATTGCACAGGACATGGGCTTCCACCAGGTGTCCCTGTCTTCTGATGTCATGTCCATGGTGAGAGTGGTTCCAAGAGGTTACACAGGTATAAAATATATTTTCAATCCCAACAGGTACATAGAGAACAATTAATTGAATAATTGGGACTTGATATTGGTTTAGTCATTTACATGATTATCCCGCCAAAAACCAATTATTATTCACAACATTTTTAGCCTTAATTTGTCATTTGAAATCTTTTTATGATGGCTAACCTTTGAGGCAGAGGAAATGTTTATTTAAAATTATAAATGCAAAACAAGAGCATCGCAGAATGGAGCATCCCCTTGAAAAGATATCTATAAATCAAGATAGCATTTGGCATTAATCCTGATGCAAATAACATCAATTCTTTTTCACACAGGACATAAATACTCAAAGAAACACACACACAACCAATTGCATTTCTATATCCCCTCCACCTGTGTTAAGGAGGGGGGGGGGGTAATGAATAGCAAATAAACTTTGTTTATTGTATAATATATACATTTGTGGTATCTTTCCTCTATATAAACATACAGAGAGAAAATATCTTCAATTCTGTATGAAGTTTGTCGGAGGTCAAAGGTCAATACATGACCGAATCACACAGCGCAATAATATATACCGTTACTTATAAATATAAAAAAAGACTTGCTTTTCATGTATAAAGATGAACAACATAAGCAAGTGAAATAATTGTTTCATTTACAACGTGAACAAATACTTCATACATTTTTGGCGATCGATTTAACCTGTGTACATAGAGAATATACCTATAGAATCTATGGTCTAGCCTTTGTTTACACGTTGTATGTCACTTTTGTGAACTGCACAGTATCCTTATTTTTGTTAGATCTTAAGTTAAATCTTCATGATATAGGCTAAAGCTATATATTTTCATTAAATTCTACTCACGATAAATGTGTAAATGACTTTATCAAAGCATTGCAATCAAGCTCTTTCAGCTCTCTCTCTCTCTCTCTCTCTCTCTCTCTCTCTCTCTCTCTCTCTCTCTCTCTCTCTCTCTCTCCATATATAACATCATAAATATACCTTTAGTTACTGAAATCGTAGATTAAATGTTTTTATCAAAATTAAAACACTTGATTGCAAATTAACTGGCTCGGACAAGTGTCTCTATCCATCGGATCCATCCATCCCTTTCAGGCGACCGAAATTCCTCCAACTTTTTATCATCAATAGGCGTGTCATAGGTCTTTGACAGCATTAATGATCAATTTTCACAAATAAAAAAATTCCCAGAATAAAATATTCACTATTTGATCACAAAATATTCCCTTCGTATAGAATTCTTAGACAAAGGAGAGGCCTTTCAAGCCGATTTACACCTTGCGTACTTTAGACGGAAATCTACGGCGACTGGTTAGTGCAATACTTATCTCCAAATATATTTAATTTAATATTTAATTGTTCATCTCAAATGTATATATAAGTAATAAATAACAGGTTTATAAACTTCAACTTGAGGCAAGTTCCTTCGATAAGGCCTTTGGCCTTCACAAGATTTGTTACCACATTATGAAGTACGAGGTTGTATAAACTTGTTGACACATTTCTTATGGAAAATTTATTGTGTAATAAACTTAGTTTATTGTATTTAGCTAGTTTATTTATTTATTTTTACATTTTGATGCTTATTTGACGCCTCATATCAAGAAATATGTAGCAGGATTTGCTTCTGGTTTTAAAGATAACATTAAGGTTTGACTTAAGATTTAGTGCTACAATAACTTAAATTTCAATTATGTTAACTTGAATTTAATTTTAGAATCTGTTTTTATTATTAGGCGACGTGACAACCAGATTATGCGAATCCGTTATGCTTTGTCGCACTTCTATAAATGTTTCCTTTCTGTAAACAATTTTTCAAAATGCTACTCCTCCTTTTTGGTCTAATTTCAATATAACTTGGCACACAAGTATATCTACACTATGATACATTTCTCTATAATGTTTTTTGTCGATGAACGGTGTTGCCGTGGTTACTAAAAATAGAAATTTCTGTGAAATTCTTTCAAAAACTCCTCCTACAGTTTTAGTCTGATTTCAATATAACTTGGCACACAAAACCATATAGGCACATAATTCTGTGTATGGTTTTTGAATAACGGTGTTGCCGTGGTTAAAAAATAGAAATTTCTGTGAAATTCTTTCAAAATGCTAATCCTCCTACAGTTTTGGTATGATTTCAGTATAACTTGGCACACAAGTTGAATACACTAAGATACATAATTCTGTGTATCGGTTTTTGATTTAGATGAACGGTGTTGCCGTGGTTACTAAAAATAGAAATTTCTGTGAAATTCTTTCAAAATGCTACTCCTCCTACAGTTTTGGTCTGATTTTAGTATAATTTGGCACACAAGTAGAATACACTAAAATACATAAATCTGTGTATCGGTTTTTGATTTAGATGAACGGTGTTGCCGTGGTTACTAAAAATAGAAATATCTGTAAAATTCTTTCAAAATGTTACGTCTCTTACAGTTTTGGTCTGATTTTATAAATGGCACACAACAGAATATACTAAGATACATAAATCTGTGTATCGGTTTTTGATTTTGATGAACGGTGTTGCCGTGGTTACTAAAAATGGAAATATCTGTAAAATTGTTTCAAAATCTCTTTCCTACAGTTTTGCAATCTTCAATATAACTTGGCACACAAGTAGAATACACTGTACATAATTCTGTGTATCAAATTTTAATTTTGATGAACTGTGTTGCCGTGGTTACAAAAATTGAAATGTCAAAATTGTCTCAAAATGCTACTATCCTATTTTTCTGATTTCAATATAACTCACACAAGAGAGCTACACTAAATTTTTCAACGATCATTATTCTATATATTGCTGTTGTAAAGTTTCAAATCCCAGCTGCTTAAGTACTCTTCTCTTCCTTTGCTATAAGTTCAAACCAGTAGAGCTTCAGTCTCGACAGAGACTTCTGGTTTTTTATATTTATTATGATTCTCTTTAGAACACATCAGTTCTTTTCATGCAGTCAGATGGAGGTCTAACTCCAGTTGATAAGTATGAAACAATTTGAAGGCTTTAATATTGTGTTGACTTTGCATGGTTTCTCTTTTTCTCTCTCTCTTGCTCTCTCTCTCTCCCCCCTCTCTCTCTCTGTCTCTCTCTCTCTCTCTTTCATATATAACCAGAATTATCTTTGTTCCAGATTTAATGGTTCCAGAGCAATATTATCTGGCCCAGCTGGCGGAGTGGTTGGTTATGCCTTAACAACTTATAACCAAGAAACTAAACAGGCTGTCATAGGCTTTGACATGGGAGGTAAGTTATTATGACATAGGGAGTAAATATATCATTTTGACATAGGGCAGGTATGTTATTTTGACAAAGGAGAGGTACATGTATGCTATTTTGACACAGAGGATGTATGTTATTTTGACACATGAAAGGTATGTTATTTAAAATACATATGTGTATGAGAGGTTTACTTCAACTTGAGGCAAGTTCCTTCGATAAGGAAGATTTGTTACCACATTATGAAGTACATGTTCAAAACCAAGAGATTTCTTACACATGGGCGATTGTTACTTTGATATGCAAGGTTTATGCACATTTATACTTTGATGATATTGAGATGTTTTAATTTCTTTATGAAAGATGTGTGGGACTTATTTAAATATATTGATTTACATTTATTTAATAATCTTATAGGGACCTCAACAGATGTCAGCAGGTATGCTGGTCAGTATGAACACGTGTTTGAAACCACAAGCAATTTCAAGAGAATTATATTAATTTTGCAAAAACTTTCTGTGTAATATGATTTAGATTCAAAATATTCATTCTTGTTTTGAGATCATCATATGGTATATTTAAAAACAGAATATAAGAGCCTGAATATGTTTTTTTTACTTTTCTCTTTATAACCCGCAAAGTCCTTAAAGGGTGAATTTTAATTTTTGGGAAGGAATAATACTATTCATTAAATAGCAAGAAGCCATGAAATTTATTTTGTCTGATTCAGAGTTAAACATATTTTAATATGAAATCTGAAAAAAAATATAAGGAAATTACCATCATTATGTCATTATGTACTTTTTAGCTGGATATTAACACAGTGGCGGCAGGTGGTGGATCCATGCTTTTCTTCCGAGCGGGAATGTTTGTGGTTGGACCTGAGTCAGCGGGAGCAGATCCAGGCCCAGCATGCTACAAGAAAGGTCAACATTAAAATCTTACACAAAAAATTTTTACAATAAAATATACCACGAGTTATCTACAGTTGAACTTTATTTTCTCTAATCTCAATGTCTCAATCACCATGATATGCTACAAGTAATTTTTAAAGTCCTAACTACTCTCCTTTAGTTAATGTACTGTACATGTATTTTAACCTTGATGTCTCAAATCACAGGATATCTGTTTGTAGAAGTTTTTTCCTCAGTGTTATTGGGTTCAAGGTTATGAGGTTTAACTGTATATTTCTTTCAGAAATTGTATTCTATATACATGTACATTGTAGATACCGGTATATAAGGAGAACTAGTCCATGTTTTATCCTCAATGGGTGTCATCATTAGTTATTGAAGTTACATGTATTAGAATCAGTTATGTACACAAGTTAAGGTCATTCAATTTATTAGTTACCAGTACTCTATATATGGTTGAAAAATTTTATTTGAAATTTTTATTTCCTTTTCAGGAGGTCCTTTGACTATAACAGATGCTAATCTATGTCTTGGACGACTTTTGCCAGAATATTTTCCTAAAATATTTGGGAAAAATCAGAAAAGTCCACTAGACAAGGCAGCTACAGACAGGGCATTTAAGAAACTCACAAAAGAGGTAGACACAACTGTATGGGTGACATTTCACTTTAATTGTCAGTCTGTGTTAAAGTGTAAAAATTAAAGATGGGTTGTATGTCGAATGAACATGGTTTATCATTTAGCTTGGTTGTCGAAGTTGTGATCTTGGGTACAGCATTTTCAGCACCATCAATCTCCACTGCTTGATATACATTTAGATGATTGCTAATATTGCATAATTTTGATTTGTTGAGGGATGGGGGGAAGGGGTGACTAAGCACCATTTGGGTGAGGGATAATAATAAATCTCATTACTTAAGCACCACAAAAAGTAGATGATGAAAGTCTTAAGTTTTATTATTTGAAATGGCTAGTGATGTTTTATTGGAAGACCTTAAACATATGTCAGAGCCAATATGATCAAGTTCAAGCAAGGAGTATTTGTAAAATGATTCCGTCCTGTACATTTCAATGAAAACATTGCTAACTGTTTATATTTATTGACATCAATATACAGGTTAATGAATTTCTGTCTACACAAGAAGACTCACCTAAAAAGAAGATGATAACTGAAGAGGTAGCGATGGGATTTATCCAAGTAGCCAACGAGACCATGTGTCGTCCAATCAGAGCTCTTACGCAGGTCAATTTCTATCCTATTAAATATCAATACAATTTTCATAAAGAAATTAATTATGTGCAACTTCTACTGCATCACCATTATTTTAAATTCATGCAATGAAACTTTTGGATGTTTATTTAGTATTGAAATGAAATGTTTTATTTAGGCGAAAGGTTACGACACATCTAAACATGTGCTGGCATGCTTTGGTGGAGCAGGGGGACAACATGCATGTGCAATAGCACGTTCTCTTGGAATGTCAAAGGTCTTTGTGCATAGGTAATTTTTAAGGACATTAATTTGAGAATGGTATTTCTAACTTGAGAGGATTTAACCCGGTACTTTAAATTTAATATGCAGACATACTTGTATTTCCTCAGTGATAAAAACTGAATGTTGGTACTGTACCTTTAACTAATTCATGAAGAGTAATTGTGAGTAAGTCCCTGTGATTTGTTTTAGGTATGCAGGCATCCTGTCGGCCTACGGTATGGCTCTGGCTGATGTAGTGCACGAGGCCCAGGAACCTTGTGCCAAGGAATACAAACCTGGTAAGGGGAACTACTCTGTAATGGCCTGGTAAGGGGAAACTACTCTGTAATGGTTGCTCTATCTGTGTTAAATACATGTATGATTTTATCCTGTCTGAAAATTTCTCTAAGAGCTCTTTAATTGCTTCAGAACTATTCACCTACTTAATCAACCCATTGTCAGTCAGGGGGCATAACTCAAACAAGTTATTGAAGAAATAACTTAAATAAGTTATTTTACATTATTTTCACCACACAATTTTTTTTTATAAAAATAACTTACATAAGTTATTTTTATATCCTACTTGGACATTGATTTCTTGGAAATTTTGTGTTTCCTGCCAATTTGCATTGCATTTTGGGATTCCATTATGTAATACTAGATGGAGTTCACCGATTCCAATGGAGAATTGGTGAGGAGGTGGAGATAAACACCATTTACACCTTATTTTGTGGTTTTATCCACATGGTGTATATGTCCAATTTTCATCATTACATTAAAAAAAATCCCCACTTTTCCAAAGACTTTGAACACTTTTCCTGCAATGCGCAAGGTTTAAATTTAGTCAAACATTTGTTTTTGTCTTGGTGCACGAGCAAAATCCTTTGATGCACAGGGTGTGAAGTTAGGGAGGAATGACACAAAATAACTTAAACAAGTTATTTATTTATTGAAACTATTTTGGAAAAATAACATGTTTGAGTTACTAAAGCTGGAAAAAAGTAGGTCATAGCAAAGAGAAGTAACTCATTGAGACAAAAAAATAACTCATTTGAGTTATTTTTGAAATAACTTGTTTAAGTTATGCCCCTGACTGATTGTAGAATCATAAAAAAATAAATAAGGATTAATGAATAAAAATGAATAAGGGATAAGGATTTTATTTCATTTAAGAACATGTACATGTACATGTACTACAAATTATTTGAGTAAGATGCACAATCATTGTGTGATGTGTATTTATATTTACACTTTATTTCGTAGAGTTCTTTCAGTATTTTGAACAACATATTTCCGATTTGCAAGATAAATGTTGCAAAGAGCTTCTGCATCAAGGATTTAAAAGGTATTATTGGATAATTATTTGGATTATTTGAAAGAAAAAAAATATTATTTAACTATAAATGTTAAAACTTAGGTAAAGTTTAACTGCATTACTTCTTAAAAACATTTCAAAATCTAATGGAAAAAAATAGTTTAAAATTTAATTTGGCTGTGATTACAGAGAAGAGATAGATACTCAGCCATTTCTACACATGCGATATGACAGAACAGACTGCGCATTAATGATTTCTGCAGACAAGTTCCCAGCCAATCAGAACTCTTGTAAAGTTGGTGATTTCAAATTAGCATTCCAAGAGAGGTAATTTTAGCTATGAAAATTACTTTTGAATGTTATAAAAGTCTTTAAATTATTAAATTTTCTAATGAAGGTTTGCTGCACAGAACAGTTTACCATTTTAAATTTTATGTGAATAATATAATTTAGGTACATGCAGACCTGCAATTTCTATCTACATTCTGTCTTCGTTTTCACCTGATTAGCTAGATCATAAACTAGTGCACTTGAGGCCTGAATGACAGGCATTAATTTAAATCCTATTAGTATATAGATGAATTATCAGAAAAGCAGGTGCAAGAAAGAAGGAAGAAAAATATGACTACTGCTAAATATACATTGACAGTAACTGTAATATATCAATCAGCCCATCTGTTGCGTTAAGGTTTTTTTTTACATACTAGAGGATTTTTTAAGGTACCACACAGAGTTTGGATTCACCATTCCCGATCGTCCAATCATTGTAGACGACATCAGAGTCCGAGGAGTGGGAAAGGCTCTGACGCATGATGAAAAAGACAATCCTTCTGTGACTTCCACTCCCATAGCAGACATAGTAGGTAGACACTGGAAATATTGATACCGTAGATCATTTAATTTTCGCAACCCAATCTTCTTGCAAGATCGACATTTTCTCTTTTTTAGGGAGACAAAATTTTCCTAAATATAAATATATGTAATACATATATAATAATATATATATATATTTATATTTCATAATCTATATAATAAGTACGCGAGAATATATTTTCTCGAGCATATTGTCTCATATTTTTGTACGAAAATAATGTTATTGTGTATGAAAAGGTGGTTTACAGTACATACATGTTTGTTCTCAGAATATATCATATATTTCAATTCAAGGAAGTTGATTGAAGGAAAACTAGTTGGGTGGGGCAGGGGGGGGTTGGGAGGGGGCAGTTTGTGGGTTCCAAACCCATTGTACATGTTTCAGAAAAACCCTAAGGATAATAACCATGCATATTAAAGGGGTTTGAGGTGAAAGGATATGATGAGATATTTACATGTACAGTATTTGATAATCAACAGCAATCTGGAGGGGGGTGTAAAATTGGATTCATGTAAATTTCTTTGACACAAAGTTAATCAATGCTTTGTTTTTCATCCATTACAGACAACCAAGTGCTATTTTGAACATGGTTTCCAGGAGACAAAGGTTTATGTTTTGGAGAATTTGTCTCATGGTCATTCCGTTGAAGGTCCAGCTATTATCATGAATGGAAACAGGTAACTGCATGAAAGAATTTTTAAAAAAAGGTGTAGGTTGAAAGGGAGTGTAAACTCAGGGCAAAAATACTGTAACACTGTATACAACATTTCTCAGTTAAATACAGTTGAACTTTGGTATCTCGGACTCCAATATGTCAAATACCATGGATATGTCAAAGTGATTTTGAGGTCCCAACCATTATTCTTTAAGTATTTTACCCTCTATATCTCAAATCCTCGGGTGTCTCAAAATTTTTTCTTGGCTCCTTCGAGTTTGAGATAGCGAAGTTTGACTGTATTATACATGTATAACATAATATAAAAACAAAAAATTCATTTATTCAATATTTTTATTATTTATTAATATTTGTTTTGATATTTTGTTTTATTTATTTTAGTACAATTTTGATCGAGCTTAACTGCACTGCAACAATAACAAAGCATGGAGATGTTCAAATAAAGGTATTATTTTATTATCATTGTAAATTTAATTTTGCTGCTAACATGAACTACTTATATGTACATGTACCTTTGAAAATGCATTCATATTTAAGTATGAACCATCCAAATTTTTATAGTTTGAAGATTAAACAAATGGAGATAATGAACAGCATTCATGATCAAAAGTCCATAAAACAATACAAAATAGGAGCAGAGCAAACACGGGACCTCCAAAACATCAGAGGTGGGATCAGGTGTCATGGAGGAGTGAGCATCCCCTGCCGACTGGTCACACCCACCGTGTGCTCCTTGAAAGATTAAATTCTCCCCTCCTCCCTCAAAGAATTGTCTGGAATGTGAAGCTCCAGGATTAATGAGGCTAGATTGTCTGAATATTGTACGTGTACAAAATTTAGCACAATCATTGGGTGTGGAGTTGTTGGCGTAATCTTGAATTAGCGTTACACATGTCCGTGCAGTGTATTGTATATATATGTAAATGATTTCTTAGCGGTATTCATGAATTAGCGCAGTGTTATCTGCGCCAAAGCTGCTAAAATAAGAAGCCTACTTTTAAAAGTACACATACAGTATTACGGACTAATTACAGGTAGGGAGTGGAGTGGTGCAGCGTGTAGGACCAGATCTAGACGCCATTCAGCTGTCTATCTTCTCCAATAGGTTTATGAGCATCGCTGAACAGATGGGAAGGTAGGACTTCATTTTATAGAAGGAGTTGTTTTGGGTTACAGTATATTTATAAGCAGTTTAGTACAATGGATATTAATAATTGAGTTGAAAGTCCCAACCACTTCTTAAAATAGTTTAACTTCAATAATTTTAAATCTTACTATATCTTAAATATCTACTCCACTGAGTTTGAGGTGTCAAAATCTGACTGTATAAGAAAAAGCTTTGATTGATATGCCAGGTTTTTGATCTGAGTGTGCTAAATACTTCTTTGCTTAGAAAGGATGTAATTTGTACGTTGTGTCTTAACCTACATGTGAATGTATAGATATTTTTTTTTGTAGAGTGCTACAAAGAACTGCTATTTCAACAAACATCAAAGTAAGAGATTTTATTTTGAAAATAATATTGACAAATATGATTATACTCTCTTCACTGAATGATATGAAAATTTTGTCCAAGTTTCTCTCTTATTTAATTATTTGAAGGCCAGAAAATGATTTTAAAAGTGGTTGAATGATATTTGAGAATTTTACACACATTTATTAGTGGATGAATGATATTTGAGAAATTACACACATTTATTAGTGGATGAATGATATTTGAGAATTTTACACACATTTATTATCTTAAAATTGCTTAATACAAAATACTCAATATGAATTTATTTTTAGGAACGTCTAGATTTTTCTTGTGCAATGTTTGGGCCTGATGGAGGGTTGGTAGCTAATGCTCCTCACATCCCAGTTCACTTGGGGGCCATGCAGGAAACAGTCCAATACCAGGTATTGTCAATTTCCACATAAAGGTCAATAGGTCAATGATCTCTGACAAGGAAATCTTCTCAACACATGATCAGAATTGATAAAAATTACGATGATTTTGTAGATGAAACACAGAGGGGATGACTTGAAAGAAGGAGATGTTATTTTGGCTAACCATCCCCAGGCAGGAGGGAGTCACCTCCCAGATCTGACAGCCATTACCCCGGTCAGGATAACTCTTTATGTTTTATTTGAATTCTCCAAACTACTCTATAATTACTGCACTACATGTAAGAAATAAATTTAATTTGTGAGAATTCATTCATGAGGTACATGAACTACAAAGCTTCATGTCGGCATATTTTGTGAAGCATGTTAGGACTTCATGATTATTTGCAAGTGTGATGCTTCGTTGTTTATGTACCTCATGAATTCTCAAAAATTGAATTCTTTCTTGTATTTACATAATTTTTGCTATGACTTGCCAAATATTTTTGTCATACAACAAATATTTTTGAAAAAAAAAGTTTGCACCTAAATTTTTACTGTAGTAGTTCATGAGAAAATAAACCTTTTCTAATGCAAAGAATGTAAAGGAAAAATATTTGGATACCGGCAAATACTAGCTGGTATTCAAATCTGGCCTTGAAAATGTGTTATATATTGTAAAGACAGAAGTTCACTTGTTTGTGTAAATTATGCTAATTAGGCGATAATAAAGCAATTTATACTTAATTTTTAATACGTAAACACATTTTTACAAAAATAACTGCAAATAAACTGTTTGCTTTTTTTGGCTATTTTACAAAACGTGTTAAATATTCACATTTACAGTAATTTGATAATAAAAATGGGGAAACATACATGTCCATTATGATTTGATGTATATAGTTATTGTACATGATCAAAGAAATATATTTTATTAACACTGTAAATTAATATTTATTAGTCCTCTACCAGTGAA
This sequence comes from Saccostrea cuccullata, assembly GCF_032062105.1. Taxonomy (NCBI): domain Eukaryota; kingdom Metazoa; phylum Mollusca; class Bivalvia; order Ostreida; family Ostreidae; genus Saccostrea; species Saccostrea cuccullata. Next base: position 308,960 of record NW_026935858.1, on the reverse strand, counting down.
ACCAGAGGGGACTACTTTGTATAGGTTTCCTCTTATAGTCCATCCTTTGCTATGTGACCTTGATGAATTATAGTTCAAGTTTGCATTTTGTTCTGCTTAAATGATTTTGAACAAAATCATAGTATTTTCAGTTTTTATTGGGAACCAGATTACACTTGTCGTTAAGAGACTAGTATTAAACCTCAAACTTTTTTCATATTTCAAGGTATTTTGGCCTGGGGAGCAAAAACCAGTATTTTTTGTAGCCAGTAGGGGGCACCACGCTGATATAGGGGGAATAACTCCTGGTTCCATGCCCCCTCATTCCAAGTGCATCCAGGAAGAGGGTGCTGTGTTTAAATCATTTAAGTTGGTGGATCAAGGAATATTCCAAGAGGAAGGTAGGAATATAGGAATATTAAGATTGAATTAGACTTCATGCACCAAGAAAAATGCTGTTAAATGTGTGATCAAATTTTGCAAGGTCATTTAAATTGTATATAAATGTCAGAAACCCACAAGAATTTTATTTACACCCACATTGAAGGAAGTATAAATTAGATGTAAAACAATGCAATTGATGAAGACGTTTTTACATAAAAACATATACTAAGGCCATAATAAAAATATTCCTAGATTCTCATCCCCGCCCGCCCCGATTTTATACCCCCGCCTCGATTTTTTTTAATTTCTTCGTCTTAATTCTGATCGGGATCGGTATTCATCTACCATTCTACTTTCGTTTTAAATCCCGCGAAAGTCGACATGATTTTGACAGCTGAAAAGATGGTAGTTGCTGTAATACATGCGTATATATTTTAAACGAGGGTCATTGGTTGAAAAAGATTAGTGATGATGTGAAGTAAGAGATAATTGAACCTTTACTATGACTTTTATTCGGGTATTGTGGATAAAATTACACCGATTGACCAGGTCAATAAAAAATCTGCAAAATTGAAAAAATGTAAATTAAAAGCCACTCTCCCGCCTCGATTTTTAAAAAAATTCGAAAATATTTATTTATTATGGCCTAATCATTTACATGTGTATTCTATTTTTATCAATTTAATCAATTCTCGACATTAACACATACTTGACACTTTGTTGTCATCAGTAACATTTATTCTTAATTTGATTCCAGCTGTTACTAAAGCACTTATGAAACCAGGGAGATACCCAGGTAGTAGTGGGACTCGTAACCTTGGAGATAACCTCAGTGACCTCAAAGCTCAGGTTGCAGCCAATCAAAAAGTAGGCCACTTGACCTAGAAATATCATTCTGGCAATTCATGTTGGTATTGAGTGATTTAAGAAAATGCACTTATTAAGTACTTATTAGGTACATGAATGTATTTTTAAACAAAAAATATCTCACCTTATTAGGGCATAAAGCTGATCAAGGAGCTGATAGAGGAATATGGACTAGATGTTGTTATAGCATACATGGCTCATATCCAGGTATACTAGTCTTAAAATAAAATTTAATTTTTTTTACAATGGGAAGTTTAAAATCATGAGAATCATCAGCAACAGTGGTGTATTTGCAAGGTAACTAAGAAGATGACTGTATTAGGTGTATATACACCCTGTTAAAAAAAGAAGATCAAAAATAACATTTTACAACAAAATGGTTTCTATAAATGCTGCTAAATTTTGCTTATTTAATATGAGTAAAATACATGTAACTTCAAGAATGCATAAGAATTCACAAATTTAAAAAAAAGAATCTAGCTAGGTCCTGCTAGGAGGAGGGATTGCCTCTCCCAATCCCTCTTTTGCATCTCCTCTCTTAAACCTTTTGACAACCCTTGTTTGCATGCTGTTGACTATAGGATTATAGGATATTAATGTACATGTATTTTCTCCTAAACCAACAAAAAAATCAGGAATGTATTTAAATTCAATAAGAAAGAGAACCTAACCATTGGGCCTGCTGCATCATGTCTACATTGTATTGTAACAATAATTAACTTTTGATGCTGCATTTGACCTTTGACATTTGGACTTTTCTTCTGGTGAATATGCTTCTGTACTCAAGTAGGAAATGAAATGTCACATTATGCTCCACAACATGGAGAAAGACTCATGCACAGATTCAAATACATGTATCAACAAAAATGTCAAGTAACTGTAAAAAATGTAGAGAAATTTGACATTTTCTTGTAATTTATTCAAATTTTATTATTAGACCAATGCAGAAATAGCTGTGCAAGAAATGTTGAAGGAAATTGCCAGACGAACAAGGGAGAGAACTGGTACCACAAAACTGTCAGCGGAGGATTACATGGACGATGGGGCCAAACTCTGTCTGAGTGTTGATATAAATGAAACAAAGGTGAGACTTCAGTCAGTTGATACTTGAATACATTTGTCATATGTGGACAGTGTTGATTTGATATAATTGAGGTCACATTTATTTTTCATGTGAAAATTCTAAAGTCAAGTGGAATTCATAAATAAATATAGTATACAACATATGGTAAACTTTACCTATGTTTAACAAGTGATTGAAAAGAATTTCAAATGTGGGGTTGGATATTATTTTTTAATATCTATGAGTTTTTTTTATCCCCTTTATTATAATATTATAAATAAAAATCATATCTAGCTTCAATCCATAGGAGATCCTATATTCACACACTGAAAAGACCTGACCCCAAGACCATAAAATGAGAACAAACTTAAGTCTAAATTTCAAATTGACTTTGGAAATAATTTTGATAATAAAATAAAATTTTCATCATATGTATGAATTGAAGTGTTTCGCACAACTGCAAAATTTTAAGGTAACACATTGAATGAAATTTAAGATATTAAAAATTTTTTGACTTAAATCTACTTCTTTTTTTTAAGAATAAATTTACTTCTTTGCTTTATAGGGTACTGCAGTGGTAGATTTTACAGGGTCAACCTGTGAGGTGTATGGAAACTGCAATGCACCAAGGGCAGTGACTCTGTCAGCACTGATCTATTGTCTGCGATGTATGGTTGGACATGATGTCCCTCTGAACCAGGTAAATATAAATACAAATATTTTTAAAAAAATGTTTTGGTGGAATAAACGATTATAATTGAATGTTTGAATGCAAAGTAAATGTCAGTACATTATGGTTGTTTAAAGTAGATTTTGGTGAAATCTTTGTAACTCTTGACGGAAAAGAAATCAAACTTGAATTTTCACGTTTTTCTCTCAATGCAAAGTTTGGTATGTAATAAAAGTTACTTCCCTTGTCTCCATTTAATCCATACCATAGCTACATGTAAACGATAATTATTAATCAGCGTTATGTCTTTATTTCACGAACAACAGGGTAAGTTATTATAAAATTGTTAGATTTTATACATAAGTAATTAACACAAGTGCAGTTATAAATAGTCCCTAAACGTTAAAGACTTTCCTATATGCTATTAAGATAAGTGCATGTGCACCCGAAAGCAAATCAAAGAAATATTTTTATACTACAATAATATCTACACTTGTTATGTTTGTAAGTTCGATATGTATTTGAACGATTTTTTAAAACCAAAATGTCGATAATTTTTTGCATGAGAATAAAACACGTGGTAACATTAAAGTCACGTGTTTTGATTGATGAAACATGTATTAGCTATTAAAACAGCTTCTGAAAAACACAAATTATTATCATTTGAATCGTGATAATTAAAATTAATTGAATGACAGTACTTCTGAAATGACCATGGAATATATAAATCTATCGTTTTTGCAAATGTGTTAAATTTATTCACTGTTTCTTGAATTCACGGATTTGTTAGTGAATATAGCGAATATTAACACCGCGAGTTATTTTCCCCCTATACAGTATATAACAATATACTACAATAAAGATTTTTGTTATGTTGTGAAGGGTTAGTGTTTTATATTGGGAAAAAAGGAGAAAGACTTCATGTTGTGATTATAAACATTTTGTCTGTCAGTTTTTGCAGTTTCTAAATTGGAATGTAATTTTGTATTTATTCAGAATTATAAATTTCAAAAGTTTCAAACCAGAGAAATCCTCTGTCTTACTGCTTTGTTATGTATACATAGTAAAATACAATTATCACACAGTTAAGAATGACCATTTTATTATTATATAGGGATGTTTGAAGCCTGTGACTGCCATCATACCGAAGGGAAGTATGCTGGACCCCTCAGAAAATGCAGCGGTGGTCGGGGGAAATGTCCTGACCTCCCAGAGAATTGTGGACGTAATCTTTAGGGCCTTCCAAGTCTGTGCAGCTTCTCAGGTATTAAAAAACTTTTCCTTTGAATTCTCTTGTACATGATCTGAGACCTTCAAGGCCATATGCAAAGTCTATGTCACTGACAAATACATGTATATTTATCTAGACACTTTTAAGAGATGTAATCTTACATTACATGTTTTATTTACACTGTAATTTTTATACAGGGCTGCATGAACAACATCACATTTGGGGACGATGCCTTTGGACATTATGAGACAGTAGCAGGAGGAGCGGGAGCTGTGAGTACTGGCTCTGGGGCCTTAAAACTTAGACAAGCTCATTGTTGATCTCAGTCTCACATTTACAAAAGGAATATATAGTATGAAATTGAGATAGTAACTGTATATTCCAACACAAAAATTGTATAACAGTTTCTTTGTGTTTGGGGGAAAATATACTGAATTGTATAACAGTAGTACTGTTGCATTGATAGGGGCCAACATGGAATGGTAGAAGTGGAGTGCACAGTCACATGACAAACACTCGTATCACAGACCCGGAAATACTAGAAAGAAGGTCACAACAATTTAATATTGTTTTTAAGCTCTACTGGTCAGAAGAGCTTAGGCGATAGTAATGTGTCCGTCGTCCATCTGTCTGTCTAGCTGTCTGTGTCTGTAAACAATTTTTCTAAATGCTACTCCTCCTACAGTTTTGGTCTGATTTCAATATAACTTGACACACAAGTAGACTACACTAAGATACATAGATTAGTGCATCTGTTTTTGAACTCAATGAACGACATTGCCTTGATTACTAGAAATAGGAATTTCTGTAAAATTCTGCACACACAGATTTGAAGTTAATATTTTCTCTACTTATATATTTTAATAGCATTTCACACAAAAATTAATTAAAAATCTTATTTCATTTATAAGTTATTAAAACTTCAAATTTTTTGGCGGGTTTGAACACGTCCTTGTTTCACAAATTTTCCTTTATTTTATCCTTAGGAAAAGTGGCAATTTTGTTGTAGATTAATGAAAAATATTAAAACTTTAATCCAGAAAAATAATTTTATTTAGAGTAGAAATGTTAGAAAGCAAAACTCCTTCAAAAGTGTCGTCATTTCGAGCTACATGTAAGTGTTGTGTACAGAGTTTAGCAAATCAATCACACTCATGTTATGTACACAGTTTTTTGTAAACAGGGCATGAGCTCTGTTATTGTTATTACAAATTACCGGGTGCATAGCGAATCGTAATTTCACCACAACTGGTCCTATATTGTGTGTTTGTTTTGCTTTCGAACATGTCTTTGAATTTTCTGGTGTTTTATTTTTCATTTATAAATTTCATTTTCCTACAGTATCAAGACTAATTTAATTTTGTGAAATTTGTGCTTTTAATTTTGTTTTATTTCCTGAAATAAGAAAAATTTTTATGTGAAATGCTATTAAATATATAGGTATCCAATATTATAAAGAAAATATTACCTTAACCCTGTGTCAGGGGGTTTAAAACGCTCTCCACAAAGGAGGAGATTTCAATATAACTTGACACACAAGTAGACTATACAAAGATACATAAATTGATGCATCGGTTTCCATTCTAATGAGAAGGTGTTGCCATGGTTACTGAAAAAGGGTAAAATTCCTTTAAAACTTCCTCCTACAGTTTTGGTTGAACACATGTGCCTTGACACACAAGTAGAATACAATGAGATACATAATTCTGAGTATCGGTTTTTGATTTCGATGAACATTGTTGCCATAGTAACTAAAAAAAACGCTACTCCTCCCACAGTTTTGGTGTTATTTCAATCCATGTATAATTTGACACAAAAGTAGACTACACTAGGATACTTAATTTAGTGCATTGGTTTTTGATTTCGATAAAGGGTGTTGCCATGGTTACTAAAAATTGAAATTTCCGTGAAATTCCTTTAAAACGCTACTACTCCTACAGTTTTGGTCTGATTTCAATATAACTTGGCACACAAGTAGACTACACTAAGATACATAATTGAGTGCATCTGTTTTTAAACTCAATGAACAATTATGTCAGTGTTACTAAAAATAGAAATTTTTGTAAAATTCCTTTAAAACGCTTCTCCTCCTTCAGTTTTGGTCTGATTTCAATATAATTTGACACACAAGTACACTACACTAAGATACGTAATTCTATTTATTGCTGCATATTGTTAAGTTTCAAATCCAAGTGTTACTTTTCCTTTGTTATATGTTGAGACCAGTAGAGCTACAGTCTCATCAGAGTCTTCTGGTTATTTATTTATTTAGATAAATGTACAGCAAAACTTGTTTAGTACGAACACCGATATTGCGAATTTACGGATATAGCGAAGTCATCTTGGATCCCCAGCTATATGAATTTAATGAATTTCTAATACGGTTATAACAAATTACGGATATAGCGAAGTAATTTCATAGGTCCTGTGACTTCGTTATAACTGAGTTTTGCTGTATGGTGTTTTATTATATTAATTTCATTTCAGACTCATTTATTTGTTTTGGTTTTGTATATTCTGAATCCTAAAAAACTTTTATGTAAAATTAAATTTAGGTATCCAATTATTCTGAAGCGATTTCACCTTAACCCTGGTACAGGGGGTCAAGGTCAACACAAAGGAGGAGATGGCATCATCAGGGAGTACTTGTTTCGTAAAGACCTCACCCTCTCCATTCTCACAGAGAGAAGAGTCTTCTCCCCTTATGGATTAAAGGGTCAGCATCTATCTCCATTCATTTATTGAACACATGTCTTTATACCTAGAATACAAAAGTTTTCAGTTTTTCACGAGTATATTAACCCGTGTAAAATCCACCTTTCTAAATGCTTGTATTTAATGTTTGTTAATATATGATAAAGAATATTTCTACGATATACTGTAAAACATGTAATTACATTACATAGAAGTAATACTCAATTCATATATACTATAGAAAGTAAGGCGAAAAAAGTGTATTGAAGTTAGTTTAAGCCAGTGTGTTTCAACAACTTCGATAGCACAGTCAATTGGGTATCCGACTCCAAAGTTTAGGATACCGGGTTTGATTCTCACCATGAGTAATTTTCTTAATGTGAAAACAAACTTGATAAAATTTTCTAAGTTATCTCCTCAGTTGAGGCACGGGAAGGAGAATACGAACATAACAAAGTCCGTTTTCAATGTACCGGTAATTTGCAACGAGCTATGTATCTCTACATGTACTAAGTATATTCAGCACAAATAATGCAAGTGTTACATATTGTTGAATTGCAAACAAGTGTACCAAGAGTTACAGATGCCAACATATAGCTTGTCTTATATGACTTATTCTTGATTGCTTTCCAGGTGGAGCTTGCGGAGCGAGGGGAGTTAATCTTATTCACTACAATGATGGAAGAGTGGTGTATTTGGGATCAAAGACTTCCATCAAATGTCAGGCTGGGGTATGTTTTCTGTAATTATTATCATTACAAGTAATTTACCATGGTTTTTTATACCTTGGTTTCATTTAAGTCTTTCACAGTAAAAGATCAATATTTAAGTCAAAATTTTTTTTTCAGTAATCTGTCTTCCCAAAAGAGTAATTGATAACTAGAAGAATTCATATATACCAACTCTAAATAAATTAAACCATACCTTTTCACAAACTCAATTACCTTCATTATAATTTGAGTTTCAAATGTAATCTGCACCTCCTAAAAGACAAAAAACAAAACCAAATCCCCAAAACAAAACAAAAAATCATTGTTACTGTTCGTGTAAAATCTCACTCAACAAATATTTATTTCCAGGATGTATTTTATCTCCAGACTCCAGGAGGGGGAGGTTATGGATCTGAACAGGAACAGGAAACAGACACCAGAAAAAGGAAGCGGAAGTCAAATGATGAAGGGTCAAAGGCCAAAAGAGGTCACTCCCTGGTTGGCAGAGGAAGTGTATTTGAGTACAAAAAAGCACAAGAATCAGCATAGATTTAAAAAAAAATTATTTGTTAAATAGGCAAAAATAACCTTAGTTTCTTAGGCACACTGCATTTGATAGAACATTGCAACATTTATAAATTTTTTATAAACATATTTGAAAAGGGGGAATAACTCAATTTTCTATTTGAAAAAGGTGAGTCATCCCCCTTTCTTTCTTTCTTTTTTTGATTTCCTCTTGTTTTATAGTTATTTTTATTTGTAAATAAGAGTTATCCAAGTACATTGATTAAAGAATAGATTTTTGAATTTTTACAATTATGAAATGACATAAAGGATGCATCATTACTTCACAATGTAAAAGTCAAGAATTAGAGACTGCTTTGTCAAAATATCCTTTTTACAGATCTAAAGTTGCATTTTACATGTATAAGTGAACATTAAATGTAAAAAGTCGGTTTAGTTTTTTACTACCGGTATTTCTTATTTCATGAGTGCAATAAGGAACATGAAGTTTTAAGTAAGATTGAATATTTAGAACTAGATTTATTCAATATTTAAATAAAGAAGTTTTTATATAATATATAAACTTCTGACCATTTGAGACACAGAAAAATGTCTTTTCCTCAGTAGATTTATATTTATTTATTAAGTTTATAATTTGTTTTAACTTTCATTTTATTATACCTGAATTGGCAGGTGAAACCAAAGTTGTCTTTTACAGTTTGGTACAAAGGTGCAATGTCTGACAGTGCACCATTCTTAAATTCATTATAAGCCTTTTGCATGAATAAGGTGGTGGTAGATTTGCATGGTATTCTTTTCATTTTAATTAAATAAATTACTCTAGCTTATAACAAGAAGTAATAGATTTAGAGTGGTTGATCAGAATTCTGATATATATTCTAGTCATGCACCTGACACCCAGTCATTTTATTTTTGGTTATTAATACGTTTAAAAAAAAATCATCAGAAGTGTAGTACCTACATGTAGCACCAAGTAACGATAGCACCATCAATAATATAAACTTGGATCAGTTAGCTCGTATGATTTCTGTAGCACCTAGAATCTAAACACAAGGTACCTGGAACCTATTAGTTGCAATACAATTAGTAGGTAGTGAAAGCAGCACCTACCACTGAGTATAAGATAGAATTGTTACTTATTTTTATTGTATAACAAAGTTTGCCATATTATGATTTGTAATTCATCAGATTTCTACTGATTGTTAAATAAATATTGTTTTTTATTGATTACACTTGTTTTCAATAATTGGAATGTGTCTCATAGGTAATGACTGGTTAAAATTTACATACATACATAAAAATGTTACACTTTTCACTGCAATTCATGGTCCATAAATTGCAGTTGCCAAACAGGTCATTCGGCTGATTCCCAATTTTTAACCATCATAAGTGATTTTCAGCTGATTTTTAGCTCACCTGAGCTGAAAGCTCAAGTGAGCTTTTCTGATCACATTTTGTCTGTAGTCCGTCTGTCTGTAAACTTTTCACATTTTCGACTTCTTCTCAAGAACCAATGGGCCAATTTTAACCAAACTTGCCACAAAGCATCCTTGGGTGAAGGACATTCAAGTTTATTCAAATAAAGGGCCATGCCCTCTTCCAAGGGGAGATAATTATGAATTAATGAAAAATTAATGGTATCTTTTAAAAATCTTCTTCTCCAGAAACCTATTGCCAGGAAACATGAAACTCATGTGGAAGAATCCTTTTACATAGGAATATACTGGGTATAGGAAAAATCTTTAAAAATCTTCTTCTCCAGAACCATTGGAACAGGAAAGATGAAACTCATGTGGAAGCATCCTCAGGTAGTGTAGATTCAAATTTGTTCAAATCATGACCCCACGGGATAGGGAGGGGCCACAATGGCTGATCATAGTTTTACATAGGAATATACTGGAAAAATCTTTTTAAAATCTTCTTCTCCAGAACCATTGGGCCAGGAAAGATGAAACTCATGTGGAAGCATCCTTAAGTAGTGTAGATCCAAGTTTGTTCAAATCATGACCCCCGGGGTTAGGGCGGGGCCACAATGGCTGATCAAAGTTTTACATAAGATATATAGGGAAAATCTTTTAAAAATCTTCCTCTCCAGAACCATTGGGCCAGGAAAGATGAAACTCATGTGGAAGCATCCTCAGGTAGTGTAGATTCAAGCTTGTCCAAATCATGACCCCCGGGGGTAGGGTGGGGCTACAATGGCTGATCAAAGTTTAACATAGGAATATACCAGGTATAGGAAAAATCTTTAAAAATCTTCTTCTCCAGAACCATTGGAACAGGAAAGATAAAACTCATGTGGAAGCATCCTCAGGTTGTGTAGATTCAAGCTTCTTCAAATCATGACCCCCGGGGGTGGGGCGGGGCCACAATGGCTGATCAAAGTTTTACATAGGAATATATTGGAAAAATCTTTTAAAAATCTTCCTCTCCAGAACCATTGGGCCAGGAAAGATGAAACTCATGTGGAAGCATCCTCAGGTAGTGTAGATTCAAGTTTGTCCAAATCATGACCCCTGGGGGTGGGGCGGGGCCACAATGGCTGATCAAAGTTTTACATAGGAAAAATCTTTAAAAATCTTCTTCTCCAGAATCATTGAGCCAGGAAAGATGAAACTCATGTGGAAGCATCCTCAGGTAGTGTAGAATCATGCTTGTCCAAATCATGACCCCGGGTGTAGGGCGGGGCCACAATGAGGAAAGTTTTGCATATATAATAGCTGATTTGTGTTTTTTAACTAGCCGATGTGCTCAGGTGAGCGATGTGGCGCATGGGCCTCTTGTTAGCTCTACTGGTCAGAGACCAGAAGAGCTTATGCGATAGTAATGCGTTCGTCGTCCGTCCGTCTGTCTAGCTGTCCATCTGTCTGTAAACATTTTTTCAAAATGGTACTCCTCCTACAGTTTTGATCTGAATTCAATATAACTTTGCACACAAGTAGACTATACTAAGATACGTAATTCTATGCATTGGTTTTTGATTTTGATGAACGATGTTGTCGTGGTTACTAAAAATAGAATTTTCTGTGAAATGCTTTCAAAGTGCTACTCCCCCTACAGTTTCGGTCTGATTTTAATATAACTTGTGCACACAAGTAGACTGCACTAAAATACATGATTGTACATAATTCTGTGCACCAGCTCTCTATTTCGATGAACGGTGTAGCAGTAGTTACTAAAAATAGACATTGCTGTGAAATACTTTCAAAATGCTACTCCTTCTACAGTTTTGGTTTGATTTCAATATAACTTTGCACAAAAGTAGACTACACTAAGATACATAATTCTTTATATCGATTTTTGATTTCAATATAACCGTGTTGCCATGGTAACTAAAAATAAAAATTTCTGTAAAATAATTTTGAAATGCTATTACAAATACAGTTTAAGTTTGATTATATAAATATAATGTGGCATGCAGATAGATAGAATGTTCTATCGTTAAAATGATAATATGTCCTACGGACCCGGTTTAACGATATACCGGTAATTCGTTCCGTGTATTCACAATGTAGCAAAGTAAACACGGGCGATAACTCGTACTCAGTGCCTTTACTATGAACAATCAAGAGAGTTCTGAACGTAAACATGGCGTGTAAATTTGAAGCGAGAAAAAAACGTTAAGAAAATTAGTCGAATTTTTGTCTTTATTTGGATTATACTTTAAGTTTAAATACTTACGCAACCCCAAAAAGGTTTGTTATAATTAATTTGGAAGTTATTTTCAGTGCAAATCCCTTCGTATTCTTCAAAATAGTTTCGGAGCGATTCTGCAGTTTTTTGCTACATTGCGAGTATATGGGAGGTATTCTAACTGTGGTGAGGGCTTGTCCCGAGACACAGTTAGATTATTCTAACTAGCATGCAGGTAGACTATACTAAGACACATTATTGTCTTTATTGTTTTTTTAATTTTATTTTGATGAATGATGGTAACTATAATTGAAAAATTCTTTAAAATTTTATTAAAAGCTACACCTATAGTTGTAGTCTTATTGCAATATTGCCACAAAAAGTGACTTAATCAAGGGTCATTTTTCTATTTATTGCTGTTTTAAAGTTTCAAGTCCCAACTGCTACTTTTCTTTTCCTGTGTTATAAGTATAAACCAGTAGAGCTACAGTCTCGACAGAGACTTCTGGTCTATGAAAAGACTCAAACTGTTGTCACCTACCATTGTTGCCCTTCCCTTTCAATTAATAAATTTTATTATCAAAAAAAAAAAAATGAATTTCCGAAGTTGAGATACAAGAAAGATGTAGAGCTCAAAACCTTTGTCAAGTAAACAAGGCCTGTGTCATGTTTTTGTTTACATAGGTTAAATATATTAATAATTATATGTCTGATCAAAGCAGATTTTCTCATAAATCATAAAATGTTGTTGCACAAAAAATCAGCATGTATTACCAGTTTTGACCAGATATAAAATGATGAAAATCCTAATATTTTTTAAAGAAAAAATTAAAATAAATTCAGTTTTAACTGGTATTCCCCGGAAACTTTATATAGAGGTGGTGTATAGTATTGTCAGGTATAGCCTTCAATAATTGGATTTTATAAATTATACAGGAAATTAAACATGCAAGTTCAAAACTACGTCCTTGATATCGGGCATCAGTAAGACCATAGGTTTCCAGACAGCTGCCTGAAAAGTTCCAGTTAGCTTCTTTGGTCATTTTGAATGTGACAGAAGCACACTCTTTGTCATTGGCTCAGATAGTCTCAGAAAAAGGAACGTATGACAACTCTGCAGGGATATTGACAGAGGCATAAGTTTGAGTTTTGAGTTGTCTTTCGTTGTACCTACTGTTTTCACTTTCAGCAAAAATGAAGAATTGAAAGGAAAAGGGAAGTAATCCTAAGAAAAACAGATTTATTTTTATGATTAAAAATAAATCCAGCGACGAAACATCAGTTGATCTCAATACGGAGTTGTTTTGCACACTAATAAAAAAAATACGTGAATTAAGATTTGCCTTGGATATAAAAATCTTTGATTACCTATGTTTGCATTCACATGATTCAGAAGTTATTCATTAAAAAACTACTCGTGAAGAGAATTCTATTGCCATGACCTTCAATTCGTCACTTAGATTTATAATTAAGTTTTTTCTCATGGTAATTTTATAACATAAACGTGAAAATTTTGGTTATTAATATATTTTAAAAAAAATGATCGGAAGCCTAGTACCTACATTATGAAGCACCAAGCAATGATAGCACCAGCAATATTTAATGTAAACTCAGAACCAGTTAGCTCTTATTCCTTGAGTAGCACCTACAACCTGAACACAAGGAACCTATTAGCTCAAATACCATCGGCAGCACCTTCTAAAACATTCAAAGAGTTATCACGGAGAAAAGAAATACATGTAGAAATGGAAATATTTAAAAATAACTCACGGTGTCGTACAATTTATTCTTTGCTTTTGAGCACTAAATCGACAACAGATTTTAGTTGCATAATTTCTTTAATCAGTAATAATTTATGAAAAAAAAATTAAAAGAAAGAAATACTAGTAAAATTACGAAACAGGATTTGCACTTAAATTTGTCTTTCCCTCTGTTGGCCAATAAGCCCATCTATGCATGATGGAAACTAACAAAGAGCTAGTTTCACTAACTCCATAAAATCGCCCCATCTCTATGTTAATTAACTTACAAAGTCCAAATGTTCCATGTTAAACATCAATATACATTAGGGACTTAGTGCTTATGAAAAAAAAGTATCCCTTGAGAGTTCAGGATTTGCAAAATAGGCTTATTCTTGAATTTTGAAGAAAAAAAAGAATGAATTTGAGCATCTTCATCTTCATCTAAATTTAATATCGGAATAAATTTGTTTGTCTTTTTGAAATGGGATTCCTACAAATAAGACGAAAATCTTGCAAGCATATTCAGTACGTCTTGCATATACATGTACATACAATGTAAGATTATCATTTGACTTTTACATATAAAATTAAACAGAAAAAATGCACAGAACAGCAAATATGCCAAGTTCGCCAAATTTCTTGTGAAATCCAAAATCAACCCTGGTATGCTTCATCTGTAAACATATATATTGAAAGTGCAAGGGCTCTATTTCTACAAGAAATAAAAGTACATCACAATGAAACACAACCAGATGATGTTATTTTAAGTAATCAAGAAAAACTGTTTGAACACGAATTAAGTTTGTTAGAGCTTGTCTTCAGTTGTCGACACCTGTTGTTTAGTCCGTCCTAACACCCAGTCCTAGTGAAGTTTTCGTGATAATTTTATATTGAATTTCCATCAAATGCCAAGTTCTGAGATATTTTTCTTTCTAATTAATATAATTTTGCTAAGTTTCTCGGAACTCTATCGGGTCTATATCTTGTGAAATTAGGATAAAACTTTTGGGCAAACACCTAAGAAAACAGAACACAGCGGTGATGGTGGTTAGTTTTTGACGGCGTTTTTATGTCAAACAGGGGTTTCTTGACGCAGTTACACGTGTTCTCACCAGAGTTATTTTCAAAGCATGTTTTTCTCCAGATCTTGTGATATTTTGCTTTATTGTTGGGATAAATATTCCGAGTGTTTCTCTGACAAAAAAATGTTCTGGAGCATCTGAAAAGCAGAGCTTCAAAGAGCTGACCAAGATTCAAAATCAACGAAGTGTATTTACTCATCTAAAAGGTTTATGTATTTTAGAAAGCATCTTTTTGATAATTTGTTTTTCATTGTAATAAAAGAGTGGGAAGGTCTTAACACGTGGTCAAACTTTGGAATTAGTTCCATGCTTTTAGAATATATTGTAACTAAACTGGATATCCAAGCAAAGATGGGGTGTCGGTGCACATTTGAAATAGATTAAATGTTGAAGTGAATTAGTTTCATGCCTTTAAATTGTCGGGCATTGTAATCAAAGTGGATACTTCCAAAGGCATCTGTGCGAAGGATGAATGCTTGAAAACAGTAGAATCGGATATTGTTGTCAAAATCTTTTAAAAATCTATCTACAGTTTAAAAATCGACATATTCCCTTCTCCTCATATCTAGTATATTTTTTACAACATGTGGAAAAAATTCACATCTATAATCTGTTTGTTTAAAAATAAGTTTTGTAAGAATTTAATGATGAAAATTATACATCATTTGCATTAATTTAATTGAATGTCGTAATTTTGACTTTCTGGAGCATTAACCGGTCTATAAAATTAAACTTTTGAGTGCATGAAGTATGAACTACATTAAGATATTTTTTTCATCTATTAGATAATTGTAAGGATAGAAAATAAACAACAGTAGAGACAATTTAATATTTTAATAAATATAAATTATTATCAAATTATATAATTCTTAATTATTTTCATTGGACAGACGAGTCTTTTTTCCCATTTAATTATTGCATTTAATTCATGCAAATATTTCTTGCATTCTATTGTCAAAGAAATGGGGGGAAATGCATTCAGTTTGTTGTTTAAGTATACACAATACAAAAACATCGGTGCCAAAGACGTACCGACTTTGGCTTTGCAACTCTTATTTTTACATTCGAAAATGACCAGTGGTACTTTAAAAGTTGATTTATAGCCATAAAGGAGCCGAATAGATGGATAAATTTGCACATTAAATAACATCTCTTATTCATTGCTTAGTTAGATTTTGAGTAAATAAATAACCAAAGATGTCAAAACAAACATGTCATTAACAAGTATATACATTATACAAGAAATCATGCACATTATGTAAATTCATTAAAGGAACATTTTCACCTTCTGTAATCATGTAGTCTCATGTACATTAAATTATCACAGAAAGCTTATTCTCTAACATTTCAATTTCAATTTGTATATGACAATTACGTACAATATAAGATTAAAGTTACTCGTCACTTCGTGATTGTTGGAAAAAAAGTTAAACAGGAATTATACAATTCATAAAGAACAAGATGTGTTTGTGAAACATTGATGCCCCCAATGGCAGCAATTGGTGAAAGTGACAATTTTTCAAATGCAAGGCAAACTCCAAGGTCAAGGTCAAAAGTTATGGCCAAGATTACATGCAGGTTTTATATTACAAAGTGGATCAAACTCTTAGGTCAAGGTCAAAATATTTATACCAGTTGAAACGTTGACGGATGAAAGCCCTAGCATCAACTGCTCAAAAGTTATGGCCAAGATTAAAGTTTCGTATTTTTTATAAAGGTGGGTCAAATGCCAATGTCAAGAGGTCAAATTGGGTGTTACCCAAAGAAAAGTCTTGTCACAAGGAATGCGCCTGTGCAATATGAAAGCCATAACCCCATCCAATCAAAAGTTATGGACAAAGTTAAAGTTTTTGCGGACAAACAGACAGACGGACGTACAGGGCAAAAACTATATACCCTGGATCATCGATGACGGGGGCATAAAAACTGAACGAATTTAGAATAAAATTGTTTAAAAACATAAAACTTTAAAGGCAGAGATTTTAAGCACCGCCTTCAAAATACTTGGTCTGGGTAGCCCTGTCAATCAAGTGCATGAAGGTCCATCATTGGATGCTGGAACTTGATTGACATTTACTTACTGGTCCCCGTGTATACCCTGTGCACTTTGTTTGGCACTCATGGGGACCTTCAAATTAACTTTTGATCCTTTGATGTTTACCAAACAGGGTATAGAAAAATTGAATTACAATGAAAAATTTTAGCTTGATTATATGAATTAAATATACCTTTAGTATTTGAAAGGATTATGATATAATTAAAAATCATTAAAGAATTTATTAAACTTTGGTACATGAAATATTTTTTTCTGATTAAATTTCTGTATTGAATTTAATATGCTAAACGGTAACCTAAAGTGAAAATGTTATTTTTTGAGTTTAGAGCAACACTGTGTGAAGTAATTAAATCTAAAAATATTTATGTTTCTAATCAAGGTTAACATATTTTTCTTTGATATTCAGATAAGAATTTACAAGCAATCTTTTTTTTTTAGCATGTTTCATGGTGACAAAGAATCATAATAGGTTTGAACCTAGATATTTTTTAATGAAATGTAGTCAACACGGCTCCCATTTAATAGGTGGGATCCTGGGGATGAATGAAATGTCTAATTTGGTTGTTACTGGAGGATTCTTTTTTAATTACCTGAACACATACATTAACATCTAAAATAATCTTTGTTGTAATGTTTGAATTTATAGTGTGGTATCATCATAATTGTTTTAAATGGGTAGGGGTGTTTTCAAACATTTAGAAATAAATCAACATAGATTATTGAGAAACTTTTTACTTCTGATTTAAAATTGTCTCAAAATCCCCAACGCAGGTAAAGTTTGACATTTGGGTATTTCACTGTGTATTAAATCACTTCCTGTGTATAGGGATAAGGACACAGATGACCACAGGTAGACTGCTAGCCCCCAAGGCATTCACTACTCTACAGTAAGCCCCTCCCTCACCCGGAATTTACCACCCGGTAAAAAATCTCTGCCTTTAACTGAGTTTAAAAAACTGAAATATCTCTTAAAACAAGAACATTTTCATCTTGATAATATAACGATTTTCAATTTGAGAGGTAATTTTAGGCTTATCAATCATCATTTTAAGGAAAACCTAAAAAGTAAACCAAATTGACGAAGCAAAAGGAAAATATGATGTACAGTCAAGTTGCAAGAGCAAAAAAGAGATATATACGAAGTCAATGAAGAATTTCCTTTCCAATATGTTACAAAGCATATTTCCGTTCTACATTTTCTGGAAACCGTATTGATGTACAATTTATATTTTGATGTATGGCCGTATCATTGTCAATGTTACCATCCCGGGCAGCGCCAGGCGGGCCTTTCTCAGCAGACGACAATGCAAGGGCGTATCGAGTGACGACCTCACTGCGTCATAAATAGAACAGACGACAAGAAATTGGTGCAGACGTTCGATTTCGCCATCAAGATGTGGTTTTGACGGTTTTTTGTTACGTAACAAAGAGTTATTGACACTTATTGCGATATAATTAGTATTTTTAATTTGTAACATACATGCAATTGTAAAAAATATGTCATCACTTTGATTTAGTTGCAGAGTGTACTTTTAAAATGTTAATAGATGTCCTTCTGCAAATCTTTTGATAATATGTCAAGTTTGTGCATGATGATGATTTACATTGTAAACTTATTTTACAGACTGTGGATTTGTGGGGGAAATGAGCCTAAGATTGTACCTTCTCTAGAATTTATTTTAAAGTTTTAGATTTCTTTTTTTCTTCTTCCTTTTCTTTGCTTCGTCACCTTCTAAATGACAAATTGTAAAAATAAATAAATAATAATCAAGTAAATTTTATTATTAAACTTCTTGGATTGATATATATTTTTGGGGCCTATTTCTTTCTTTGTAAATGACACGGAATATCATATTTCTAAAAAAAAATTTCAAAAATGTTACTTTTTTTTGATGTTCAAAACAATCTTTTCTTTTCGTCAGCATTGGAAATCGTAAAATTTTTAAACAACTCTACAGAACATGATTGTGAAAGCTTGAATGAAAATATTAATGTACATATATATATCTTATCTTTTTCATTTTCGTTATATAAATATTGTTTTAGCTATTTGTATGATTTTTTAACAGCAGTATGTATCATCTTTCATTAAGAATATGCAGCTATGTATACATAATTATTTACCATCATTCTTTTCAGGAATGGAGGAAGTGAAAAAAGGAAATTTATAAAGAAAAAATGCAGGACCATTTGTGATATGAATTTAATTACGGTAAGAAATGTCTGAATATTTCTGTCTCGATGTTTATCGATGCTGGGTTTGCTCAAGCACGAGAGAAAACAGGATTGGTGCATATTCGTATGACGATAAAAGTATTTTTTTTGAAGATTTATATCAGAATCGATGTCAAGAACAAAATTGCAAACCAGTGAATCCTCACAAAATGGTCTGGCAAAGCATTTGCTTCTTATAATATTGATAGAAAGTTTTTCAATTTTGTTTGAAATCCCTATTTTGCTTCTATTCAACTATTTCTATTTTACGCTTAAGTGGAAGTGATATTTTTACTGTTGTTATTTTATCATTTAAAAAAAATAGATTAGGCCTAAATGAGTTTATTTAGACATATGTAAAACATATAATGCACAAAATACACCACCCTGAAACCAAGCGCATGTGTTCCAGGTATGCATTCTGCTTATCGACATTACTATGACATTGTGTTGGTTTTGAAGAAGTTTGACCTAGTTTGGATATGTATGAAAAAATGAAAAACAGTATTCGATTTTTAGCTCACCTCGACGAAGTCGAGATGAGCTTATGCTATACCGTCGGCGCCCCGGTTAAAGTTTTAGGAGAAAGTTCATTCCGAATTAACTCTAAGCCCTACCTGGACCAAACTTGCAAGGATGATTCATCTAGAGATGAACACTACCAGAGTTGCCTCGGACGCTGGATCTAACCTACATTTTCCAGATGAGTGAGCAGGTTAAAGTTTTTGGAGCAGGTCTATTCCCAAGTAACTTTAAGCCCTACCTGGACCAAACTTGCATGGATGATGCATCTAGGGATGGACAATTCCAGACTTGCTTTGAATGTAGGAAATGAAAGACATTTTCTTAATTTCTAAATATTTTAAAGTTTTTGGAACAGGTCAATTACCAATGGACTTAAAGACCTACTTAAACAGAACTTGCATGAATATTGTTGTCAGGATGCACACTAACTATTAAGAAAATGTAAGCTTTACTTCATAATAGCCCCGTGTATTGGGAATTTTTATTGTGCTCGAAATAGGACGATTTACTCGTTTCAAACGACATCGGATACATGTTTACTGGCGACACATGTTTTGATTGAATCGAAAGTTCCCTGGAAGTGAGGAGGAAAACACATTTCAAGGATAAAATAACGTTAAAACTAAAATGCACTGAATTCCATATTGGCATCGCTTGTACACATAAAGCTCGAATTTCCTCTACTTCTAATCATAAAATAATTGAGACTATATGCAATGTAGACAATAGAATCCGATATTTATTAAGCTCTTAACCAATCTGTCAGTTTCAGAAAATAGACGAGGGATACGTTTTGCTCTTTCCCCTTATTGATTAAGCTAATTGCACATTTTATGTCTTCATAT
This sequence comes from Saccostrea cuccullata, assembly GCF_032062105.1. Taxonomy (NCBI): domain Eukaryota; kingdom Metazoa; phylum Mollusca; class Bivalvia; order Ostreida; family Ostreidae; genus Saccostrea; species Saccostrea cuccullata. Next base: position 288,740 of record NW_026935858.1, on the reverse strand, counting down.
CTAGGTTCATGGTGTCTAAAAATAAATCTTTTTGTAAAGTAATCTGCATCGAAGTAAGCAAAAACTTAATGATGGCCTACTCTCTGTGCTTCTTCTTAAACATATGAGGAACACTGTTTTTGAATAATGCTTTGAATAAAATTTAAATTGATTTCATGAAATCGTGTAAGATAAACATGTAATCCTTTAATCATTTTACAAAATCAGTTTTGAAAACTTTCCTACAAAATCTTTAAACAATAAGCTAGAAGATGCAATGTTCAGTGGTTCAGTAAAACCAGAAATACCAGAAAATGCCGGTGTCCAAACACTGTGTAAAACAAAACTGATCTAGTTTAAAGAGAGATAAAAAATGTAAAAATTAAAATGTATAATTAAACAACAATCTAGCCTTGATATAGGCATCACGCAACAATATTTCATTTAACGCCCTAATCAAGTATATACTTTATTCACAATCGATCATCATCATCAAAACCAATTTAGCATTGATTTATTTTTAATCTAAGTGCACTTAGAGCTTCATCTTCTTTGTGTTGTAAAACATATTACATGTATGTTTCTTTCCAGCGATGGATAGTCCACAAATTCTTCATGAATTTTGACTCTTACTAATTAAAGGGACGAGGCATTTGATTTTAAGGGGGCCGACTATAGTTTTATTGTGTGAAAACTACAATAGCGAAACTCTTCATTTTTATACCATATATAACTTACATTAACTTCAGTGTACATGCAAAGTTTGGTCAAATCTAAAGGTATTCAATGAAAAAAATCACTCTCATAAGACAGGTACATTTACTGTAGGATTATATAGGAAAATGCCCATTTTTAGCACTTTAAAGTAAATTATACAAATACTACAATAGACATTTTGTTCAAAATATAATATTTGATGAGTAATACTATATTATACAATATATGTAAGAAACACAAAATTCTACCGTCTTGTTACCAGAGGGGGCATGTGGCAAAATGCAAAAAATTTGCAAATTTTACACATAAACATTACAAAATATGACGTGCACAATGGATTCACATGAAAACATAATAAAAATATCGGAGATATTCTCAAAATTCTATGTTTTGAATTTCAAGAGCGTAAGTTTATTACTTTTTCTTTAATAATATTTTTATTATCCCTTTCTTTAAGAGCTACATATATCATAACGTCAAAAACACACACAGGACGTCAACCTGCCTATCAATTGCAAAATCGGTTAAAAAATCAGTTACATCAAATTCTAATTACATTTTTATATCTTTTATTTCTTAATTTTGTTTTATTTTAATAATTAAGCGAAAAAAGTTGCATTAAACAGTAAATACTCTTCGTTTTACTATGATGCGCGAAATATTGCACAATGGAAACTATAGTCGGCCCCCTTAAAATGGTAGTCTGTTTGTTTGCGTGTCCACGCTATAACCTATGAACCCTTGATTGTAATGGATGATACCAGAAGTTATTGACTTATGATATTAATGATTCGTGATAGATCAAAGAAAAATACCCATATTCTAAAAATATCTGACACCAGATCAAACTTTAGAATAGTTAGGTAAGGATAAGATTAAACGAAAACAAAAAAAATCTCCATATCATTACCGAAACGATCACTATTTGACCTTAAAAATATGCAATTTAATCAATACCAAAGCTCCAATTATACTAGTAATCAACAAAAATGAATGGGGTACATTTTAATCAATATTCCAGATATTGGTTTACAAAGAATTATTTCAATGTTGCCTTGTGCTGCCTTAAAGATATGGTATAGAGTCAAATTTGAAACACAACATTCGGTAAACATTTGCAAATAAATTTTCATTTAAACCAAGAAACCCTTTTGTATTATATGCTATTGTCATATGACTTATTTTATTATAGGAGATTTCGAATTTAGATTCGACATCACATTAGTTAGAGAAAGCATGTTTGGGACACAAGGTTTATTATCTTGGGATATTTAAAAACAAAAGGGTCTGTGAAACATTGATGCCCCCGAACGACAGCTTTTGGCGAACGTTGAAATTTTTCAAATGCAAGTTAGACTTCAAGCCTACAAAAGATGAAAAATTTTGTTTCCAAAAGATAGGACTTACCTCAATATATAAACTTGTGAAATATGAAAGTCCATGCACTAACTATTGAACAGCTGAGGGTAAGGTTAAAAAATTTTATATGTGAGTCAAACTCCAAGGTCAAGCTCATAGGGTCAAACTAAAGGCACCAATGAAAAAAAATCCCTGTCATAAGAAATACAAATGTGAATTATCGGAGCCCCAGCATCAATGAAGATATTTCCTCAAGGAGTACACAACTGAAATACGAGGTCAAGGTCAAAAGGTAAAATTTGGTGGTACCAAAAGAAAAGTCTTGTCACGAGGATAATACCTGTGAAATATGAAAGCCGTAGCCCCACCCATCTAAGGTTGTGGCTAATGTTAAAGTTTTTGCGGACACACATAAACATACAAACAGACAGTTCGACAGACGGACTGACAGGTCAAAAACTTTTGTGATCACAAACTATATGGGATAAATGCCATTTGTTTTTCTATTAGACACTTAAAACTCTATTGATATTGACCTCATAGGAAAGATCAAGGACATAGGAGAACATAAGAACTTTTTAGCATTCGAACAGTTAAACATGTGCTGATATTGAGAAAATTCTTTTTTTTTTAGTTCTAGCTGAATAAATTAGGTATGACAAACTGTGTTCAAGAATCCACTTTAAAAAATATTAATATAATTTTTAATTGTAATCAATTCATATAATCTTATTTAAATTGAAGGAGAAATCAACAGAAGTATTGCATACGGACATTGTTATAACCTTAGAACATTAAAACGTTGTGATTTCATAACTTATATTATGAATTTTATATAATGAATTTTTAAACAGAATTTCAAATGAAATCTTTAATTCATAATTTTTTTCTTTAGAAAAAAATGGCTGAAGAATTATAAAAAAATTTAAAATTGTAAAAATTAATTATGTTCCTTGCCAATTGTCGCGCTCAAAAAAATTCATTGTAGACATTAAGGAGAACTTAGCCCAATGAAAAAGGTTGGTTGAAAGATAAATGTAATCTTCATCTCATTTCCTGATAATCCTTAATTTCTTTAATCATAATTTGTAAACAAAATTATCTTTATGCGGCCCATAAAACGGAATAATATACAATATGGTTGCCACCACCCACTCCCCTATTATCTACTTACCTACCACAATTTTAAATCAGGTTGTTAATGGGGGACTTACCGATTACGCGGTTGATAATGTGGTTATGTTCGTGCAGCTCATGATTAAGTGGATTTTTTTTCACTCATTACCATAGGAGGACAAAACAACATATACCTCAACATGTCGTCTGCTAATCAAAGTCACTTGTCTGTTTTACAAAGTGTTGGAGGGGTAAGAGGAGGTCAAAGCTTGTCAAACACCGTGATAGTTTTAAGGCCTTGCAAAGCATAAGACGAATAATTAAAAAGAATTTTAATTAAGGACTTTTAATATTTTTCCTTTTTTTCTATTTCTGAGCTGAATGAATATTTTATGATTCTTTTTCAAGCTCAAACTTTAGATAAAGTGCAAAAGAATTAAGTAATACAAAAACAAGGTCCTTATGCAATAACCACCCATTTTTTTCCCTTGTATAATTGTCAAAAACAAGATTACTTTCAAAACATATAATTACTTTTTTTGGTCTTCCAAGCACTCAAAACTTTTTTTTAAAAAATAAAAAAAAATAAACATATAAATATTTTTTTTTTCGGGAAAAAGAAGTACACAACCATGTAATCACTTGATCGACAATAATCGATTCCATTACGTCATTGTTTGACACAATGACTTGTGACTTACAAATGTGCAAATCATTTTAGGCTTAGTTCTAAAACCATGCAATGGATTTGGCTTTGGCCATACCAATACATCTCCAACCCTGTTTTTTGCAACAACATAATAGTATCGGACACATATATTAAAATTACTGGAATATGCATTTCAGCCTTAATTTTCAGAACGAGACACACATTTTACTTCCGGCTTCTTAATACCTCTAATTTGCTCGGATCAATGATCGAACACAGAGTTTTGTCTTTGATAATTTTTGGACGAAATTATTTCAAACGATCAGAATTTGTTTGTAACAAAAGAGGGAACAAGTACACATGAATTTGATCTCCTTTTAAACCTACTTCTTGACGCCTGTTTCGTTATTTACTAATATTTAATATTTTTAGAAAGAATACATTCATAACTATCACGAATATTCCGTGTGAAGTTGAGAGATAATTGGCATTACTGTCAAGTTTTGCCGCAATATTATATAGAAGTATGCCACAAGCATTATCTTTAGAATATCAATTTAAGTTGTTTGGACTTTGCTAAGAAAACACGATTGACAGGACAAAGAAATATGGAATGCAAACACAAAAGTCTGGATTAAATTGTCTGAAACGTAACTTCCACTATTATTGTAAAATATATAAATTTCTGTTAATCATTTTTCCCCACGAAATGTTCATTGTCATCTGTATTTGTCTGAATTATTGTTCTCTACAAATGTAAAAAGTTTTATGAGAATAAAGTTACTGCCACTGGAACACACCTTTCACAATTACTAGTATTGCAAAAACATAAATTTCTGTAAAATAACTTCCACAATTTTTGTAAAATATATAAATTTCTGTAGCACAACTTCCAAAATTATTGTAAAATGTTTAAATTTCTGTAACACAGCTTTCACATATAAAATTCTACTGCACAACTTCCAATTATTGTAAAATATATAAAATTCTGTAACACAACTTCCACAATTATTGTAAAATATATAAAATTCTGTAGCGCAACTTCCACAATTATTGTAAAATATATAAAATTCTGTAGCACAACTTCCACAATTATTGTAGAATATATAAATTTCTGTAAGACAACTTCCACAATTATTGTAAAATGTACATAAAATTCTGTAGCACAACTTCAATTTCCAATTATTGCAAAATATGTAAATTTCTGTGAGACAACTTCTTAAATTATTGTAAAATATATAAAATTATGTAGCACAACTTCCACAATTATTGTAATATATATAAAATTCTGTAACGCAACTTACGCAATTATTGTTAAATATGTAAAATTCTGTAGTACAACTTCCACAATTACTGTAAAATATATAAAAATCTGTAGCACAACTTCCTAAATTACTGTAAAAATATATAAAAATCTATAGCACAACTTCCACAAATATTGTAAAATATATAAAATTCTGTAGCACAACTTTCACAATTTTTGTAAATTATATAAATTCCGTTACAACAATACAAAGGTTTTCAACCTTTTCGTCTGAAGAATTGATCTTATCAATTTGCAACTTATATAATAATATAAGAATTTTAAGTACAATGAGTTTCTTTGAAATAATGTAAGCTCAGTCATATTTAAAGTTGGCATTCTATAAACTATTTGCAATTTCCCATAATTCCTAAATATAGACTTGGCTATCTCTACGATGAATAACTTTTTTATATCTTCTTAATAATATTCGGAGACAATGAATTTACATGTCGTTCAAAATGCAAAATATGTCTAATAATAACAAATAATTATCTTAAAAATTTGTTGTCGATATTTACGACTCGGGATAGAACAGGTAATTCGTATTTAAAATTCGCTCTTGGCAATGGCACAGAGAACTTGACATTCATGCATTTTGTGTATTTGACATTTGTTGTGTGAATGTTTGACTCTTGGATAAGCTTAACACATATTAGCAGAAAATCAGAAGGATTAGGAAAATATCAAAGCGCTTATCCATGACTACCACACGGCGTTTTGTCAATAATGCTCAAAGCGGGAGTTCGCCTGTCAAGAAAAGCATGTTCACGCTCCGGAAACAGTTGTCTTAACCGGAAGCAGTAAAAGTCGGTATGTTTGATGGTAGTTTCGCAGATAACATCAATTTTCAATAACGACCTAGCTTTTTATTTCCTTTTTCTTAATTTCTGTCATATGAAATATTGTTCTTTTCTCGCTTAAGCTGTTTTCCTTATTTCATTTGTGTATGCATGTGTATGAAACCAACATGTTCTCAATTGTATACCCCATTTCTCAAGGCTTTTCCTTCTTGGCTAATTTATATGATTAATTTATTGGGTGACTCATAGTTTTAAATGTTTCGAGGAACTAAGAGAAGGTCGTAGTATAAGTTCGGGGATTCAGACATACATGTATCTTAAGAACATATGTTCAACCATGAATTAAAAAAATCACAAATGTCTTTTGATTCATTTTTTAAATCAAAGAACCACCTCATTATTCAAAAATGTATTTTGATGAAAATATAAATGCTAAGCATATTTGATAGCGCATAACCTTAACCCTTACCCTGACAAAATGGTTTATAAAACGCAAAAAATTAGAAACAACGATTTAATTTTTTTTGTTGAAATCAACAATTCTCTATCTCTCTCTCTCCCCCCCCTCTCTCTCTTACGGTATACGAACTACTCTTCAGCTTTTAAGAAAAGTTCAGTCAGAACATTTAACTTCAAATCTATTCATTACAGTTCAAATTTTAAAACGTTGCAATTTTTACCACATTCAATTTAAAAACTGCTCACAGGGGAACCCTTTTTTATTACGAAGAAATTTTTTCACATCTACACATTTATTTAACTTTATATCTAGGGGCCAGCTCCGAATATTTTTACTCAGAGAATAGTTCTGTATTATATGCTAGAAATATTATGCGATTAGTTGAGCTAATTTAAAGTAGTGTTATATTTTGTGTTGAACAGAGCGTTATTGCATTTCCCATTTCACAGCTGTTGTACGATAATCTATACATATATATATTAAAAACTTTTCAAAACTGCACAAACGAGCTTTAAAATATAGTATTAAAATTTTCCTATTATCCCTTTTCTTGAATTAAAGTTACAATTATTGAATTTTATGTTGAAATAACATAATTCATTTAGAAATCAGAGGAATTCAATTTCAGATTTAAGAAAAAAAGCCTTCGGTCATAACTGCATTTTTTAAAAAATATTTTACTCAATGTATGATTATTATTATTATTGATGTTTCCCAATCAAAGAGCATAAAGTTATCATATTAAGAATTAGAATTTTAAAATGCCAAATCAAGGAAGTTAAATCTCTTTATGAATGAATTGGTTATTTCAACATAAACCTTTTGAGGGGTTCCATTAAACACCTTTTCTTCAAGGCTGATGATAAAATGAGAAAAGACTGAAACGAACAAGTGATTTATCATGTTTTTGTCAAGTTCTGGGTATTGTTGTACATGTGCCATATGTCACATAAATTTAAATTTTACACAGAAATGAAGTCTACTTATTACTTTTCAAAGGCAAGATATTTTACTTGTAAGAAAGTTGAGCAAGAAACATTTAGTTAAATGTCATGATAATAAATTCAGCAGCTTGCTGCGAACTTTACACGCGGAAGGGGTTAGCCACACTAGAGTGGCATCAGATAATTAAACATTTACCTTAATTATTGGATTTTGTTAACAACCTTGAACTGTTAGTATTTCCAGTGATTTTAATTAAAATTACATTTGTACGAGGTACAGTCAAGTATGTGTGTCTTTTGCCGTTTATGCCTCATTTATCTTAAAATTCCTGGAAACCAACATGCATTAAATATAATTTTGCATTAACTCTTGACTTTGAGACAGTAATGAATGTAGGCCAAATTACAGTAGTGTATAATATTATACTTTCATGTAAATTTCTTGAATCTGATTCGTCGAGAAACATTTGATAAAAAACACTACTACCCGCTGAATAATGAAGCCACGCCCTCCTGCGTAGCAACAGTCAACATTGCTTGACGACGGGTGGTATTACAAAAAATAGCGACTGCGCGGAATTTATGCGCGCACGGATCACTGTAATATGTATTTGTATAAAACATTCAGTATAATATAATAAATTTTGCATGTAGTTGAGTGTAACATTGAAAATTTTCACCCCAAAAAAACCATTGTCAACCTCGGCTGCGCCTCGGTTGACAATGGTTTTCTTGGGGTGAAAATTTTCAATGTTACACTCAATTACATGCCATATTTATATAATAATTTATATATAAAAGAACCAAGGGTTTCTTAAGTATTTTAAATAACAATATTAATGGAACTCGTTAATATATCGTAAATATACCTAACTTGTCATTGGTCATTTGCGAAATTGTTTTGTCAAAAAACATTCTGATTGTACACATAAGTACTCTGTAGTTGATATTAAAATGATGCCGAGTTTTCAATTGGTTTTTGGAAACCAGAACTTCCAACAAGCTATTAGAATTCCAATTGTGCAGACCTATCTTTTTGTTTTCACATGAAGCAGAATTTGACAAGTCCAAAATCACGTATACATGTAAAGAACAAAATACTTGCTGTGGACTTTAACTCGACATTTAGATATTTTGACGACATCTTGTCAATTTACAATGGTTATTTCCATTCCTGTGTCTATACAATATACACCTGTTTCATATTTGGATATTTTACTTGAAAAAAAACTTTAATGGTAAACTTACAACCAAGCTTTACAAATGTGATGACTTTATTTTGTTTATATCTCTCCATTGATTCGATACACAAGAGCATGTCCTGTGTATGTAAAATTTCTAAAACGAGGTAAATTATTGAGAAACAAATTTATGAAACAAGAATATCAGAAGTCTCCTTAAAAGTCATCATTTCGTAAGTCCTATGGTCTATACAATGACCTTGTCAGCAAATACAATTTATCATTGAGTCAAATCCTGAGACAATTATTTACACACTGAATTGTCCACCAATTTTTCTGATATTTCCCGATCATGACAAGGAGGACACGGTGGGTGTGACTTGCAGGGGATGCTTACTCCTGCATGACACTTTATCCCACCTCTGATGTTTTGGAGGTCCGTGTTTGCCCTGCTTCAATGTCGTACTATTTCATGGACCTTTTGAGCTTGAATACTGTTCGTTATTTCAATATATTTAATTGATATCCTTATGGTTTTCACAGTAAGTCTTTTTTTTTTTGGTTGATATGAAATTTAATTCCAGCATAATTCAAATTCTTTATATTATTGAATCAAACATTTCAACCGCAATCGTTTAAGAAAGAAGAGATAGCGACATTTATACTCTTTACTAAATCCAATATTTTAACTCTTATTGAGCAATAAAGTGCTCAAGTTTTTTTTCACTCGATAAATATTTCCAGAACTAGTTGAAGAATTTCTAGAATTGATAATGTCCCAGAAGCCGTCTTGACAGCATTATTTACAGGATAAAATTAAAATTCCATTTGATAGAATAAAGGGAACCAAATGCATATACCGGTATATATTTAAAACATTTTGTCTTAAAAATATTCATTTAAATTTCGAAATATCAAAAGGCAATCTGAATTGATAATAAACATTTGAAGCGTTTATATTTTTTTTATACATATCACTATTCCTGAAATGATAAAGTTCATAAAAAGTACAAACAATATGTGCCATGTCTTAGCAACAGCATTATTATATAAAAAGACAAACATTGACGCAAACAAAAACATGTCTTCACTTTTAATTTCTGATAAATCATAACCATTCAGTGATAAATCGTCACAAGCGCATCTGTCACAAATAGGAAAATGATAGACAAAGCGTTTCACAAACAGAGATAGCACTTCCGGTAACATTTGTCGGTTCGCGCGTAAATTACATCGGAGTAAAAGCAAGATGATGTTTAAATCTGATGCTTCCACGAAAGTGACACAAGGATAATTAGTTGAATGATACAAAAAGCATGCCAGGCTAACAGGATTTGCTATTAAAGCTGAAGCGCTCTTGATAAGAGCTAGCTCGAAACGTACACCATCGTTATTGTATGGTAAAATGTTTAAATTGATAATTATTACAAGCTGACATCTGCATCTATCAATATTTCTGATGCAAAAATGATTCATTTGAATATCATTATAAACCCTCTCCAGTTATTTTAACCAATTTAAATAAAGTCTCTCTGAGTCACATTCCCAATTGGACCCAGATGATTCAAAAGAGGAAAGTCTGAGAAAGAAGCATGCTTAGGAAGTATATAGACACCCAGTTTATTTAATATCTTCTTAAGTAGCTTTTACTCCAGTATATGTCAATATCTTATTCAATCATTTCACCGTTTATCAAAACGTGAAAGCATTACTTTCCGCTTTTCCATCTCGGTACCATGCCGACAAGGGCTTTTGCAAAAATATGATGACACAAGTGGTTTCATTTGATCTTGTTCATAATAGAAAATGGACGAAAAAGCACATAGCCAAGTATGTGTGATGTGATTGTTGTGGACAACGATGTAAGGTATTTTAGGTGATATGCCGACAAGTAGTCTGTGGTTAGTACAAAAAGTAGGTTACATGATACTATACATGTGGCGAGAACATAAGGGTTTGGACTCTGTACAAGTCACCGGACGTTAGTCGTATGTGGTAAACCTGTACCCTGTCTGGATTTTGTAATTCTAGATGTCGGTAGCATTAGATTGTCTCAGTCATTGTTTTTTTTTATGATATATAGATTGTCGACTGCAATAATGAACAAATTTGGAGGTCGAAAACGATTGACGCTCTCTCCCTTTTCTCAATTTCTTATGTTTTATTTTATTTTTCAATCAGGCGTTCAAGAATTGTGACACGGACACTGTTTTTCATACAGTGACTTTAACCTTTGAGACACGCCTGTGGGTCGCTATGAACTAAATAACGCTAAATGCGATTTATTCCGACCAAAGCCTCCAACATTATAGTTTGGTATCACTAACAACCTCATCGCATCGTGACCTTTGAAATATGACCTTGAGTTAAGCTCATGCATAATTAGTTATTGTCCCGACGAGAAAATCTGACATACAGACGGAAAACCAAAACTAAAATGTCCTCCTCTCTAGAAGAGAATGATGAGCTCCAATTTAGTATTGACTGAAAATTTTATTTAAAAGTTAGTGAAACCCCTTTCAAAGAATGTATTGTAAGTAAATAACAAACCTGTCCTTAGTTAAAAAAACCTCTACATACGTAACAAAAAGTAACACGAAGGGTGAGAATAGTATTATACTTGATTTTTATAGAACTAGACTCAAGAAAGAGATTAACATGACATCCCAGCTTCCTCCACCATGTCGAAACATAGCAAGTTATTTGGCTGTTTGACAAGTTGTTCAGAAATGTGTGCAAACACATCCCAAAGTACAATATCAATACCAAATATCTTGTCTAGAAGACATGTTCACAGTGTTTTGGAGCTTGTTTTCGTGCTAGAGATTAAGGTTATGTGGAGGAGAAGGTCGCGAAAAGAAGTATATGTCGTTTCGGATTAGAACGGAAACACTATAGCGAAGTAAAATAGCTGCGGTGTCAGTCTTGGAACACGTGTTTGGGGGGATAACAAATGTCTATATTGCGATGTCTGTGGCAGATATTACCCTCATTCTTTCAGATACAGATATTTTCATGAACAACATTGTTGCTTGTAACATATTTTTATTTCTTTGGATAACATGGGTAGACAAAGATCTTGTTCATGATAGAAAAGAATATCAGCAAAAATTACCACAAGTTGATATTATCATTAAAACCCATCTTAACTGTATGATTATATCGTCTAGAACCTTACACAATCTTATGTTTTGTCCAGTATTTTTTTTCCTAGATGTCTTAACCATATTCCTTGATTCAATAACCTTAACGTGGATAACAATGATATAGACAGGAAAAGTGTGTACAGGAAGAAGATACGTATTTTTAAAAGGATTTCATCTGACGATCTATTGTGTCGTCTTTTCTTTTTCTGATTTAATTATTAATTATCGATGACAAATGTGGAGATAACAAACAGTTCCAAGCTCAAAAATCCATTAAACATTACGAAGTGGGAGCAGAGCAAACACGGACCTCTTAAACATCAGAGATGGGATCAGGTGCCATGGAGGAGTGAGCATCTCCTGCCGACCAATTACACCCGCCGTGTGCTCCTTGTCATGGTCGGGGAATCTAATTTTTTTTTACAAACAATTAATACAAATCTGTGAACAGTGCACAAAAAACCGAATCCTAAAAATTCCTATGTCGGAATCAACCCAAATAACATTCCTTCTCGGCCGGTCTCACCTGCATGAGCCCCTATATCGACCAGGTAGATGGAAAGATCTTAATTAAAATTTCCTTTAAAGCAAAGGACTAGCAATTAGCAAGAATTAAGTAAGTCAAATAATAATAATTGGTTGTACGTTGCTCGTATTTAAATTGCTATTACAAGATCATTAATACGACTTTAGAATTTATGAAATACTGACTTTATATATGGTTGTAACGTAAATTTATGTTTATGTAGTCTGCCTCTTTTTAAAAATTGATCATGCTCAGAGCATGCTTTTTGAGTATCGAAAAAGTTGGGAAACATTAACACCAAATGTCAGGTGAAAGTGGAATATTTCAACATAAATAAGGAAAGTTGACGATGGAAAAGATGAATTCAACTTGTTTGTCATACAGTTTAGTTGTAAATTTGGCCTTGTCGTCTATAGCCAGTAAAACACCCAAATATAGACCAGTTTGGCAGACTCGATGTTTGTCTTGTTCGGGTTCACAGGGATGTATCGAGTCTGCAAAACGGAAGAAACTATTGTTAATTGATAAAACGTCGAAATATATATGGAATATTGAAAGCCCCTGCAATTATTTTCTTCGCCATTTTAAAAAAAAGAAATTCTGTTTTATTAAATATTTTAAAAAATCGGCTAGTAAATGATCACATTTATATATTATACAATTCAAAGTACCCGTTAAAAATATGGCATTTGAAGATTTTTGTTTTCAACTGTCGATTTTGTATTTCTTTAGATATGCTAGTGATGTTCAGGGCGTAGGAGGAATTTATTTGACTAATAAAGGATAATGCTGACATTTGATCGTCGCCAATTTCTATTATGAAATAATTACATCGTTTCCTAATGAATTCAAGACGCATCTTAATTAGCCCTGATCCTTATATTATTTTGCAATGTTTGATTTGCTTCTTAAAAATCATTTCTAAGTTGTAACAATCTAGTTATCAATGTAGCGATATTTAATATTTATACATATTTTTATTTAAAGTGTATCTGAACATTTTAATTTTTTATATGTGGTTGGGAAGATAATATATGCACGCATTTTGACCAATGATACAAAAACTGAACTAAGTAGAATTTAAAAAGACCCGACATGTAGACAAAATTTATTGAATGTTAAAGTTAATTATGATATACCTTCACCATTACTTTACAAAAATTATGTCCTGTTTTTATACGCTATCATAATTAACTAAGGCTCATTTTACAACATTAATATAATATTTATATTGCTAGTCATAAATTCGTTTATGATTAATGAAAATTACTTTGCAAAGTTCAAAAGAGTCACACTTTGAGCTTAATTACAATACGTTAGTCAACAGTCTTTCTTTTATTAAATGTATAGCTATGGCAAAGTCTTATAATCTTAAAACTTAATTAACAAAATACCTTTAATAATATTTCTATTATATGTAAGTAACAAAAAGAATAACATATTTAATGTATGACTGGAGAATTTCCTGCTTTGTGCCAGAACATTACACTTTAAACATCTTTCTTTATATATACTTTACATAGAAATGACAGCAACTCAGGCAAAAAAAATTATGAAGATAATTCACACACTGAAAAAAGGAAACTTTTTAAAGATTTTAAAATTCTGTAATAATCATTAATTAACAGGAATTAAAGACTAAGGAAAAATTATCAACCAAACTTCATTCCTTTTTAAACGTTTGAAAATATATTTAACTATTAGAAAGTTAAGAAATGTAAAGGGGCACTTGTTAAGGATATCCGATCCTCAGCCAGGAAGGATAACTCCAAAAATTAATATTTAATTTGAAATGCATCAAAATGAAGCTTGAAAATGAAATTTTTTCATGCAACAATTTTCATTTTATTTATCTTTATAAGATTCAAGGTTTTTGGAAGTCTTAGAAAAGGTCTTATAAAAGTTCACATTTGTACCCTATACAAGGAAAAAAATTAATACAGTTTTAAAGAAATAAGATTTTCTTGAATCCAGACTTAGATATCAATGCTTATTAGCATGATATTAAATAAGAAGTGATTTGTGGTGTTTTGCCATGATAGCAAAAGCCTTTTACACTAAGTATTATAGATTATATGACGGAAAAAGAAGACAAAAAATACCAAATAAGTATAAAAATCATGACAATTTCTCTGAATCCCTGGATACCTATCGTTATTTAACCTAAAATATATTTGTTAATCAATCTGCAATTAGAAAATGCACTGCTGATATTGCAATTCGCTTTTTCTACAAAAATATTGGAGATTTGACAATTTTTCCCTATATATTATGATTATTTATTTATTTAGTATTTTAACTACTGTGGATAAATTTACATAACTTCGTGGATTCAGAGATACTTTAACGAGTATTTTTGATTACTTAACTGCTGATTTTATACACCTGAGGATCGGACTACCTTAAATTGTGTAATTCACATTTAATAGGGTGTACGTCTTTTTTACCAAGGAAATCTTCAAATACAGCAAAGTACTGGTATAGAATATTCGCTTTCGCTTATTGAAATTGGAGAAGTACTTGCAAATTAAGTTTTCAGTGACTCTTGGTTGGTCTATATTAGTAATGTTCTAAGAAAACCTGAATTAAATAGAACTTATTTTACATGGTACAGACTGTGATTTTCTCTATTATATCAAATGATGATCAGTTTAATACACAAAATTATCCCGCAAAAAAAGAGTATTGTATAGAGAGGGTCATATAAAAAAATTGTTACACGATACAAAATGCAAAGTGGTTTGACTATGTAAAGTCAAAGACTATATTGGACTATATCTAGGCTAAACATGAATATGTTTTGAGAATTACTGAACTGATTTCTTGTATCTTCTTCAGAATGTGTGGAATTGCAAGAAGTTCAATATTGGGATATCATATATATAGTGTGTAATATATAAACTATATACTAAAGTCCCAAGTCAATGCATCTTGACAATCCATGTTCCATATTGCTTACTCCTTATCTGACAAGGAAAAACATGTACAAATTAATATTTAAATTAGAAATAAGATTTACTAGCCTTGTGCTCAACCATACACGAAACAAAATTTTTTGGCTGCTGTATTGAATCCCAATTCCTCAAATATAGACCTTAATCATTAATTTTTTGTCATTACCTGAACAAAAAAGATAAAGACAAAAAATATAATTTAGAATTAATCTATATTTAACCGCATTTTCTCGAGCTGATTAAAATATAAACAATTATAAAAGCTGAAACATGAACATACTTAAAATATTCTTATCTCTTATTTTCATAAATGATATAAAGAATGTCAAAGAATTATAGTTACGTGTGTAAAGTTTGTTCCTTATTTGTTTTTAGGTTACTCAATAATCTTGTGTTTACGCGTTTTTGTCTTCATCAAAAACACGTTTATCTCCGTGTGGTCTCCCTTAAAAGACAAGCATACAAATCACATCTATGGTAAATTGTTTCTAAAATTACAGTTCTCTTTGTATATATTATTTTTTTTATGGTAAGGTCAACCTCAAATTGTACTTTTGATTTGCATTATACTACGTAAAAAAATTACAGCATGAAAGACATAAACAGGTCAAAGGACTATTTTCTTTTTGAACAGTGTATGAATTTCTTTCTGTTCTGCGTTATTTTACTTTTTTATTTTTTTCAGCACTTATTTTCTGTTTGCTTCAACTATATTTTGAAGCCGAATTTAAAACTTACCTGTAAGTTATATATCAGGCTTATTAAAACAGCATTTTCAAAATTGAACTGAAATTTCCTTAAATTCAGTTTGTTTAAAGCTGTGATATTTTCATTCTACGACACATAAACTCTCTT
The DNA here is from genome assembly GCF_032062105.1 of Saccostrea cuccullata. Lineage (NCBI taxonomy): Eukaryota > Metazoa > Mollusca > Bivalvia > Ostreida > Ostreidae > Saccostrea > Saccostrea cuccullata. Next base: position 272,748 of record NW_026935858.1, on the reverse strand, counting down.
TATGTGCAATATGAAAGCAATTCTGTCACAGAATTTTTACCATATCTAGCCTTTCAGACCCCTGTAAGAAAATAGTGAAAGTAGACAAGTACAATTTGCTTCATAAAAAATATTTGATGATGTTTATAAAAGATTTTATGTTTATTTTTTTTTGTACTATAAATCAGTAAAATATATTGATACCAGTATATTTGGTGTTTAAATCAGAATATAAGTAGCTCGGGAATTACAAATTCATATGTAAATATGCTACAAGATCTCAAAAAAGAAAATGTATAATTCATATCAAACAAAAAATCGGCAAATTGATAGAAATAGAACAACAATTCAAATGAGTCAATTTTTTTTATAGATCTTGAAAAAAATGCAACAAATTAAAGTAAAAGAATCAACGGGATGAGGTCATGATAATGTTGCCCTCTAAATAAGACCATGACCTTTTTTAAAAATGTATGTCTCATTTTTTTTTTACTGAATAGAATAAATACTTACACAATATTTTTTTATATTTCCTCTTAAAAAGGGTTATTGATTGGGCAATTTTTAGAATGTTGTTTGGTTGTCCTCTCCCGACCGAATGACTAATGGCCCGACTTAAGACTTTTTTAATATTCCAGGAATATTTTTTTATTCCTCTTATCAAATATATTGAAATTTGCCGAAAAAAAAAAGCTCCCACCACTACCGACCTAATAATTTTACCCTAAGTCAGACTATGGCAAGCAAACATTTTTTTAAAGTTGGCCCAAGAGTGATTTTATGTCTTTTTTCATATCTGGTGTGTTTTATAAAAAAGAATTAAAGTGACTTTCAAGTCCTTTATTCTACTTCATGTAGAATTTATGCCAAGGAAAAGAAACCATACGAGTTCGTTTGTCCCTTTCGAGAATTGTTCACTTTTATGGAGATACGACCAATTACCGTTGGAGGGTTACAAATTTAGACTTATACTCAGGGTCATTAAGCAGTGAGGGATCACTTTCGTACCAGCTTCTACTGCAACACAGGATCTCGATTTAAGCGCCCTCATCCGTATCAGAAGGACCGGTCTCCACGTCCCACAGTTGGATTCGAACCAACTCCTTACCTCGCAACTCAAGAACAGACGCTTTAACTACTGCGCCGGGCGGACGATAACCTACTTGTACTTGTGGATATTTCAAGCCACTTTCAGAAAAGAATTATATATTAATACTCTTTATGCTGTAAACAAGGACGTCTGAAATATTCCCTGAATAGTTTAAATTGAATAAATTCATTGTAAGTGTTTTTATCTGAATTTATCTGCATTTTCATCAAGGACACCTAAATTTGAGACAAATCAGCAATTTACAATTTAATTAATGTCAGCATGTTTCTTGTTCTTTTCTACAATCTGAATCTATCTGCATTTTTTAAGTGAAACATCAAATTTGTTTTAGTGAAAATGAACTAAATTTTGTATTTTCGGAAAAAGAAATCCCCTAAATCTGAAATGATTTATTTGGATGCAGGGGACAGGATGTCATTTTTCTCGTGATTGCTGTGGGATTTTGTCATTTTACTTGTTTATTATTTTGTCTTAAATAATTAAAGTAATCTTTCATTTGTGTCTTTTATGCGTGATTTTTATGATTTGGATCAGTCTTGTCTCTAAATTTCAAATTAAAAATTATAATTATGTAGAATTGGTGTTGACTTAATTATGTTTCGAGGATAAAAAAAATCATCATAAGTACAATTTAAAAAAAGATGCTTCAATTTAAATATAAAAAGTACACTTGAACATAGTTTTCTAAAAGAAAGAAACGACTAAGCATCATTTTCTAAAGATGTCTTTTAGCCTTAATGGAGGTAACCGGAATTGCTTCTTAAGATATTATTTTTAACTTAAATGGTGAAGACGAAAAACAGAAATTGACTTTATCAAATTAACAAATAATACAAATATGTGAAAAGGGCATTAAACACGATCCCCTTGACAAGCCAGAAGTGGGATCTGGTGCCTAGAAGGAGTAAATATCCCCTATTGACCGGTCAGACCCCCGTACGCTTGCTGCACTGATCAAATAAACGGAACTTTTCGTAGTCAGTTCAATATACAAACAAAGGCCTAGAACGATTTATATAAAACAAGTCGACCAAAATACAATCAAATGACAGGTTATATTTGCTAACCTTCATCATAACAACCATACAATTTACGAAATGCTGACTTTAAAGAAGGTTGTTGAATTCCCTGTAACATCAATTTATCGGTGAGTAGCATACATCGGTTCAAAAATTGATCGTACTCAAAGCAAACTCTTGAGCTGCGAATTAATTATGGCACATGAACAATTATTTTGGACTGCTTGATTTCTAAATCATCACAATGCAATATACGCTTTTTTTTTTTTACCTAAAAATTAAGACTTTTCATGATCCCGGAATCAGACTTATGGTTCATAAACAGACCAACTTTACTTGAATCCGTGTCTTTTCAGTCCAATATATATTTAGTTTTGACTTAAACTTACGTTTCTTTTTTCATGGTCTCAGAACCTGTTGAAAACGTAACATCAAGTTGCTGATGAATCAAACCCTTCTCTATCCTTAGCTATTTGTTTGATAGTATTTTAAGTAATTTTTTATGCAGCCAATACAGTATATGCGTATTTTGATGAGAATGTTTACCAACAAACTCGTGAAATGTAATGTTTTACAGCATACACGTCGAAATATTGCTATTTTTCTCTAAAAAGTATTCATTTTAACGATCATGTGACTTTTTTTTTTATTTAAATAACATTATCAAAAGGAACATGCTAACAACTTTTAATACCGCTTTGGACGATTAAAGTTCAAGTTATTAAGATATACAATCAGATTTTGTTTTTAAACTACGTACAGGAAAACTTTTTTTCCATCTGAAAATATAAATTAAAGTCATTTCAGAGCAAAAATACCAACTGGTGTCGATGACTTTTCTTCGAGAAAGAAACTGATTTACCTTGAATAGAAAGGACATTTATCAAACCCGACACTAAAAGGCAAACGTTACATTAATGTCTTGTTGTCTTTTATCTTGACTCTTTATTCAGATACATATACTATCATTTGAATCTCATTTCTGTATTTATATAAGCTGTGAAATGAAGATAATAAACGTTTTTAAATGTTTAATTACCATAACTATATTTTTAGTGCACACATATTTTGTTTCATGTTGACGATTACAGAACGACCTGAGAACATGATTAGATATATAATATTTAAATGAATTTGATTATTTTAATCCGAAATGGAAAGAAATTTAATAGTTCTTAATTGTCAATTTCTTAAAGGAGTTCCATGTATTTATGAAATATATGGAGATAACGAACCGAACAGTATTCGAGCTCAAATGTCCATTTAACATTACAAAGTAGGAGAAGAGCAAACACGGGCCTCCTTAACGTTTAAACAATTTCTATTTTAATTTTCGGTATAAGAATTTTGACCAAAAAAGCAAACATTTTTAGAATAAAATAAAATTTATAAGATATTAAAAATTAGAGAGATTTGTGGACACTCGAAAAACTAACTACTTATCTCTGACACAGAAATGCCTAACAATTATTGAAAATTTTTCAACTGTTGATGAATTATCAGAATCAGAAAATATGCAGCATGGCTTATGTGTAAGCTTTTAAAACAGTTTTTATTTCTGATGAGTGTATGGAACTTAAATATTTTTGAAAAAAGTTTAAAAGATGTCTCGTTAAATGTAAATTATTTTTTGAAAATTATTTTTTGAAAAATTCAGTTTAACATAAAGCCTTCTTATTTGCATTAGACTGAAAAAAATTATTCAGAATTTTAAAGAAATTGACATGAGGAAAATGTCAATTTATGGGTGAAAGTCATATTTAAAAATAATACCGCATATTTGAGTTCATCTCACAATATGCGTCGTTATCAAATCTCTATAGCCTTTAATTATATGTCATCATTCACCTCCTTTTTGTGAAAAATTAAATAAATGAGATAAACCGGAATTTATTTATCCATCCATGCAGTGTCACTACGTAGTTACTCCATACAGTGTCGATTCTCCGGGACTACTTTCCCTACGAATAACGCCACTGCCACAGGCTTTCCAAACTTTTTCCAAAATCTGGAAAATTGGCTTGCGCGAGTAATTCGGTTTTCACAAATTTTAAACTGAATGTTGTGTTTAAGTTTAATGATAAAAATAAAGGAAAATAACAATCGTTCTATTTATTTTTGATAACGACAAGAAACGGTTTAATTTTTTCAATCCGATTAAATCCGGATTATATTTTCAAGCGTAGTTTACACCAAGTTGCAATGGCGGCTTCCATGCGACATTGGAAACGGAGAGAAGTTTTGTGTCTCATAGCTGTAATACAACACATTCTGAATGAATTTTGAAGAAATACGAGACTGTGGATACAAACGACATGGTATATTATTTCATGGTTGTGCGAATGGCATCAATAATGATGAGAATATTCGAGAAAACAAAGAACTTTGTAATTCGAGACTGAGCTCAATGAAAGCTAAAAATTCTGTGATGGCAGAGCTGAGGAAACATTGATGTGATAAAAGGTAAAGTTTGAATACTGTATAAGACGAGACAACTTCTGTAAATGAGTAACACATGTCCATCGTTATGATAACCATTTAGACCATGAGTTCTCCCAATTTACAGGTCCAGAAAAATCACTATATTTAGCTATGAGTATATAGCTAAATCTACCTATATATAGACCTAGCTTTATTTAGGTACAAGTCAAAACGCTTTATTTGCATATATAATGTAGCTTTATTTAGCTATTTCGGAGTAAATTTCTGTTTATCAAGAGCAGACAAAAAGACCCATAATGAATGCTCAGTATTAGTTTTTAACTTTGAAATGGACTGGAAACAATTCACAAAAACACACTTTAAAAAATGTTATGTATATGTAAATAAAGCTATATAGGTAAATTAAGCTATATAGCTAAATATAGTGATTTTCCTGGACCTGTTTAACTATAGCATAGACCAGAAGAGTTAGAACACATCATTAAAATTAAAAATTAATTATATCATTCTAGCAAATTAAGTCTTAAAAATTATAGGAAATCATTGTCATTATTCAACTTGGTTATACAAGTAGACCATATGTTACACATGCAACATTGTAGATCTCATGTACATGTATCTATACAAGCTACAAATTTTGAAAATGAAAAAATTTACTACTGAGGAATTGAAAATGAAGAATACTGTTATAATAGAGAAGTAAACTAAAGTTTGATTTTAACAGGAAAGGGAGATAACAATAAGGACAACACCATATGATATGACTACAATGTCACCCAAGGCTCAATTCCCAAGATATAGGACTGTGGTGCTTTATCGATCCAGCTTTCTGACCACAGTAAGGCACTTATGACTGTGACAGATACTGCCTGATTATCACATTGAAGGTAAAAAATTCAAATATTATAATCTCCTTCAACACACAAAACAGTATCAAATGTAGGACAGATCAGGAAGTGCATGATATTTATAAACAACAGTATGGCTAGATGTTAATTGTGTTATGCCATGATACACTTGAACTGTATCATGATTCATATCAAAACATGGAAGGAAATTGAAAAGGGGAGGCTAAACCAACGAAAAAGGTTAAATCCCAATTTTCAATGCCTACATGTATATAATGTCTATTTTTGCAAAAAAGGGGGGGCTAAGCCCCCTCCAGTTCCAACGCCTATGCAAAATGTCACGATTCAAATTTTTAAATAAATTTGTCTTTGATCTGATATTCTGAATCTCATTTTCTAAGATAAAAAAATCTAAATTGAGGTTTTTTCTATCAGTTCACAAATAATGATGTAACAGTTCTGAGTACTGTACATTACAATAAATACAACAAAAGTAAATAAAGTGAAAACTCTTTAACTAGGTTAAAAGACTAAAAAGAAATAGCATACATTGCAATATTCCTACACTAGCCACAGTTTTATTATTTTTTTTTTAGTATAAAGTAAGCTTGAGTAAATCAGGAAAATGTTACATCATAATGTATTGTATTTTACTTGTTATGCCTCCATATTCTTAGATTTGGGAGTTTATATTTTTTGCCCTGTTTGTCCATCTGTCGGTCTATCTGCCTGTCTGCCTGTTTGTCCACAAAATCTTTAATGCAGCTCACATTTGGATGTGTGGGTCTATTGCTTTCATATTCACATATGTATTCCTTATGTAAAGACCTTTCTGCTGGTACAACCAAATTTGACCTTGACCTTTGGATTTTGACTTGCATTTCAAAAACTTCAATCTTTGCCATAAGCTGCCATGCAGGGCATCAATGTTTCCTAAATGTCTTGTTTTCTGATATCATTCATAATATCATGATGTAGTTTTGTAACCATGCAACTACATGTGCATGACATTGTGTTTAGTTTCTAATTTGTTGGAATGCCTTACATTTATCTGTTATTCATAAATTTAGATGCATAAATGACTAATGTTTTTTTATATGTGTGTATAAGTAAATAGACAGTGTGAGAAGTATGCATTTATCACAATTATTTTTTTTCAGACTGATTTTTGAAGTCCTGGCCTTTCTACCTAAACAGAAATGTATGAATGTCAACATCACTGTTTCAATCACTCAGCACCCTACCATCAAAGTGGATATGGTCTTCAAAGACAAAAACAGTGGATGTGATCTTCAGAGACAAAATGAGCCCCCAAAAGAAGTCACTCTTGTTAAACTGGGATAATTTTTTCACATGTATCATTGTTTTACACATACATATTTTCAAGTAAAAGTACCGGGTAACAGTTATTCAACATATTTTTTTCTTTTAATTTGAATACATGTAGAGGCAAATGATAAAATGATCACATCAGAGTTTCATTGTGTTGTTATATTTATGTATGATAATATCAATCATAACAAGTTTAATACCGGAAATCCAGGAAAAACACCCTAAATGTGTATTTATTTTGCAATGTTTTTCATAAGTATTATGCAAGTTCATCATACATGTACCTTTGCTGCCATACAGAGATTATGTATTTTACTTTATTTTAAATGTCATAAAGATTCAACTTGAGATAAATTTCTGCTCTTTACTGAATCAAATGGAATGTGGAAAAAATACAAAGATACAGAAAAACCCCTCACCTTCTTTTAGTTGTGGACAATGTTGACATGAGCAAATTTGTGCTGCCCCCTTTTATATTGAGTTAAATTGATTGTACTGTATTACTTTTAATTACAATAAGCCCTAACTATTTTTTTTAAATTACTTGAAACATTGAGGTTTTTAAAACAATAATCAGGCACTAAGCAATTTTAAAAGTATATATGTAAAGGGGGAGTGCATAGCAAGTAAAAATAAAAAAATACTAAAAACTTTGACAAACATAAGTCAGATTGGAGACAGACATTGTACATGTATTTTCAACAGAAAAAATGAATACAATATCATGGAGTGATTCTGTTACCGCAACGGAGCGGCACGTAGGTGGTGAATGTATTTTAAAACTGAGAAGTAAAAAATTCTGAATATCCTCATCCCCTCCAATGTAATAAAGGTGCATGATAACATTGTCATTGAAAGAAACGAAATATCATTTTATTTTATCAGAGAAAGGTTTTCTACAAACAATGGAAACACTAAAAAAGTCCGCAAAGGCGGATCGTGCCCCCCCCCCCCCCCCCTCTTTATGGGGGGGGGGGGTATTGTAAAAAAAAAATCTGGCTGCCCGCTTATATTTTATAACGATATTATGTTCTTCTTTATCGATGCTGAAAATGCAAATTGGATTTTGATTTTTAATATTTGTTTACTTCTTCAATTATTTCGTTGATATTTTCCCCGAATTCTAAAATCGGGCGTATGAAAAACAATCGTCTTTATTCATGTTATTAGATTTTAAAAAAAATGGAGAAAAGAAAAGAAAGATAAAACGGTAAAAAAAATATTCTTAAGCAGTTTAATCATCGTGTATAATAATACTTGACCAATTTCTATGTTCTATAATATAATCGGCGTCAATGTGTAATTTTGAATTTTATTAACCGATTCAATAAATCAGTAAATAAACAGGCTGTTTTCATAAAGCTTGTTAATGATGGACCTTATGTTGTTTTGTCTGGACTAAAATATTAAATGCATTTGATTGAATTTTAGCACATAGATAACTCAAGTATTTTTTTTTAGTCAAATTAATCATCTCGCGTACACATGGTGTATAAACCATGATAATTATTAAACATGATAAATTAAATATTTAAATAAAAAAAGAATGATATTAAAACAGGGGATCGTTAATGCTTGTATGTATTTTCATGTATCAACAGAATTTTACTCGCATAATCAAATAGGGTCTAGTGATATACAATTTATTTTTTTTATCTAGCATTCTCTAAATTTTACCGCGCGTTATTTAACTGTGACGTCACGCAGTCATCCACGGTTGAACGAGGTCATATCAAAAGGCCTGTGGCAGCGATGATATGGAGTTGTAGCGTAACGTAATACTGAGCTGTCTGGAGCTTGGTAGTTACTAGGTTTACGGGTTATCTCCCCTTTTCTATGCATCAATGAAAGTGAAAGGTGGGTGATGAAAGTATCCGATTTATTTTTCTGTATTATGAAATATTTTATTATAATTTCCAGTTTTTAAAGTTAAGTTTCAGTCAAAGAATTAACATGGATTATCTTATCAACATTGATATTGCTCGATGGCAAATATTTCATTGGATTGAAACAGATGGATTTGCCTCCCGTCCATACTTTAAACACTGGCACATGGTACAAGATATACAAGTATGGTAATAATAACCAACTTCATCAGTATATTTGAATGAAGAAAAGCGTACTTAGTGAAATATTATTTAAACAAAATGAGCTAATCTAAAAATAGGTTTGAACTTCAACTTTATTCGGTCCATGTTATTCAAGGTCATTGGTCAAACATCCGTACACATGGTAGCCTATATTTAGATACTTACATGTAAGTTTTCCGTAAAACAGTGAATAAATAGAAAACATACAGATTGAGAATAAATTAAAGTTTGATAAAGCTATTGTATCATGTCTTTAGAAATGTTATTTACCCTGATTCACATAGGAACAGAACTCTATAAATTTTCAATCAAGGCTATTCAACTTTAACAATGGTCCAAAGAGAGGCACGAAAGGTATGGAATTGCAACAAAGGCAGTAATCAATTGTGAAATAAAATAATTCGAAGTAAAATAAAGAACAAATTGTGGTGCTTTTGAATGTTATATTACAATTAATGCATTTTTATGTATATGAATTTAACATGAAATAAGATATGTATTTGTTTATACATATTTACAGTTGTACATGTACACATGCTATGACAAAACTCAAGGTAAGTAAATACGAATGATGACTAAATAGATTTTGAGTAAAAAAAATTTCAGTTGGATGGAAGCATTGCAATGAACAATTCAGGCTGTAAAAGCTGGGGGCATAGGTTCTATGCACCCAAGTTGTATTGTACATTGTCAAATCTACATATTAATAGTTAGGGTGAATTCACCATGCATCGGACACATACCTTGCATCGGACAACTTTAGACAATAAACTCTCTTTCAACTTAAGAGTTCCGTGTATTTATTTGTTTCTGTCTTGAAGCTGAAGACTTAAATTTTTTAATGATACCGATTGTTATTATCATGTTGTGATAAAAATACCCCGAGAATGGCCTTGAAGTTACGTCATATTTTACATCATCAAAGGGGAACAACCAGGAATTTAAGATTTTGCGATTTTTAGAGTTATCGTTCTTAAAATTCGACTTCAACGGAACGAGGCAGACTTTGGTGAATAAAGTCAAAGATTGATAATTTTACATAAATTTTAAAGAAATTTCACTTCAATGTTCGTATAATTCTTTTAAAAGCTGGTTTTCACTAGTATGTTCATTTCTCCGTACATCGGACACAAATTAACCATGCATCGGACACTTTCCGATGCAAAGGTAAGCACTACCATTTTCATACAGAACCCAGCTGATAGCTGTTTTTTGCGGAAAAGGAAAATAAAAACTCTATACTTTCAGTCAAAATACAGGTTATCGATGTATGACGTCTGGAATTTGACTCAATTTATTTCTACAAACCAGAGTATGATAAACCATGAAAAAAGGCGCGAATTACCGCATTATAAGCATTTTAAAGCATTTTTAAGGCAGAGTGAGGTCTCTTGAATCGTTCTACATTTGTGCAACGATATCGTCAATTAGATTTAAATTGAGGGTTAATTCTTAGATAAAAGATAAAAATATATCCATATCAAGGATTTTAAAGCACTTTAATAAAGGTATGATATTTATCCAGTCAAAATACCGTCTGTCCGATGCATGGTAAACAATGTCCGATCCATGGTGAATTTTGAGTTATTCCTAAAAACTCGATTTTTGAGGATATTTTCTAAATAAAGGGCATATAATTGTGTCCCAAATTGATATTTTAATCACAAACTAAATGTTAAACTCCATTTTGATAATTTTCCGTCGGTAGCGATATCGCTAGAACTTGTTGAAGTACAAGGGTATCCGATGCATGGTGAATTCACCCTATATTAGGACCAGCAGCATCCTCATCTATTCGGATATCTCTTCTCTTAGGGGGCTTGATAAGGAAGACTACTTCAGACTCAACCAGAACAATAACAATGTGTGCATAGTAATTTAGGGCCTCAATGGTTCACTAGTTGATATAGATAGGATTTTATTTTAATTAAGTACATGTAGATATCTATTATCTAGCAAGTCTAGCTATTATTTTGCTGGTTAATATATGTATATATAAGTGTTCAGATTAAGTAAGAGGGGGTCAAAGGCTTGTTTCACATATAAATTCTGTGTTGACATTTTCGTTGGTTTGGTTTAAGTTATAAATAAAGGAAATAAATGAAGGTCAGGCTGTTTGTTCATTTGGAAGCCGTCTTCAGTGTATATGAACATAATTATGAATTTTTCTAACAGGGCCTGTACCTTATTTGAGTAGGTTTGATGATATCATGATACAGCAAAACTCGTTTAGTATGAACACGGATATTGCGAATTTACGGTTATAGCGAATTCATCTTGGATCCCCAGCTAATAAAATTTCATGACTTTCTTATACGGTTATAACGAATTACGGTTATAGCGAAGTAATTTCATAGGTCCATGTGACTTCGTTATAACCGAGTTTTACTGTAACACAATGACTTCTCACCCCTTAACTGCATAAAGGCCTTGTATTTTATATAGTTGTGTTTAGTAAATGAAAAGTTTTGTACCATCTTAAGTTAACATGAAAAATCAGGTAAACTTATTTTACTAAATTTATTATGTAGACTATTTCTGATTTTCACAAATGTCGATAATTCACACAGAGATGAATTTCAGCACGGGCTTTTATTTCCTGACAAATGAATGTTCTTTAAGACTTATACAAGAAGAAAATCTTTCGGTATTTAAATATAATTCTACAAATAAAAGACTATAAAATAAATAATAATTTATAGGCTAATCTTGTCAAAATTATTAGTAAATTAACATTTATTTCTTTGAGGTATCTTTTTCATCAGGGAAAGTGAACCTCAAAATAGGAAATGCAACTTCAAGTCCCTGAACTTTTACCAGTTTTAATCAAGTAATTCAGTTTCGGAAAGGGATGAGGGACAAATTACAGAGTTCTTTAGGTGCTAAAGTCAATGCAGGCTCATTTGAATAATGTTCGCAGTGCTGGTCTTTCTATGTATTTTCCTTATGGCATATGCTGTATGAATGGTCATAATAATAAATCAATCAACAAATAAATAAAATAAAGAGGGTTATAATGAGACTTCCAGTATAAGGTTTAAAATGGGGCATAAATTTTTGTCAGTGTTGGTTTTTGCTGTGTCTCTAAGTTATTAGATAAAAAAGATTTGCTATTTTCACACAGATAAAACTTGCTTCAGTTAAAATTCTATATTCACAGATTTTAAACTCATAAAGGATAAATTGTTTAGGTAACTGGTTTTATTCATGTGGAATTATAAGATTTAAAAATAAATAAATAATTAAGATGAAAGAACCACATAAGGCGAGATTTCCTAACAGCATAGAGATACAAATTCGGGGGGGGGGGGGGGGAGATACATATTGTACCACAGGCTAGATTATAATCTGATCCATTTCCTACAATATTTTTTATTTTTTTTTTTTTTTTTAATAGTAGGCGCTTACTGTTAGCTTACACATATGCATATCTTAGGGGCATTTCTTCATTGGAAATATCAGTTCAAACCCAGTTGCCATTCGCATGTATTAATATGGTATGTGTTTATCCCTCATCTCATGTGAGCAGTTAGCTGAATTATTTATGTTTACACATTAATCTTATATGGGATTAAGATGCATTAGTCGGTGCATAATTGCATAAGTACATGTAGTTACATCCATGCATCAGCTAATGGGTACAAATACAGGTTACTCCTACATGTATAAGAGCCTCGGTTAACGTCCCTACGCTCCTTATGTACCTCGGAGCCAAGTCAAAAGTATCTCGTTGTGAACCTCTAGCATGCTGGAGTAAAATATAGGTTAGCTAGGGGATACAAATACAAATCCACAAGTGAGTATGAGTTAATGTTTCATAGTGCTAAGATTAGATAAACTTCGACAGCATTTTAGGGTATTATAGAAAGGATAGGTTTACACTAACTTAGTTAGCATATTTATTTTCATGCTCTCTATCATAAAGCTATTTTTTACAGCCTTATAAAGAATTTTGAAGTTTATATTTTTAATAACCCATTCCACAGCATATTTTTGCAGGATGAAAGGGAGGGGGGGGTCCCTCCCCAAAATTCCCAAAGTAGGAAGCTTAAGGTGTAGTAAGATCATGCCTATTTGATAGAGTATTAGCTGGAAAGGGATTTAGAATAAAGGTTTTAGTCTTATGTGCCTTACATGTCTGGTGCAGTCCATCTACATTAACAAATGCTTAGGGGTATATACAAAGTACCCTATTGTGTTTCTTGGCTTCAAAGGTAAATAGTATATACAAGATTTAATCAATTTTACATGGTCTTCGGAAGAGTTTGGATTAAAAAATAAGTAGTACTTAGATAAGCTCATTTCTTCAGAACTGGCAAGATACATTACAAAATATCACAAAACATGTTCTGCACTTGACAGAGTGGGAATGTGAACACTTAAAATTATTCTACAATACAGGAACAACTTAATCATCCTAAAGGGGGTGGGGGTGGGGGGGGGGGTAGAGAGTATAGGTGCTCAAATTCATCTTGTTTGTAATCTTTGCAGGAAAGTATATTACAAATTTTTCTTTCAAATGACCTAAAAATGAAAAAGAAATAAAATTCAAATGAATAAACCAATAAATAAAAAAGGGGGGATAAATCTAGATAAGACATATTTTCTACTTTATTTTCTTACATTAGTCCAGTTAGTTCTTTCTTTCTGACTGAGTAAAATAGCTGGATATTAGTAATAGAAATAGAGACCCAAAGCAATACAACTTCGAAAGATATAAAATCAGGGAAAGGGGGGGGGGGGGGGTAAGGCACGGTAAATTTGAAGGGTAACCAGATTTATTTCAGTGCAGCATAAATCTACATTGGGTTGGAAATGAGAGAGAGTGATGTTCACGATGGATGGGTTGCTGAGGGTTTTGAGTAGGCTAGGAGTCCATGGTGGGTGGTTAAATTGAAGTTGCCTACCCCCACCAGGTGGCGGTGGGCACCTACGGTGCCCATGTGGCGAAATCGTCACCTTCAATTTAACCATTGAACTGTTGATTTTGTTGACTTTTTGTGGTTGATGTTGATATATGTGTGGTTGATGTTGATATATGTGATGTTGACTTTGAAAATTATATCTTATATAATGTAAATCTAAAGCAAAATAATATAATTAAAAGACAATTTGTGTTGAAATGTGTCCGTAGCACGATTGAGGTCAACCCAGCGTGCTACTTTTCCCGTCAGGGAGGGCACAACTTATGTTGATGTTGGGGGTATGCCATTTTGCCGGCTGCCCCACTGTTGTGTAGACCACTGTGGACAATACCTGCCAACTCGAATAAAACATTAAACTTAAATACTTAGCATTTGTTTATTATATATAGGTCTTTGATAATACCGCATATTTGAGTTCATCTCACAATATGCGTCGTTATCAAAGCTCTATATCCTTTAATTATATGTCATCATTCACCTCCTTTTTGTGAAAAATTAAATAAATGAGATAAACCGGAATTTATTTATCCATCCATGCAGTGTCACTACGTAGTTACTAGGTTTACGGGTTATCTCCCCTTTTCTATGCATCAATGAAAGTGAAAGGTGGGTGATGAAAGTATCCGATTTATTTTTCTGTATTATGAAATACCCTCCCACCTCAACCCTTGAGCTAGTTGTTAAGTATATACTCTTTCTCCTTTTGTTTGTGTAATTTACGTTTACATTGTTTTACATGGGTTAGGTATAGCCAATTTATTAAAGTTATGGAAATGTTATTGAGAATCTTTTTCTGCTGTGGGGTTTTGTTTTTGTCTTTTCAGGTATTAGAGATTTCGTTGAAGGAGACTGACGGTGCTGATCAGAATTGCCCGCTATTTCCGTATTCTAGGACCTTTGGAATGATCTCTGACCGAATACCATGCGTGACAGGTGTCAACTTGGCGATTTATCCATGATTTCAAGGAGTTCGGGGAAAGACAGTAGACTATACTTCACAGTGGTCGTATTGGCGAAATCGTCACCTTCAATTTAACCATTGAACTGTTGATTTTGTTGACTTTTTGTGGTTGATGTTGATATATGTGATGGTTGATGTTGATATATGTGATGTTGACTTTGAAAATTATATCTTATATAATGTAAATCTAAAGCAAAATAATATAATTAAAAGACAATTTGTGTTGAAATGTGTCCGTAGCACGATTGAGGTCAACCCAGCGTGCTACTTTTCCCGTCAGGGAGGGCACAACTTATGTTGATGTTGGGGGTATGCCATTTTGCCGGCTGCCCCACTGTTGTGTAGACCACTGTGGACAATACCTGCCAACTCGAATAAAACATTAAACTTAAATACTTAGCATTTGTTTATTATATATAGGTCTTTGATAATGTTTCTTAGTTATTTTTTACCGTATATTTGTCTATATTTCAAATTAGCATTTTAAACCAAAAATTTATCATTTGCAACTCTAAAGTTAAACTAAAAAAATAGCTAAAAAGAATTTCCTCCGCTTTTTTAAATGAATTTTTGTATAAAAAGCTTTCTCCAAATTAATAGTATTGTATTTTGATTGGTTGTGTCTTACAGAATCATTTCAGGTACGACTTTTAGGTGCACCCCTGCCCTAAGGTCTAACTTCGGCAAAAAAGCTTAGCTGTTTTGTCATCATCATTCACAGCAAGGAACAAACAGTGGCTATGACCGGTCGACAGGGGATGCTTACTCCTCTATGGCACTTGATCCGATCTCTGATGTTTAGTGAACCGGGTTTAATTGCTCAGCTCCGGATATGTATAGTTTCAATGCCATGGACTATAGAGCTTGAATGGTGTTCGACATTTCAATATGTCGTTTAAATAATACCATTTTTTAGCCAGTTTAACTAAAATGGTATAATTGTGTAATCGCTGGATGTTAAAACAAAGGATTTAGACGTGGTGCAAGAGTAAGAGCGTCTGCCTTAGAATTCCAGAGCAAGGAGCTGATCCTTACGTCGCGAGTTCGAATCAACTACGGGAGGTGGAGACGGATCCTTCGGATAAGATAAGTATAGATTTGCAATTGTTGGCGTCTCCATATAAGTGGAAAAATCTAGAGAGGGACTTTAAACAATAAACAACCTAATAAATCCAAATATTCATATTTTCACCTTCTCAAAGACTACATGTATTTAATTTTTTTAAATTAAGTTCTGCTCAAATTCCATCAATTATATAGCTTTTTGCATGTTTTTTTTTTTAATTTAAAATACACTATGAAGAGAAAACAAATCATAAAATACATGGTTATTAAACACAGTTATGCGGATCTATACCTGAGTATTGTACACTTTCCTCGAGGACAAGAATCATCAATAATACTTCACCATGTATTACTTGATACAGGTATTCTCATCAGTAAAGTGAACTGTTATGGATTTCTGTTGAATATACTTCTATTCTATAGAATCTTATCGAATCATTGTATAACTTAGCTTTTTCACCCCACGGTTTGGGATATTGCGCATGGACGCATAGATATTGCTTGTTTTGTGTTAACTTTTTTTATACTCAGCTGCAGAGTCAGAATATGATGTAAAAGTACTTCTGTATTGAGTCAAAGTTCCGAGTTTTGAAACAGTATGGCTATAACAGTAATTGCACTCTTTGTATCTATTATTTATAAACATTTGTGGGATGTGTTCATAATGTGTAATGTGTTATTACATCATTATCCATTATAATGTGATATTATACTTTCATGTAAATTAGTTGAATCTGATTGGTCGAGAAACATTTGTTAAAAACACTATTACTTGCTGAATAATGAAGCCACGCCCTCCAGCGTAGCAACAGTCAACATTGCTTGACGACGGGTGATATTCCAAAAAATAACGACTGCGCAGAATTTATGCGCACACGTTCACTGTTATATGTATTTGTATAAAACATTCAGTATAATATAATAAATATTGCATGTACTTGAGTAAAATTTTCACCCCTCCAAAAACCATTGTCAACCTCGGCTGCGCCTCGGTTGACAATGGTTTTCTTGGGGTGAAAATTTACATAATAAAGCTGATAAGCAGTTTTGTCTCTGTCTGACAATTTTCTTCTTAGCTTGTTTTTTGTGTCAGGTCGTGAAGTCCAATCCCAAAATTGCGGACCTAAGAAAATCGTTAGCATCGTTATGTTTAGATCATTTTCTTTGTGAAAGTTGATAATATGTACAAAAGATTAAAATAACTGCTCATAAAACGTCTTATCAAGAAAAAGTCTCTATAATCTTATCATTTTAAACGATAAAAAAATCCTTATTTATTTTTAATGGTAACTTTCCATCAAATTATTTCCATGTGGCATGAAAAGCTGCGATTTGACATGCTGTTCATTAAGGTATAGTTTATTAAGACTATCCCAATATTATTGGTTGAAAGGTCATTCAGGGTCAAAACCCTGTCATGTCCAATCAAGAAATTAATTCAGCGTTCGTAAAGAGTTAAGACTTCAAAGCCTAAATCCTGCAGAGCACGTGCTGAATGTGAATATCACGGCTCGATCAAACTTATCGGTAAAAGATAAAAAAGCAATATCTTCAGCTAAGCAATATTTCTTGTAGGATGTGAAGAATCAATCTATATATTTAGTTTATACTGTTTTTTGAGTTTACATGAAGTTGTTGAAAAACATACAATTTGCTGAAAGGGAAACAATATTAAATTTTAGCATTTGTATTTGCACATCTACTTTTTTTTTGCCTGTAAGAAACAATAAACAAAAAATATTTTAAGATTTATAGATATGTGAACTCAATTCTATGTAAACTTTGAAATCGAAATCTCAAAAGCAAACTTTCACTTGAAAGAAGTTTCTACTTCACTTATTTCAAAATTGAATTTCTCGATTTCCCCATTTGGTCGATTTACATCTCCTGATATTATCCAGTTGAATAATTGAGCCTTTTTCATTGGAATTTTGATCCGTTTGTCCAAATTGTCTTTTCTAGCTAATCACGGTGGTTCGATGGCGACATGTACACTCTCTGCTTAATTAGATTTGGACTTCTTTGAGCGGCCGCGTCATTGTGTGATTACATTTACCGGCACGTGTTGTACGCATTTGTCATCCATAGCACGAGGACAGGAACAAGAGTTAACAGAAATAGAATTTAGATGGTATTAATTCTAGCACTAATCAACAAATTGAACATTTGCAAGACAAAGCCGACCGGCTTGGCATGAAACTCATATCCTTTTCAGTAAAACCTTGATGCCAAGGAAAATCTTAAGTAAATCAAATAACGAAGACTGATTATTGTGAAAGTGTCGTCTGCTCGCAATAACTACTTTCTGATTACTTTCTGTTGCTAATCATCGATATCACATGAAAACAGATGATGTCCATTTCTTGCAATATTTGCTTATCGAAATCTGCCTGTATTCAAATAAGCAATAACTTACACTTAAACAGAAGACCAAGAAAATTGAATACATGAGAAATTTCTTAGCGCACAACACTGATTTCCCCTCAAGTTTAATATTTATATTTTTTTTTACAATCTAGAAGATAATGAATTCAAAAAAAGACTTCTATGCAAATAGGGTAAAAAGAAAAGAAATTGAAATTTAAAACAACTTTCCCTAACACAGCAGAACCACAAAAAGACATATCGGAACGTGCATATACCAAATAATAAATTCAAAAGAAATACAGAACTTTAGCGAACGATTTGACAGCTCATTGAAAACTCCCCCTCAATGTGTCTGTAGTCTTCTTATACATTCAAAAAGAAAGATTTATAGTACGTAAATCATCTTGATCAGACAAGATTGATTGGAAAATCATGCAAAACATTTGTTAGACTTCCTGGAACATGAGACAGTCCTGTAAGGTTGGCCGCCGGTTGTTTTAAGCTATTGGAGAACTTTGCTGATTTCCGAGAGGTGGACATACATACCCGGCCCTACACACCTATCAGAGGCGGTTTTATACACACCAATTTGAAAATTTAAATAATTTGGATTGAATTCATGTACGCATTTCATACATAAAGATGATTATTAATTATGAATTTTTGCTTTAGAATATATATTTTTTACACGATTTAAAAGAAATTACGCAACTCTACATCATTCATAACCCAGGAAATGATTGAAATGTTCAGTTTATTTTCATTTTGATTTCAATTAAACTTTTTGTATATACGTCTTAAATCAACCAAAACATCTATAGCAAAACAAAAAACAAAAAAAAAAAAAACAAAAAAAACAAAAACAAACAAACAAACAAACAAACAAAACAAAACAAAATAAAATCATTTCAATGAGGAAAGCTGATAAATAATTTGAATGTAAACACATGTATATATATCATATGAAAATAAAAGCCCATGCCTTCTAAAAAGCTTTAGTCTTCGTGTTCGAGAAAACTCACAAATGATACTTTTTGAAAATGTTACAGTTTTGCTTTTATGTTATATAATCGATTGGATTCTTAGATTCTTGCAATCATATCAAACAACTTTTCTGCAAATACAGCATTTTAAAAAAAATATATTCATTGTCACTGTCTTATACCTAAATAAGCCTTTTTAAAATTTAGATATGTTTTTAAGAAGTCGAATGCCTTGCATCAGCCAGAGAAGAAAATAAAACTAAGGTCAGACGACATGTTCCTCAAATATAAATATTAATAATTGACATTTTCTTTTCTTGTGATTTTCACAATGTTTTAGATATGTTTAAAATATAAGTACACTAAAAGTTGTGACAGAGACTATTCATAAAATGCTAATACGGTTTATATAAGAAATATCACCTTCAGATATCTTGTCGAAATGCCTGGTAAGGTAACATAATTTTTTGTGAGGAAACTTCTTTAAGTACTTATACTTAATGAAAAATTATTGGAAAAATTATTTATATTTTTTAGGAACGTGGTCCTCTGACATAAAATTAATCTTATTAATCTACCAGACATGATAATGTGATAAGACATAATTGACTTCTTGACGTACATTCACATCATAGGGAAAAGGTTAATGGCCATGACCTCCGTGAATAAGTCACAGTAACTTCTAATACAGATTTAATTTGCTGGCTATATTAAGATGAATCTTAGATAAAATAGCCTATTACATTACTTATGTTTTATGTTTGCAATGGTCCAATCATACTTAGGGCCCTCAAGTGAAAATTTCTTAATGATCGTAATTCAAAACAAGTTAAGAATTTTAATACAGTCTGGCCGATCAACCAATGATATTTTCCGTTAAAAATGTACCTGAAATTTATTGATTAGTTCAGTGACTCATATCTATTGATGTATCAGTTTTAATGAACAATGAGTAGTATGAAAACAGTTTTAAAAATTGAGAATAGAAAATAATTAATAATGAATGTACACATTGCTGATTATTTTGCAATCATTTTTGCATTATTTGGCAGGATCAAAATGTCTAAGTTACAAAATATTATGATGCGTGTTCAGATATGTTAAAAATTTTAACAAGCTTTTGCATAAGTTTTTAAAAAAAAGCATCAAGAGATTTGAATGGTTAAAAATATCTACACAATTTACATGCAAAAGAGACGTATTACTGTTTGTCGCTGGATACTTAACAATAGGATAAGATGACCAATAATAGTAAGTTTCATTAAGTTCCTTTTACGGAGAAAAATTAGCAATACTTAAACATTTTAAACCGTTGATACTTTAAAAAATTCATATAACTATTTAACTTGCAGGGATTCAAAATAAGTAACTGTATGTTTCAAATCATGAATTTTTTTGCGAACTTTGTATATTTTGAAATCTGTCATTTAGATGTAATCTGTATCTATTGACCCACAGTGTTGTTTTTTCGTGTTAGAAGGAAATACGAGGGTTGATCAGAAAGTACATGTATAATGTTACAATTACAGTACTATAAAATCTTTATTGATCAATGGTAGCAACAAAATATTTCATGTTAACAACCCTATGAATTTAAATTTATCTTTGTCCGAGTGTTATTCCTAAATTAATTTCTATTTACTTTAACCTAAGGCATCATTAGATTAGACGTTAGTACATTCCGTGTGGCGAAGGAAAAAACAAAACAGTATGATTATTTCCAATTTCTTAATAAAGCAGTGTTCGAATAAAATTTTAGGACAAAAGTATATAAATATCATTTATGACAGTAAATAATTTTATGCTGACGAATGATTTAATATTGCAAGTTGTGTTCATATTTGTGCTATGTTCAACATATATATTGTTTATATAGTAAATTAGTTGTAACTGTAAACCCTTATAAGGGCCTATGCAATTTTTCCCCACTGGGAGCCTCAGGTTCAATGCTGCAATCTGATTGGTCGAGAGTTAGCGTCGCTTTATACAGTTTGTAAGACAGTAGACATTTTTTGTGAGGAGGCTGAGAAAAAGTTTTTAAACCCTCCCACCTCTCCCATTTTTTATGAAAGGAATTTGAGCTATGAGCCTTTGGACCTCACCTTCTGCCACTTACACTGATTTTTCTAGTCATGTATGTTTGCATACAAGTATTTTGGAATATTGTAATTTTGATGTATTATACCACGTATTGTGTTTGCAATGGTTATAGTTACAAAACTTCTAATATACAGGTTTGTAAGTCTAGACTTGTACATTTTGCTAATGCCTGTAAATTGTAATTGGTCTCAACCGGTGTTTGCTTGCCACATTTTGGTTTTTGTATATACTAGCTTGAAATATATCAAGTCTTAAATAAACAACAATTCAACATATACATGTGTGTTAAGTTATAGTATTCTAGGTTACTGTTCATTTAATTTTTGCTGGAAAGAGGAAGCATAAAAATAGATAAAGGTTGCATTGTACAAGGTTTTGTTGATACATTTGATTACCTCAGATTTTACTCCAGTTGTGCCTTTACTTTCTGATGAACCTTCGTATTTGATAACAATACCCATTTTTATAAATTAATAGAGGGGACTGTTGTCCACAATCATTATCATCATATATAAAACTTAAGGGGAGATAATTTAAATTGAAACGTTTTTTCAATGTTTTTGGTGCAATGTAATTCTTTTTATGTCTAGATAATTCCTTCTTGATAATTAAGAGAGAAAAATTGATTAGGTTTCTATTCAACATGCATAAATAATGTCATGTTGGAAATTTTGGATTTACCTGGTGGCAATCAACGCAAAATTTACTGTTTTCCTGTAAATGCAAAATTTACAGTCTGGAAATCTTGTAAAGAGATGCAGAACCCAGCATTGTAAGTTATGTTGTGTGTTACTTTAGCGGTGTGTGTTATTTACATTACTAACTCTAAAACAGGACATACGTTTTACAAATAATTCTTATTCACTCGGTTCCACGAATTTTTCATTATCTAAGTTTACTAGAATTAAAAGATATTAATGGTCTATATCTAAAGAATATTGTATCTAAAAAAAATGTTTAGCTTATTTTATTATCATTTACTAATTAAATTTTTTGCAGCTTTTTAACACATCATTTTATTGTATTTCTTCCATAAAATTCGGCTACAAAAGTGCTTTCCTGTATGCATCTTAAATTACTGTGACAGGTCTAGATCAAGGTCCACGAAGACTAAAAGGGGGCTCAAAATAATATCCTAATTAAAACTTACGAAATTAAAATTTCTTAATTGAAAGCCGGGATGTTGACCTTTCTCTCATACAGACATAAATTTCGATACCTTCAACACATTTTTGTCGCTTTCCTTTCACATCAACGCCAAAATACATAACACCATTTGCCTTTGATACACGAATGACGTTATGTTTAAATATTTGTACAATAGCTAATAAAAGATGCATTTATCATTTTAAGCAGCAAAAAAAAATCAGGTTGAGTTTTCTATTTTAAATTTTATATTATGAAAATGCACGAGTTTTGAATAATTAGTTAACTGAAATATCAATAATGTATTAAGAAGCTTTATCTTTATAGTAAAGATATCTGAAAATGACTACTCCAGTTTTGAAATTAAGAAGACAAAGAAAATATTTTTTATATTGGTTTTTTGAAAAAAAGAAAACTTATTAAGCACCAGTGTACAATATTAATAACTTTTTCATATGTCTTTATCAATTGTACAATATAAATACTTTTTTATGTGTCTTTATCAACCCTTGCATGTATTTTTTTGTTTAAGTTGTTTTAAGCTATTAACCTTTTGATTAGTTGGTATATTTAATGATTATCAAGAGTATACTAGTATGGAACAGGAATCAAAGTCCCTTTTTAAATAAGGATATTGATAACAACACCGTATATTATTTGTAATCATTTCACATGCCTGTTAATTAATAGCAAACTAACTTAACATTAAAAGTTAATCCTAATCATTAAACAAATTGAAGAAAAGCCACCTTAGATATTTGGGATTATAGGTGTGGTACCCATACTAAATGCATTTCAATTGTCAAATAAAAAGAAAAGAAATAAAAGCTTATAAGATAAACGTATTATTAAAACTTCTCTAGAAATAGAAGTAATGATTTTTTTAATTCACTCATAATTGTCAATCACACTTGCTTTTTTATGCATAAATAAGCAGTAAAAAAGAGTGAACATTTAAAATCTAATTAGAACATAGAATGATCAGAATAATTATTTCATCATATATGTCAAATTTGCTATTAACATTGCTTAAAGGAATTGTTAAAATAAATTTGATTATTAATCTAATTAGAACATAAGTGTTATCAGAGTTGTCTATTCTCTTTACATATTAAACCTATAATTAACTATCGTGGGACAAGACTTGTTGTATGTTTTTGTCACATAAGTATATTAACGTCGACATCAGACCAGGATAAATTGAACGTACAAGGAAACAAAAGAAAAGGTGAGAAATTTCCAGACAAACACAAAGCAATTAAGAACTTTTGATGCAGAGTTTTAGCATCCAAGCACAACCTTTGACACTGGCAGAGCCGATATACATGCAGTTCTTCTATAACTATACAGCTCATAAGTACAGATAAATGCTAAATAAAAAGCGCACAAGTCAGTAAGCAGTAGAATGTCATAAATGATTGCTTATGATATGAATGGATACAATTAATACTAGTACTTGATTTGTTAAAACTTCTGAAGTTTTTGTGCTAAAATAGATAATTATCCAATTAGATTCAATAGG
This sequence comes from Saccostrea cuccullata, assembly GCF_032062105.1. Lineage (NCBI taxonomy): Eukaryota > Metazoa > Mollusca > Bivalvia > Ostreida > Ostreidae > Saccostrea > Saccostrea cuccullata. The sequence continues at coordinate 248,858 of NW_026935858.1, read as the reverse complement.
TTACATAATTCTTTTAAAAAATTACAGTATTCAACAGTTGCAAAATTTAACATACTGAAAGATTTTTTTTCTTCAAATTTCTCATATTTTTGTCAAGAATTTCATTACCGATACAATTAGGGTGAAAAATACTCATTTTGGACATAACCTGAAGTCTAACAAGCATAAAAGTAAGGAACAGCGATAATTATCAAGTTTGTTCAAACAACATTACAAATTATAATCACAGCCAAAACAGACCCTGAAAAATTAAAGATGGGATCAGGTGCTATGGAGGAGTAATTATCCCCTGGTGACCGACCACATCCACCGTCTGTCCCTTGTTATGATCGGGTAAATTGGGAAAATTCAATGTGAAAATAATGACTTAACTGTTTGTATGAAAGAAGTCAGTCAATTTTTATTTTTTTCATTTTGTCAATATACCGTCTCGTCTAAGTACAGTACGTAAAAAACCTTGTGTATCGAATATACTGCGAGACAGGAGGCATAAACTTGCAGCTGATGGTGTATATGGTCATATACATGTAACTAAGGGAAGGAAAAAAGGAAGAAAAATGAAAGTCACTTCAGTCATAAACTTCAGTTGTCAGTTTGCCATCAAAGTCTTTTAGAAAACATCTATATTTGAAACAATCGTGTCAGACTTTGTAGCGTCTTTAGTTTTAAGTTTAACGGGATATTTCAAATATAAGTAAGAATAAAACTGAATATTATTTATTTATTAAACATCGTCTGCATATCTGAATGCCAAATTGAAGACCACGGCAAGCAACTTCTTCTTTATGCAGGAATAAATTCTCATTCATAAACATGTATGAATACAACACAGGTTTTCTTTTAACAAGGTATAATTACATGGACATCCTAATAAATTATTTGAAGACCAGTTTCACCGAAAATCATGTAGATATTATTATTTTTTTTGTTAATTTAGAAATTAATTTTATAATTAATGTCAATTTCGAAGCATTATATTGAATCAAAATGTGATTTCATACAAAAATAAATTTGCGGATGACCAATGACAAGGTAAGGTATTAATGTACGAGTTCCGTTTGTACTGAAGAAGCAATTGTCTATGATATCAAATGGATTGGTTTTAAGATATCGTGGACAACGATTGTACAAAATGTTGCAATGTCTGTTATTTGATGCTATGAATTTGATTACAAAAAAAAATTGTAATTTCAAATACTGCCATCATGTACGCTCTTTGGAGTTTTTAAGTACCCATGCATATGTTATTCTTTCCACTTCTACAATAGATTTTCTGAAGTATCTATGTTGTACAATTATAAATGGATAACTGCTACCGTAAAACAAATATTACAAGATCAATTTATTCAAAAGTGGTCTAGTGACGTTAATAATTCTTCAAAAGGACAAACTTACAGATTCTTTAAACAAAATTTTGGATTTGAAAATTATATTAATAAGTTATCTCCTAAATTTAGAGCAATATTTATGAAATTTCGTACCACAAATCACCGTTTACCGATAGAGACAGGAAGATGGCAAGGTTTACCACTTGCGATACACTTTTTTCATTATATTTTAGAATGTAAAACTTTATTTAATGTGAGAAAGAATTACCTGGGCAATTATTATTCTTCTAGACCGAATGTTATTAAATTCATGGAAATTATGTCAACCTCAAACGAAAAAGTGATGAAAAAACTTTGTATATTTATCCAAAAAATCTTGCTGCTGTCTGTCCTCCTTGATATGTTTCTTCTTTTTTTCTAATTAATCTTTTGTTATGTTTTCTATATTGTGTATGTACCTCTGACCAGACTGTTTATATTGTATATAATGTATATATGTTATTTATGCACAATACCCCATGTACCAATAGATTGGTCTGGGTGAATAAACTGAACTTGAACTTGAACTTGAACTTGAACAATCGTTTACTTTTTTGGCTTCAAAGTAAAATCTATATAAGCTTAAAGAACATAATAACTAATGTGTTGAAAAAAGTTTTTATACACAGGAAAAGGGGACGTTTTAAATTTCTAAGAATCAAGAAAAAAAATCACAACCACTACCATCTATTTGTCGTCAATTTATATGTCTATATCTGTCTAATGGATAATTTAAAATAAAAGTGCATGAAGTTTTTTTTGTTTTTTTTTTGAAAAGTATTTAAAACTAAATGTCACTTTGTAATCAGCTATACGAAGATACGTACACTGTATATAAACAAAATTAATCTTTTGAAACAACTTTAATGGACGACGCAAAATGAGATAAAAGACCTATGCTACACCAGCAACGTAAAAGGCAATATACAGCAATCACTTTGTCATACAAAACAACCAAACCAACCCAAACCAAACTAAAACCAAACCCAACCAATTTTTTTTCAGTTTAATGAAGAGTAAAATTATTAATAGTTAATTGAAGTAAAATAAATAAAAAGATGAATATCATCATGCTAAAACTACTCTCTGTAATCAAATATTTAACATTTTCTTTTTAAGTATTCAAGTTATGTAAAAGAAAGAAGGAAAAAGAAAACAGGAAACTGAAGAGGCTGAAGAAGTTAAAAATGAGAATTGCTTGAAATATTGTATTCGACATTTAACTGATTTATGACGGTTGAGATAAAAACATGGCATAGATGCCACAAACCGATAAAACCAAGATGAGGAAACTCTTTTGTTTCCTGTATAATTAATGTCACAAATAAATACTGAAAATATTTTCTTCACTTTCTGGATTGTCTGAAAATAAAGTATTAGTTTTTGAAATTTTTTACATGGGCTAGTCTTATTTTTCCCCCAGCATTTCCTCATATATATATTTCATTCTACATGCCCGTGATAGAAAGTTTTACGATGGCCGATAGCGGTCGTTACACCACCATCTTTCCTCTCAGAAATAGATAGTGTAAAATATGCTCAAAACTTTGGCAATTCATGTTTAAACTGGTTTATATTTTATACAGAAACTTTGATATTTATTTGGTATACTATATATGCATTGTTGCAAAGCATTTTTGACAATATAAAATATAAAAGTTTGGCACTAAACAAAAGAATTAAAATAAATTATCGGAAATCTAAAGACATGAATATAGTTCACAATTACATTTGTATACCAAGGATAACCCATGAAAGCCAATGGCTTATTTCCAATGGGATCCTTATACTCATACATTTAAACTGATGTTAAATAAAATGAACAGAAAAATATAAATACTAAAGTTAAGACTTGGGATCAAGTTGTCAACACACAGATCCTTAAAAATGAATTGTATAATGCATATATACCAAATCTTCTGATGGTTGTAATCTAGACAACTAATAATAAGAAAGAAAAAAAATCATACATTTATTCACATATCTTTATTTACATATCTGTAGATATTTTTTCCACATGCTTAGACTAGGTTTGCCCCACCCCAAAAATTGATTAACATAAGAAACTCATTCTGCCTTCTAGTAGCCATTGGGTAAATGTCATCTATAATGAAATAAAAACTAAAAACAATTTTATCAATTTCTTATCAATTTCTTATATCGTAAAGACGAAGTATGCTTAATTTTGAATGTTGTTCGAGGCCTCGTCTTTAACAAAAAGAATCACTGTAAATTTTTAAAAAATGAATAAAATTTGGAAATGAAAAAAACAAAACTAAATGAAGACAACTTCGCGTTCATCTCTATATTAAGAATTCAAAATAAATATTTTGTGAAATAAGAATGGTATTTTAAACAAAGATTTGATATATACACATAGTCTAAAGAATACGTCAAATTTTAGAAAATAAAGAAAATAAAATTTAAAGTACATCAACAAAAGAATAAATCGTGTCGTACATGACTTACAGTTCAATATTACAAGGAAACATCATAAGAAAGTTTTTGATCTTTATCGATGGGACTTAATTTAGATGAAAATATTCAATTTTCAGAAATTGCTAATCTGTATAGAAACAAATAGAAATATTTCTCCAATGTTTTATACATATAATGGTACCAGGCTCTACAAAACAAGACAAATCAGATTAAGTTGGTTTTAGCAGAAAAATATGCATTAATATAAGAAATTATGACAGTGTACTAATCATTATAACTTATTTTCATAAATTAGGTTAACTGGGCAAGACAGGACTTTGAGCTGTAATGAAACTAAAAGTTTATTGATAAGCAATGTGACCATTTGTCCATTGCACAATTCCAAGAATTCTTCTCAAAAAAAATAAAACAAGAATATTTTTTTGCGAAATATCTTTATGATTACAGAGGAAATATGAATGATAACTAATAGTACTCAAGTTCAAAGTTAATTAAAACGTCACAAATCAGGAACAGAGCAAACACAGACTCTAAAATATTAGAAATGGGATAATGTGAGAAGGAAGAGTAAGCATCCCTATATTGATCGGCCACACCGAAGCGTAATCCTTGTCATGATTGAGTAACAGGAAAATCCGTTCACTATTCAGTGTGCACGCGTAAATAATGGCGTATCAAACGGGCTGCTTGACCAATACTTATTTCCCTAAATTATGGCATTTAGGAAGCCAAGGATTTTGCAATATTGATGAATGAAGACCCCAGTCTGGATTCGGCTGTCGAAAAATCCAAATATAGATTTTCTTAGATCTTTTCAAACAGTATAACATTCAAGGGGACAGAGAAATTTGATGACAAAGTAACAAAGGCCTTCGTTTGTTTTACGTAAAGTATTAGAAAATCAAAAGATATGGCGCATTATGATTTTATTGCAAGACATATTTCGATGACGACGCTAACTTCTTTTTGAATTGTTAAAAAGTCCCATCATTTACACAGTGTGGAGTTGAAAGACACTACCGGTATATACATTTCTTCCATATAAAGAGGCCATGCAAAGTTTCGTAAACCGACAATCTTCTTATATCTATAGAACGGTGTACTCAATAATGGGTCAATAGTATTATGGCATTCTTTTCTACATTTCCAAGGTTCAACGACAAAATGGAATGATCAAGAAAATGAAAGTGTTTTTTAGAGAAGCTGTTGACCCCTGTTAGTAATTAGAAATTCATTATTATTTTTATTAACTGAGTCCTTGTTTTCGCCTACAGGAATAAGCATACAAAGGGTACATTCTAATCCGTAGACAACATTAGAAAATTTGCAGTTCAGATTTCCCCCAAGGTATTATGCTTTTTTATAGTTAGAATACTTATGCATGCAATACTGTTTTAATATGTTATGATAATATTTATAATGCAAAAACTTTATAAAAATCTACCATAAAAAATAATTTTGAGACATTGTAAGACATGTACATCAAATATTTGATAAATTTCAGGTTTCAGGTTTTTTTTTTAAAGTAGGAAAAACTTTTATCAACACCATGGGAATTTTGTTCCCTTACTCTGCTTGAGTGACCAAGAATCAGTTAACATTTTGACACAGAACCAAGCACGATTGGAGATTAAAAAATACAGTAAACAACACATCCATTAATTTTCCTTCTGTAGCACTTATTTTTTCCCTTTTGTATTTGCTATCAATATGGCCATATTTAGAGAACTCATGAATTTTTCATCTATTTCATTAGCTTTTAATAATCCACATTTCTCTTGACAATTAAACTCTCAGGGCAGGAGGAACAGTTTAAGTTTTTTCAATATTAGTTTTCAATAAGGACTGACAAGTTTGACAAATTGTGGTTTTACAATTTTTCTAATTGTCCGACATCATGTCCTTATTGCTGACGTGCTGAAACAATCTAGGGATATTTTCAAGACAAAATTCCCCAAAGATAAAATACCGTGTTTCTTAATCCAATTCAGTGAGTAGAACTGGAATAGCTATGCTAATTAGACGCGAATACGATCTGAAGTTTTAACACCTTTCATTAGATTTGCGCAAGTTTCTTCTATTACTGCTTTAGAATGCAGTCCCAAAAGACGAGTTTGGATGTTTCACCCAATCTAGAAATTGGCAAGTCTGTAGACCCCTCGACAGCAAGCATAAATAAAAACAAACGACCTTTTATAGTTAGACGTTTTATTTGGATCATCGTATTCCTGTATCACTAATCAACAAGATCTCCGTATGGTATCTGTACTTTCCAATTGTCGTTTTGTCTGGAACTTTCAATATTACTGCATCGAGAAGTATAAACTCATATAAATCTTTGAAAGAATGATATGGAAGAAAATAATACATACAATCAAATTTAAAAATTTGAAACATACTTTAAGTTTGCCATCATATTGCTTGACGCTTGTCTTTTTTTTAATGTATTGTTTACTGGGTCTTATTTGACAACTATCAACGATCTTTGAAACTTTTGTTGCTGATGTCAAACAGGCCAGCGGCTTAAAAAAACTTCAGGGGATCAAGATGAGAGTCTGACTTATATTATATATATATGGTAAGGATGTAATATAACTACTTTCCGTTTATGATATGGTCACAGTTATTTGATCATGTTCTTTAAATCAAATTAATTTCAGGTTAATGGCACAAACATAAAACAACATTGCATAAAATTGTCAGATTGGAAAAATGAGTAATGTCTAATTAAAAATCTGGTCACAATGTTACAATTTCCTCTTTAAAACTTTCTTTATTCTCATGCAAGTTTGTTCTGCAACTGTTTTGCTTGTTTGAAATATTGAAGTAAACAGAAGTGAAGGTAAGTCTTCTCGTAAGGATTTTTGAGCAGTAAACCTGCGACCTACCTAAAATTGATGACCAATTCGTTTGAACAACTTAAGTTGACCAAAACAAAAAAATACATAAATTTGTAGATATACCTGTAGAACGTTCGTTTTAAAGACAAGTAAATGAGTGCATGATACACATAAGTTCTGTGTAACCCATAACTTCATAATACAATCAAAAAGTTATATGAAAGCCTAGAATAAAAAAAAGCAATGAAGCTAGAAGGTCAGGAGGTTACTGTATTTCTTGTCGGACAAAATGGAGAGATTGTAGGGGTAATTAGCACACTGGACAAATAGAACAGAATTTTTGTCAAGTTTAACGTCACTTGACGACACAAACTTGATATGTTAATTGTCTTCACAAGAATAAATCGAAAACCTTACACCTTCAACTGTCCAGGCAAACACCCTGGGATCTGGCAATGCGTATTAAGTTTTCAATCAGGGGCAGATAATCGCCTGTCGATTCTCCTGATTGACGACACTTCAGCGCGAATAAATCGATGTTTTGTGTTTGGCTTTGATTTGTTGTCCTTTTTTGCCATGCGACCAGATAGACGATTCTTGTAGCTGAAATCCCTCCGACAATGTTTACACAGTACTTGCTAAATTATCCACTAATGATAGTAAAGCGGGATAGGGGTATTATTAACGTGCATTAAATCGCCATATTGACGCGGAATCCGCTTAAATGCATATTGTTGAGGTATCGTTTTGATAATTGAAAGGCGATGAAAAGGTCATATCATGCATTTTACAATGTATCTTCCCTTCTTGGCCTTGGATGTATTTTGATCGATATATAGATATTCCTATTTCATTTAATAATGTAAAAATATTAATTGAAACTACAAAATAAATATTGATACCATAAAAACAAAATTTGCCCTAAAAAATTAAGAATTAGATGATTAACAGGAAAAAAAAGAAGAAAATAAGATCATCAACGTAGTTGGGTAAAGCTTTCTGGGTTTTTTTTATATAGAACAATGTTTTATTTTTGAACGTCAGTTTTTTACTTGTTATGTTTATATGTTTTACAATTTCTTCTGTTATTTCCTACATTATTTTGACATATAACAGCGGAGATCATTATACAACTCCACTTTGTTATGTAGAAGTATATTTGTATAAAGTTTTGGATCTCCCCATTTATTGTATTGTTGGCATTTTCACTAAATGACAATTCATTTAAAATCTTGTGTTATGCTTTTTTATCCAGGAAGAAAGCTGTATGTATATTTGGATCTTAATGATATTTTAACAACGTGTATTTCATTTATTCATTTTATGGTAACTATACATCCATTTTTTAACACTTCACAAAATTAAGTGGATGTGCAAACAAAAAAGGCGGAGATCTCGAGCAGTGATCGATCTCATAAAAACTACAAACAATGCCAACCTGTGAACAGGACATAGACATGACCCTATGAAACTCCAAAGGTAGGATCAGATGCCTAAGTAAAGAAAGCATCCCTGTCGACACATGCGCCATGAAATTGATCAAGTAGACGGAATATTTTAAAGGCAAACGGACAAAAGTACATGTATAATAATTCATATCAAACAAGTCAGCCAAATCATTAGACTCATGCTGTTATTTTCAAGTAAGTCATACTTGCTAAGGAGGTCATCACAACGACCATGGAACTTACAAAATGCTGACTTAAAATAACATCAACTTACGTCTGAGTACCGGATTAAAATTGGTCGTATTGAGAAATAAACAACATTTTCAGTGATAAGTACTGTTCATTTGATTTTATAAAACGTTGATATATCCAAATGTAGAGTTGAAGGCCACCACAAGATTTTTTTTTTCTTTTCCTTTAATTATGCCCGATTCATATTAAAATAAGAACAGATCGACTTACAGTAGCATAATTAGTGTTCATCGCAATCATTAGAAAAATTAGAACTCCCGGTCTCCGAAAACTTCGTAAATCTTTTTAACTGTGAACTCCGGTACTTTTAAGATCAATTTCAGAGTTGAGTTGAGGGTATTCTTGAGTGTAGAATATGAGTGGTTTTAACGAAATTATTTTGTTGATTTTCAATCGCATGATTTGAAAATTTCGTTAATTCGAATACGTTTTTATTGAAGAAGCAGTTGTCTATATGCCCTTAAAGTCGAATTTTTTCATTAATTGGGGAATGATTGTATAGATTCTGTTATCTTTTTACGGAGCTACGCCATATAATAATATATTTTATCATTGACAATTATTTTTTCATTTGAAAAACCAATATTGTCTGGTGAGATCTGATTGATACCATGTCAATTTAACACTGATACAACAAATCACATGAATTTGCAAAATCTTACAAGATTGATGGCCTTCGCCTCTGCATGAAGGAAATAATCAAATATGCGCTTTAATTTAAAGTATGTGAAAATTCTTTAATTAAAACGACGAAAATTGTACATTCTATTAATAAATCAATAAATTATAATACGATTTATTCCTGCACTTCATCAAAAATCTTCATCTATAAAGGAAAACTTGAGCTAATCGTAAATCAGTGGAAAAGTAATTTGCGTTCCATTTTCGTTTCACTTCATACCGACGAGGTTCGTATCGCATGCATCCATTGGTGATCTCGGTGATTTCGTTGCTTCTATCGACAACTATATTTGGAATTTTCTAGATGAATGAAATAGTTTTGCTTTACTATGCATCAATTCTTTAATTGTCAGCCTTAAAGTACAATATCAAGGCCATAACTTGCAAATAAAGGCGATGTCTACATAATTATAATAATTAATTGCAACATCATCTGGGGCGTTTGTATGATTTTTTTGCTTTGCTTTTCCGTTTGGATAAATATTTTAGATATGAGCAATTTAAATTAATTTTCAAAATTTTTTTACATATGAATACAAGTTTCATGAACATCTTCCAATTTAAAATATTCCATTTGATAAATACTAGTATCGGCAATAAACAGTTAATCTTATGTTTATTTTTTTTTGGGCCTATTCACAAACTTTTGCTTATTATATTGAGTCTTGATATAGTTTTATCTGTATCCTTACTCTTTTATTTTCCAAAATTTACCCAACTTGACATGATTCGGTAACTGATTCTTTTTCTCTTCAGCTTCTCGAGTAAGTAAACAAAAGTAAACTTAGCCATGTGTTTCCATTACACTTTTTCCAGAACTGTCTTTTTAAGGTCAAGATCTAATAAATGAAAGGTGCCTATAGATTTATCAAACTTGAGAAATAAATTCCTTTATTGATGCTTTACAACTTTAGCTTGGTCAAATAAGGTGTTTCGGGGCATAATTTATAGGTAAACAAGATGAAATACTGTGTTTTAATGAAAAATTAAGAAAACTAGTCATGAATATGGGAGTTTTTTTTCGTATTCGGCAAAGGAAATATATCCAGATTGCCTACAGTCTCTCAGAAAACGGTAATTAGCATGTTCATGGCCTCTTCTTTCAATCAATATTAAATTCAATATAGGTATCCGGTTAACTTTTCATATGATTTCAAATTGAATGACATGAAAATACCCTATTTTCTACATAATTCTGCTAAAGCCGTAAAGTACGGAAAAAAAGTTGAAATTGATTATGACGTCATAATGGATCTAGCACCAAAAAATTAGTCTCAAGTTATTTACTAGATCTTGACCTTAACTATATGTTCTTATATTTTAGATATACTACAGAGCTATTAATTATTTTTTTGAGAATATGATTATTCGTATGGCGATATCTCGACCACAAAAAGTTTTCAAAAACACTTTAAGAAAAGAAACTACTCATTCACTTAACAATTGTAGCTTAGAATTATAATTCAAAAACCATTTTTTTTTTGGTGAATGCAAATCTTTTTTCCCCCGAAAAGCACTACACCTGCATGTCGAAGGATTTAAATGAAAAAAAAGCTGAATTTTCAATTGTCATATTCATGACACACTTGTCAAAGGGAGGCATTTGTAAATCAATAAAGAATGAGGTTTGACATGTCATATTTTTTCTTTCGATTTGTTTCCGTCAATATTAAACAGGCATCAAATGTGATTTGATTGAATAGAATCATGTACATACACCGGGACTTTGTCACTTAAGTTAGGCCGCGTGAGAAAAAAACAGACCCGGCTGTAGACATGTGCAAGCCTAATATTTGATCAATTAAATGTGTCAAAAATTAATTAATTCATCATTAAAAGGCAAGAAAAATATGTATCTAATGACAAGTAAACAGATGCGAATCGGCCAAGATTCGAACCCCTCCATTCAGGTGACTAAGAGCTCATTTATATTTTTTCTGCATTGCAAATTATATTGACATTTTTTTCGTTAGGCAAAGAAGCATTCTTCTTAATATAGTTTTTTAAAAATTCGAATGTCCAGGGAAAAACGAAATTAAAAAAATGGCAGTAAACTTAAGATGACAATTTGCTGTGTATTGTACATTTAAACATCTAACATTTAAAATGATAATGCAGATATCAATACTTCTCAAAAAATCAACAGAATATGCAAAAACGCATCAAAAGCTATTAAATCTCTCTAAGTATCCTTTCAGTTGTCGATATGGTATCTATTAACCATCCTTTAAAACATGCGTTCTCACTTTAACAGAATTTATGGGAAATAAACTTTTGATTAGGTTTTACCGGAAATTGACTTTGACTTAGAAATAGCCTTATGACGCCTGTTTAGAGATTCTGACACTTTTTTGCAGAGTATTATTGTCTTTCAGCTCACGTAGCATCGTGTTGCTTCCGTTTTACAAGCTTTTGCCGCACAAGACGACAATTTTGATTACGTCATCGTTTTCTGTTTAGTATCAGTTAGTCAAGAGCATCAAAATGTTTCCGGATCATTTTCTTATTTTTCGAAACTCTCTCCAAGTAATTTGTTGTTGTTTATATTCAATTAAAATGTTTCATAATATTTAGAGGTAAAATTTTCTGGCATCTCGATTAATAATTTTTATGTTAATATTTCCAAAGGAAAACGATGTTATATTTTTATCGGGAATGGCGATCGTCTCTCTGAGGTTTTAAAGAATTTAGTATTAAAAAGTGGGGAGAATCGCTATCAATTTCACTCTAGAAGTTAATTCTTAGAACAGAAAAGTGTTGTACCACCAAAGAGGAATTACACTGACTGGCATATAACATGAACTTTAAAATCATTTCTGAACTTTGAAATAAAAGGTGTCAAATGTTAAATTTCAGATAAATATCTTTTAAAATGACAAATCACGATTTTAAGAATTTTTTAATTAATATTTTGAATTTTGTATCATCATAAAATAAATATTTGTTATTTATTTGTTAGAAATGTATTTATTAAAAAGTTTTTAATCTAGTAATGCCATGAGGGAGTCCTTTAAGAAATTATAAAGAGATTTGTACACCACAAAGAATTTCAATTCAACATGTGAATATGTCATATTACTATTGACAAATTTGACTTGCATCATACGTATTGTCTCCTGTTTTACAACAGTCAATAACTGCAGTTTTTGCCATATGTTATTAATTAGTTAATAATTAACATAAAATAATCTTTATTTGTTAATGTTATATTCTCTTTCCGCAAACTAATTCCACCCACTACCATTCTTTGTTAAATCCATTTACCACAACATTGAGTTTAAAGTGAATGAACAGATGAAGAAGGGATTTTTTTGAATGAATAAATAAATAGCAAAAAATTTGAACTTTTGATTTAATAGGTACATTTTATAATAAGGAAATTTGGTTATTTAATATGCATAAATGTTTCAAAAAAAAATTACTTTTTTGATTTTTTCTTTATTCAAAGGTCATATGAGGAAATCGATTTTTAATAAAACTTTTTAAGTTTCAGTTTCGTCTTATCATTTGAAAACTTTTGATGAATAATAAAATATATATACGAATTTTATTTCAAACCATACCGTTTCATTTTTTTTTTTTGAATACTTATATCACTTACCGATGTCATCTTAGCTTTTAATAATGGTTTGCTTGTCCTCTCCCTGCCGACCGACTAATAATGGCCCGACTCGAAACTTTTCAGTTTCAGGACACGATACTTTTTTCATTTTATTCCTCTTAATCCGTCGAAAAATATCTTGAAATTTTTCTGGAAAAAAGATTTTCCCACCTACCTATCGACCCAAATATTTTTACCCTAAGTTAGGAGAGAGCAAGCAAACATCTTTTAAAAGATGGCCCAATACAATCGCTTTTATTTCAATTCTTCAGAATCTTTACAATGTCTTTACCATGTTACTCGTTGTAAAGTTTCTGATGACTAAAAATGACAGACCGAAAAATATCACTATTTGTGTTGATAGATGAAACATCAATTAATTTTACTTATGTTCGGTCTGAAAAACAAATGCTGGCATCATTATTTCAGGGAAGTAGCGGTTGGAGTTAATTAGAGGGGAACACCGCAACTGAACTGACAATGACGAGCCAAAATTTCGACCTTTCATGAATAAGGTTCTGTAAAGATAATTGTCATACAGAAGATCTTCTTTATCACTGAATCACACCTGTGTATATTTCTTTCAGGGTTAATAAGAATCAATTAAGTATTAAAATGTATATTTCACCTAAAGACAAAATTTATGATAAATAAATTGTTGTATTTAATCGCCCGTAAACGGATATTTAAATACCATCTTTATTCATGAAAAGATCACAAATGTAAGTGAAACATTTTTACAGTTCAAACAGAAAATTAAACATCAGGAAACATTTTACGGTATGCAATGTTAATAACATATAACAAATATTATAAAATAACTGAAAAATATTACAAAGCATAATGATAGCACTAACGATTTTTTTCCAATATTTTACAATCAATAAAATAGCATTTTAAGACAATAATTAAAAAGAAATAAAGCTCTACAATAACATTTTATATGATATACTAGTATTCAAACTATTCATAAACTTATATGACATTTAAAATACATAATACCAATTAGATTTAATTGTTATCATGTATTTTAAATATTATTCAAGTATTTACTCAACAAGATGTAATTTATACATGCATGTACATTTGTATAAAATTACTAAACAAATGTTTTTGGTATTGTAAAAAAAAAACATGACAAGAAAATATCGATATATACAACACTGTTCCTTTCAATTGAGGCTGTGTAGCTTATCTTCTTTCCTCGATGCCCTCAACCGAAAGTACGGCATGTTGATAAAGATATATTCCTAATCTTGTCAAGTTTTTTTAATAAATATTTTTTATTTATCCTGGAATAACGTATAATCCATGTTATTAAGAAGTATACACATCTCCTTAGTATAATTGTTTCTATTTTAAAATGTCAAATAAAGATTTTCTTAGTGCAATTTGAAGTAATTTTATGTTAATTATAGATTTTAGCGCTTTAAATGATGATTTCACACTGCCTCTATACCTTAAAACCATTTTAATGGTTAAATGAGGCAGCGCTCCATGGAACCATCATCAACCGACAAGCATTCTTAATAGATTCGCATACCTGACAAAGCTGGTTGTACTTTTACGGTGGTATTTATGACTTTTTATTTTGTCATGTAATTATATAATTACATATTCAATGTCTCTCATCTCATTTGTTCAGAATGGCTTAATGACATGCAAACTTCTAAATATGGCGCGTCGAAATCTCTAGACGCACAGTGAATGAAATACGATGAATCCCTTTGATTTACTTCATCAATATTATTTTAAACGATGAATTATTCCAATATATTTATTATATGTTATCAATGCTCTTTCATTTTTTTTAAATTTGTATATTGAAATATATCTAAATATATTTTCAATGAAAATTACATACACTTAAGAAAGTTACCAAAAAAATCAAATTAAATATTATCTTAAATCTAAAGTTCATTTAAAAAATAATAATGAATAGCCAGGAAAACTATCTGCAAAATCTAGAAAAATAACAAGAATCTAAAATGTTACAATGATGAGGAGAAGTGTGAAAATGCTTATCGATACTAACGACGTAGGCGGAGAACCGCTACGCCCATCTTTTGCTACTCGAGAAAGAGGCGGAGCTTAGTATTAAAATTAGCTAAAGGGATGATGCTCTGTAAAACAAAGACCAATCACGGTTCAAATTTCTTCAAAAGTATAGTCAAATGAGACGGAAGTTAGCAGGTTTACAAAGTGTTTATGGGTCAAAAACTTTTACAGCAAAAAAACCCATAAAGGCTTATGTCCAACTTTATCACTTGCATATATGACAAGTCGGTGCGGATGTAAATATGTGTTAGTTTGTAGTTGGAGTTCAGTGAAGAGTTGGAATACAAATTCTATTTTGTGTGAAATCCTGAGTTAAGCGTTAATCAGATAACGACCGGTGGACACTGGTGTTACATGCGATATGTCTATTTCCCAAGTTGTTCCTTTTCCTATTCCAACTGGAACTTCAGCACAGGTAAATACTTTTTCTATTGAAAACTCTTTATCATTTACTTTTAACCATAGTTTCATTTTACTTACCTATATACCAGAAAAAAAGTTCCTGAAGAGAAATTTTGCCATATAAATGCACCACTCCTGAAACTTCATCTAGTTTCATTTTCTTCTTTTTGTTTCCGGTATATCATTTTACCTGCAATATTAATAAACAATGAAATAAGAATTTTCCTTATGCCATTTTCCTATTGAAGTTTCAGCATTTTAGATTTTCTATTAAGCATGTGCTTCCCTTTCAGATGACCAAAACCCCAAGTCCAACCTCTACCAGAAGCTGTTGTGAGAATGGCCGTCCAATCATGGCTGACCCTCACACTGGTCAAACTATCTGCTCCTGCCAGTACAACCCGGCCCTTTTGGGCTACTCTCGCCTTGCAGGGCTTCCTGAGGGCGTGTATGGGAGCCCGGCTTACACTGCCCAAGGTTTAGTCCCATTTGCTTCTGAAGGATCCGCATTTTATTCTCCACTTGTAAGTGTATTTTAATAGTATTCTGTATTTCAAAAAGAGTAAAACACTCTCTGTAGATTTCTATTGTAGATAAGTTTTACTTTCCAAATATTAATTCAAATTTTTAAATGTATAAAATGGCATATCTTCTGTGATATTTTTGAGAAATTTTCTTCTCCCTTTTTTCTGCAAAAAATAGAGAAAAAAAATTAGTTGCGTTGATAAAAAATAAGTACATTGCATTTATTTTTACGGAATTATTTTAAATTAATAAATGGTAATATTTTTATTTATTTGAATAAAATCAAAGTATTAATATAAATCATAAAACAATAAAAGTTCTCTGATATTTATCTTATTTAAAGACAATTCAAGAGTTAAAAGAAAAAAGGACAACACAAAATGTTGAAATGATTTAGTTAACTATTTCCGTACAAAAGAACATTAAAATGAATAAAATTTATTTCCATGTGTATTGTCTAATTGATAAAAAATTCTTTTTCTCTTTTGTAGACAAATGGTCCCTATGATATTAAAGAAGCCACAGAGGCCTGGAGGAGCCTTGCTGCTGCCCAGCCCGGGGCCTGCTTCCCGTATGATCCGGCCATGTCCGTGTATCCTTATGGAGCGGGGTATGTATCACATATCAACACATTCACTGAATTTTAATATAACAATAGACAACTAGGAGGGACTGCACACCTGTATCTCGGCCAAGATGATAAGATTTCTCTCAATGTGCGGTCATGATAACTGAGACGCAATTGTCAAAATGTGTGCCTTCACTTGTATTTGATCGGGTGATACGGCGTTAAAAAAAACCCAGAATTTCAAGTATTTATTCTTTCAGCGGATGGCATTTCTCAAGTATTTCGCATATTTTCTTCGCCATCAATCTTTATAAAATAATGATATTTTATGTATCATATTCAATTATCGTTTTCGGGGAGTTTAATTGTGAAGATAAATCAAGTGATTAAGACTGGGTGATTGCTGTTCTTTATTCATAAAGACTAAGTTTGTATGCTTCATCGACGCTTCCCATTTAGTTTAACACGGCAGTTGATGTCTTCATAACCACAATGTTAAACCGGGCGTTAACACCGATAATCTCTATCTAAAAGCACAGAATAGCCCACGTTCGCTTGATTACATTTTATTTGTTATGACTTTGATGAAAATGACAATCGGGGAATATCAATTTCTAACAAAACCACCGGGGAAAAAGAAATTTGAAATGTGCAGGTTTTAAAGACCTTATTAGTGTATCACTACATGATAATTATTATGCAAGATAATATTACCTTTATTCAGAATTTAATAAGAGAAATTGTAGTAAAATTGAAAGTTTTACACAGAAATATATTTAATTTTCAGATACGGGGGAATTGACTTAAATGCACGACGCAAAAATGCAACCCGTGAAACCACCAACACGTTGAAAGCTTGGTTATATGAACACAGGAAAAATCCCTACCCCACAAAGGGCGAGAAAATTATGCTAGCCATCATAACAAAAATGACTCTCACACAAGTCTCAACCTGGTTCGCAAACGCCAGGAGAAGACTTAAAAAAGAAAACAAGATGACCTGGTCCCCGAGAAATAGATCTGAAGATGACAATGATGATGATTTAGACAATGATGACGACGATGATTTGATGAGAAAGAACGACAATCTTGCCGACAAAAAGGAAATGACAAATAAAACAGAGGAACCAACAAAAGGTAAATTAAAATTTTACTTAGAATTACTTATTTTTAATCTAATTTGAATAATATTTTAAAACCGCTTCTCTATTAATTTGATTTACTTTAATTTGCGAATTTTGAATATTCAAGGTTTATTGGTAGTTAACATTTTAAGCTAATGTTAATGAAGATAAAAATGGAACAGAAAAGTATTAAAATTACATTCCAAAAAGTATAAATGTTGCATATAAAATTATATAAAATATTAGCTAAAAAAAATGTGCTTTATGTGTTATGCAACTTAATTCACTTTAAACAAATGCATAAAATATAAAGAGTCGTACACCATAAACCGCAGGTATAATCTTAATATAGAGGCTAATAAACTTAAAATCTAATCAGAAAATCTGTTTTTCTGTAAAGGAATAATTCAGATTAAAGTTGATGACTTGTTTAACGACCTAATAATGCCAATTTGAATAAATGAGAGGTTGATTAATCAAAATAAAAATTTATAAAACTTTAAAAATGAAAGAAATAAAAACCGATGATGAGCCTTTGTTTATTTTTCCCATGACGATTCAACTCGATTATAAAGATTCATCAAAATGGCCATTTCAGCTTCGAGTCGTTTTATGAAGTTCACCTGCAATATGAATAATGTAGGGTTCTTTTGAACAGACGGTTTCATGGTCTCTCTGTCAAAAATACATAATTCATAAAGTCTCTCTCTTAAAACAATAAAAGCCGATAAGACCTAAATAGAGACAAAACTTCAGATTTATAAAATAGATATTTCTCCTTTTCAAGGAAATTTTGAATAACATTAGTTGAGATTTTAAAGGGATAATTATGACGTTTTACGCTTATTTACTGGCAGATTTAAATCAATTATATGCCTCGAGGATTTTTGGATTAATGCTATCGATGCAAATGAATACAGAGTACAAACCATTCGAATTTATTCCCCAAGGATAGAAATTGATATCTTTGTTTAAACAATTATAACAGTTCTAATATCCAGGGGAAAACAAATTAAATAATGAATATTGCATTTCTTTAATGAATTTAACCTCTAATAATATTTATCATTATATAATATTTTCTCCGTTTAATTGAATTTTTTTTCAAGTATTTTAAATTTTTTTAAATAAAAAAATCCAATACTTATTATAACCGCGCAAAACAATCAATTTAAAAAAATAAGAAGGTTATTCTATTTTTATTCTTCACTGTATTAAACATCTTAACCGCATTATGCAAATGGGTGTTGTAAAACATGTATAATTATATCTTGAATAAATTTGTTTTCAAATTTATTCCATGATTAATATACAGTGGCAAAGGCTTTAATGAGCAACAAGTTAAATGTATGTAAAGACTAATTAACTTTGTAAACCCCGTTTATAATGTGCAAGCAAAGGTTACGTACAGTAATTAGTCATTCTACAGACAAACGAACACCTCCATACTAATTAAAAATGAAGGTTACGACAAATCCAACTTACAAAAATATTATACTTAAAATCTTCAAAATATTGCTTTCTTAAAAATGCCTAAATTTTTTTAGACCCTACAACCTTTAGAAATATATTGATAAATATTCAAATTTAAGACTGATATTTATTTTGATGTTTTTCAAACAATTATTTTAAAAAAAAATTTCTTCCACAGATCGCGAGGAACGTGAAAAAATAATCAGCGTGGATGAAGACGAAGATTCAAATCTGAGTTTTGAAGACAGGGACACGCGACAAAGAGTCGATTCATTGAGCTCAGAGAGTGAAAGTTTATCGAATAATATTCTTCGAAGGGAAGCAGATGCAGCATCTCCAAATCTTAGCATTGGCGAAGATTCAAGATGCAGTGATTTGGCTTCTCCTACATGTTCAAACACCGCCACATGTTCACCAAAACCTATTAAAACTGACACAAATTCTACCCAGACTCAAGACAATAGATCTAAAATTTGGTCTGTGACCCAATTTCTAAATTCGTCCTCATCCGACGACGAAAAGGATGAAGAAGTGAAAAAACCTATTGTGACGTCATCAGCTTCAAGTCGAGGCTCCGTAGTCCCTCAAAGTGCTTCAGACTTGTATTACCTCACATCCTCTGCTAGTCATATGATGAGAACCGGTCGCTATGGCGGATTTGGTCCCTACCCTAGTGCCCTATCACTTGCACATCCAACACTGTCCTATCCCTATATCCTCTCCTCCCACGCTGCTGCAAAGAGTTCATTGGGCGGATCCCATTTTCCGTTTTCAGGACCGGAAAACCTGTCCAAGTCTGCAGACAAGCTCGTAAGGTCTTCTAGTTCTTTATTTTCCCCTGCAAGAGACATTGATGTTGTTCGTCATTAGTTAAATTATTTAATTACAATATTACTATGTCGTTGATTTATTATTAAAGTAAATGTATGTTTTATCTAAAAGTCGAGTTGTTATGTTTGATTTAGCAAAGAAACGCAAATAATAGAAATGTGTTTTTAACTTATCACATGACATGTATTTGTGGCCATGAAAATAAGCTTTTTTATGCTGGAAGAAAGGGAGAAAGTGTATCAATTTGCGAAACCACCCATTTTTTCTTTACAATGCAGACGGTTGTGTATTTTTTTTTTATACGAAACAAGATATTTATGGTTGAAATAACATTTCATTGGAAAAATGGTACATATCACAAGAAAACTATAAACGTCTTCATGGGATTTTCTGATGTGTATAAGCGGTCTGTTGCGAATATAAACCTTCGCATCTGTGTAATAGACAAAGGGATATTGCAATGAACACTGATGGAAATTTGCCCGAGAGGAAGTCAGACGTATTTAAAAACGACAAATATTGAAATGTACATTGCAAGTTTACAATTTTATAGGGCACGATTACGAGATTGCTTTTAGCAACACATTGAAAGTGTAAAATGTATACACTGTACATACCAGAAAAAACTAGATACAACGTACATGAATCTGAAGAAACTGTGCATGATCGATTCATTTGTAACATTTCTAATTAATGCATACGAACGATATATTTAAATGTTGATTATACAAAGCTAATGTAAATGTATTCTATTGGGAGAAACTAGCTACTTTGCCTTTTGTGACGTGGGCCAGCTGTTGCAAACATTGCGTGTGAGGTTGCTTAAAAGTTTCATACACAAGATACAGTGTGTCGCGCTAGAGTGAACACAATATCTTTATCTGATTCTCAACATTGATAAAGAGTCAAATGGAAAAAAAATTATACTATCATTAACACCCCAAAAGGAAATGGCTTTAATATTGCAAGAAAAGGCCACTTACAAAAAAAATCCTAATTTGCATTTTCGGAAATTTATCTTAATCCATTTTCCATTGTTATGATCTCTTTTCTTTCGTATGGTAATTGATCTACTGGTATTTCATATAAGGATGTCTAAAGGACTTTTTATTATCATTATTTGGATAAATCTTTCAAAGGGATTTGGACACCTGTGGTTGTTATCAAAAATTATTTAAGCGAGGTATCAGTAGAAAAATTTACGTTTATGTAGAGCGATCACGGGAATTGTCCATTAAAAATATTTTGCCAGATTATGAAAGAAATATATTTTCTCATGCATTTGATATGCTTTTCAACGACAGACAGTGATGTAGAAGTGTAGTTATTTCCGGTAACTCAAATTTTGGAAAATATCAAACATAATTTTATTATTTTGTTCTATATTCACATGCTAATTTTTAATAAACAACATAAACAACATTTACATTTTCTTACAAACGACATCAAAATGAATATAAATAAAAGAGCCTGGTTAAAAGGGAAAGGAAGAAACATGACATGCTAGCGACATTTAAATCATCTTTCTGGCGTTAATGGAACATAGAAATTATCTAATTTACAATATGTTAGCTTTCATTATAGCAACCTCACACTGTCGTGACAAAATTTATACCCCAAACTAATTATACAAATTTTCTTAAATTTTTTTTTTGCGTACAAATGACAAAATGAAGTGTAATTAAGTCTTACTAAACAGAGAGATTTTGTTCAATGAATAAGTTAAATTTGATGAATTAACAAAAAATTATTTATTTCTAATGGGAAACTAATGACCAAAAGGCATAAAAATTAATACTTGATTATTTTCCCCCACTTTCTCGATACGCTACTTTGTAGCCAATGATACTTACGAGCCAAAACCATATCACGTGACATACGGGGTGATATATGTATGATCTATATATCATGGCCTTGTCCAAATTAGACTGGAGACATATTATTTCGGCTCATGATAAACAGGCATCAGCATGTAATGTCGTAGTTATATAAAGTAATGGAGGACTCAGGTGTGCCTATTTGTCCACAGTAATGGGCCTTGTCCTTTGATCATATCCTCTTCAGCCGCTTTTTTGACAACGACTTCTCACTGAAAGTGTCCACAACCATTTCTCTCTCTTACCACAACCTGTTTAAAATGTAACATCAGGTCAAAATAGTTCAACCTTTAAGAAAAACGAGAATTAATAACTTCATACGTCTTCAGACAACTTGTGATGAGAACATGATTAATGAAGCATCAAAAATAGTTTTCGCGATGGAATAAAAATTTGTGTTCCTTCTTGTATTGTGATCTTCCATGTACCAGTAACAAATAGTTTATTAAAATGCACATGCAGCTATAGAAAACTAGAAATCATAAATTATACTTATATAATTCTCCGAAATGTAAGGGTTAAATTCTTACTTCATGATGTAATAAATATCTTCATACTGAGGGAAAAAATAATGCATAGCATAAATATAAAATAAGAAAAAGCTTTATATTTTATGTTGTGTAAGAATGAATTCATTTGCAATTGCAGTCAAATTTAAGACAAAACCATATCTTAAAGTCAAGAAAATATATTTGTCTGATTTCATGAAAAAAAAAGCTCTTTGATCATCTCCAACATACGCAAAAACTGCCTTTTTCTTTACCATACCACGTTGACTATTTCGTAACTATATTACATGTATTTATAGTCTTTGTGCATGGTTTGGCTGGATAAACACGTGACTTTCAGTCACAACTAAGAAGCATATAACCAAATCTATTATGTGAGTAGCAAGGCTCACTCAAGCCGTAAGATACAAGTAATGATTACTGTGGAGGATGCAAAATGTCTGTCTTCGTTTAAAAGACCACACTTCAAAACTCAATATTTTTTGTGATAGAGATCAAAACAAAGTCCCAAAACAAGCTTGTCAATTTGTCTATGTTCTTATATCTCCAGCAACTGACAAGATGTTTTGTGGTATACACACTATGTACAATATAGGTAACTGGCAGACCAAAAGATATATCCGCCTGGTGTACTATCATGTTAAGTTTAGCATTTAATTGAATCAGGACCGATTACTTCGGAAGATACCGGAATTTGTGTGGTCCAAAGTTATCAGATCTCGATGCTATTATATACATGTCGCCTGGTGACAATGAACAAGTTTGTTGGGCATTTAACAGGTAATAAGATCACTGATCGAGATGTTCTGTCCTAATCTTTCTACTAGCTTGATCATAATTACACACATAAAGATTAATTGATTGTAATGTGACAATCGCCTCTGTTTTAAAGAAGAACAAAACTGTGACAAAATGACATGTCTGTACCGAAATAGACCCGTCCTACCGTATACCCTGTTACAGTGAAGAATACGTTTATTTTTGTACTGCACGCAGGTATCATGTCGTGTCAAGCTCCTACTGCTATCATATTGATATCTTAATGAAACATCGTTTATGTATATCTCTTTTAAAGTGCCTATTCTTCTTAACACACAATGCTACAAGAGGTACGTACTAGTCTGTTTAGGTGTTAAAGCATTAATCATCTAAGATGCATA
Organism: Saccostrea cuccullata; assembly: GCF_032062105.1. Taxonomy (NCBI): domain Eukaryota; kingdom Metazoa; phylum Mollusca; class Bivalvia; order Ostreida; family Ostreidae; genus Saccostrea; species Saccostrea cuccullata. Next base: position 225,703 of record NW_026935858.1, on the reverse strand, counting down.
CATGATTTTAAAATGAATTTAAATTAAAACAAAAATGACCCTAATTACGTAAAATGCCCAAGAACAGAATCAGACCGCATCAGAGAACATGCCCTTTTACGGGACAAACTTAATCAAATTAGTCTTAATTATTCTTCATCATTTTAAATTATTACTTAACAGGTTATGCTAAAAAAGGGGAATTTACAAAGTACAAATTCTTTATTTAATTCATTACAGAATTTCCTAGAAGATTATGCAAAATCTAAATCAAGGCAAAAGTATGCAATGTTGTCAAAGGTTGCAGCAAATAAACCATTTCTATACCGGAGTCTGGAATTTCATAGGTTGCAGACAGGAAAAAAGATATATTTTAGTTTGCACATAAAGAAACTTACCTGATTTTCCGGTCCTGTAAATTCTTGTTCTGTTGTGAAATATACATTTCATCACTGTTTGACATTTCATAACATACATACAAGCACGTCACTACCTATCTGAGGGTTCAAACTTAAGAGATCTTAATAATACATTTTTTACACATATAGATTAGGACATAGATGAGGAATATAGCATATGCTGTCTCAATTTTTTAGACTTTGTATGCAATGTTAATATTTCTTTACAAACAATTAATAAATGGTTCAAAACAAATTTATAAATCACTAAATTATAGAAATGGAATGAATGGGAAAAGAAGAAAGTTCTATTCCTCTACATTATAATTATTTTCTTTATGTGAAATCAAATTCTTAAAGAATTTGTTTACATTAATGTTGAGACTTACAGAAAGGAAGGGGGAAAATAATCAGAGTGATTGAGAAAAAAGCAACCCTTTCCCTCTTGAATACAATAGACCTTACATGCATGACTGTGTCTGATGTTGACTTGTTTATTATCCCTAGATTATAGATATGTAAATGAAATTTTGAAATGTGTAAAACAAAATACAAGTACAAATGTAAATCTTCTGAAAAAAAGACTGTCACAACTGAAGGCACCGTATTTTACTATGCATGTAATTCAACTTCTTTCTGATATTTCACTGAAAAAGTACAGGACGTGCTTTAATTGAAATGAACGAGTTGACTCGACACCGGACCGTCTTGGAAAGCCTTGCCTTTATTTCATTCAGTTTGAAAAAATGGTAAATAGATCTGTATATACAGAAACCATTGCAAAATGGCAATGTGTACCTTGGAAGGACAGTGGCGTGCTGCAATACGTTTGGGTGGTACACTAGGATGATCTCATACCTGTACGATTACCGTGATTACATACAATGTGCGTGAAACATTGAAAAAAGATTAACCAGAGAATCATCTTGTCACGAGCGCGGACACAAAAGACCAAGACTGTGAGCAGAGAAGCGTTGAAGAAGAATCAATGTAGATTTCAGAGCTTGATCGTGATAGAGCGATAGACCTGAGTAAGATAGCTGCTCACCCGTATTCGAAATACCCAGGTTTTCTATCATTTGCCCACCTGTATTATTTTCGGGTGTTTCTTCTGTTTGCATGCACTGTCAATGCTAGTTGGTTTATCTGATGTCCTTACTAACAAGATATCAAATTTAATTAAACACGGAATCAAATCAGAAACGATAAAGGGGTGTTTGTTTGTGACGAATTTAGCTCTATCTTATCACCATCTAAACACTGTTACAAATTAAAACAATAGTAGGTTGACTCATAACGAGATCTGAAATAGCTGTCCCAACAACAAGCTGTAAACATTTATTGTACATTGTTACAAACAGAAGTTGTCTGCTTACATCAGATAACCAAGGAATTCCGAGTATTTTCCTGTGAATCCGAATATACTTTTTTTCTGGTTAGAGATAGTTGTAAACCAAAAAGATGATAACTTGCATCGATATTGGTACATAAACATTATTTCTGCTTTCTTATTGAATCGCTGTGCTCCAGTTTTACATCAAACATATGACTAAGGCAAAATTGTATATTTTTTTTAAATAATTTTTTTTCGTTACAATAAATTGAAAATGGTTTCCTTCAGTTTAAAAAAAACAAAACAAAACAAAACTTTTTATCCATGTCATTTTTATCAGATTTTTTTTATTAAATGCAAGATTTTCTACTCTTTTTTTTTTGCTCTTGGTCGATCGAAGGTTCTATTGTAATGTATCATTGTTTAATTATTTTCACATACATGTATTTTATTATGTGTGTAACTTGACTTTTGTTGAGATTGTTAATAAATGTAAAATAATTCTAAATAAGCTCAGATTATGCTAAATTAAAAAGAAGTCAGAATGTTATACCAATACTATACATATTTTGTTATTATATGATAAATCATTAGTTTAAAATCAATTACATCAACAAAATTTGAATAATATCATTTCTATTTAATTTTCAAAATGCATTGGTTTTTAATAAAGGATAAGTATTTAAATATAGATTTCCTAAAATTTAAAAATGTTTGAATACTGGAAAAATGTACATGTGTGCATTCGAAAATACAATAAAATAAAGGAATAAAGTATGGATAAGGATTTTTTTAGCGTTTTATTTGCATTGAAAACAAAACAAGGTGAAATTTTATTTTTCCTAGCAAGAGAACTAATAGGTTTCAAATCTAGTTCAGATTTTAATTCAAAGCGTTCACATGGAATGAAAAATAAAGCAAGTTTCTATATTTTTTACTTTTTAAATGAAATTTCATTAATGTTGGGTCATTTTGCTATAGAATATTTCCTTATCGCTCTAAATTAATTTTCTAGATTTTTTTCTTATAGTTGATAATTTCTTGTAATGAAATCATAATAAAATGTAATGAACTGATAGAGAGAATTGTGTTTTTTTTAATACATTTAATGTAAAAAAAAAATTATTTCAATAATATGAGTTAGCTTCTGGTATGCCATTGGGGGCTTAATTCGTTTTTATTGGATGCTGCACATTTAATTTTATAGAATCCTATATACGTTATGTACATGTATAATGTTCAATCTCGGTAATCAATACATTGAATGCAGTCAAACATCTTAACCTTAACACATTTTCAAATGATCGCACCTGTAGAAACGTTATTTAATCCCTGCTTTGTATGAACATATTTACCTATTCTATAAGTTGTGAAGCGAAAATAAAATCACTAAAAACAACAATAAAAGAATTAAATATATTGAATGGTGGTGGGTTTTCTTACAGTTAGACATTTTTATACAAGATTATAGATACTCTTATTAGTGACGGAGTTTATGTCTTCCAATCCTTTAACTTGATCGTGATCATGCATGTGAAACTTCCGGAAATGAGCGGCAGATAACAATTGTAAGAGAGCTTGTGAAATCATGTTCTGCGGGGATAAAGAGTCATTTTCTGAACGGCAAGAAGAAAAAAAAAAATTTTTTAAAAAGAAACTCAAATGTTCTGTCAGTCAAATCTTAGGACCCGGAAAAGTGTGATGTGGTTTTACAGGAGCCTAACAGTTGAGTCTGCATTGCACAACCAACCCCAATGATCCGTTAACTAAAATACATGTAGTGTTCTATGGGGCCACTCTTCGTTTTTGCGGCGAGGATGTAAAGGCGAAGACGCGAAAATGCAAAGTTGTGATGGCAAAGATATATCCTTCCTTCCCTTAGAATCTCTATGCCTTCGCAAACTAGCATTTTTGCCTACTTTCTCAACTTCCTGATAAATGCAAAGATGCAAGTGGTCCCATCGAAACACCGTTATAAGAAATTTTCCAAGAATATAGAGAAAACATTTGTGGTAACTATTATAGTTTTAATAACGATGAATAAGTTTTTCAAAAAATGCATGGAACAATAAAAGTTGTACATATTATTGTGTAATTATTTAAGTAAGATATACATTTATTTATGGTGATTATAATGTATTTTTGATATATCTTTGATTTTTTCCTTTGCCTGTGTCTTTTTGTAATACAGTCATAGGCTCGTGACGTCATAGTAAAATGATTAAAACATATATAGCAACACATTTTTGGTAACATTTTATTCGCTGTCAATAGTTTACTTATTTCCAAATTTATTTATATATTTTAATTTTAAAATATGATTTATTAACAAAATAAAAGTTGGAAAAAAATCATAATTTTTATTTTAACTATGAAAATTAAACATAATTATTCACAATTAAATCTCGAAAAAGTAAATTATTGTCGTAAAGCTCTAATATTTAGTGAATATATCAAAATAAAATTTGGAATAGTTGTAAAACATAATAAAAATAGAGTTTTCCTCTCTTTTTAAAAAAGTTATGTGATAATCGTGTATGACAAGGTAAAAATATTGAAAAAAAATTAACGTTATCCCCATTTTTTCTTGATTAATGAATTTTAATCCTAATCAAAGATGTGAAAAAAATTAAAAGATTTATATTTGAAATAAAAATAGCACGAAGGCGTGTGTTTGTTTATTGTTCATATTTAAAATAAAGCAATTTATTTTTTCATGCAGTGTAGTTTAAAGTAAATCTATATAACTTTGAATATAGCATATTTACCACTACCATAACATTTTTTGAAAACAGCTATTCTGTATGTAAAGAGAAAAAAAAATAATTACTTAAAATTCTCCCTTCTTCTAACATAACAAAGTAATGAAAAGACCATGTATAATATATATTTATTATAAGAAATAATATGCATTACAATTTTTCCTTGCATAAACATTACAAAAACTTATCTAAAATTAAATAAGATATTTGAAACTAAGGAACAAATTGTACGATAGATTAAAACACTTATATAATCAGAACTAAAAAACAAAATAAATTGATAAATAATCCCAAATATAAAGGCGGAATTGGATCTCTCCGTCTTCTCTGTTTTGTCAGCGTAATCAGTTGACGTGTACTCCTGCAATAGCCTCAAAACAAAAACACGGGGCAGCTGCAATAAGGAGGAAAATTAAAACAATAAATTTTCATTATTATTTGCATACAATATACATCAAAATGCATGTTTTTCCATCTGTAGGATTGCAAATTTCCAAGAAATTCATCCGCTGTTTAAATATAAACGAAAGGGTAATCTGTCTCACGGGGACATCTTTGAATAATTTTCATCACGAAGCGTTATTCTCCTAGGTACATATATCCCGTAGGTGTAAAGAATATCAAGAAACAACCCCCAAACATGAAATTATCTCATACCATCTATCATAAATATAGCATTGCTGGGTTTTGCACCAACACCTCATAAAAATCATGCGATTCGGCTATTATATTTTGCATGCATCGAATTGAGATGTCATTGTCTTAGCCAGTTGATCCATCAGCAAAAATGCAAATTTGGCTTGTTTAGCATATGTTTGTTCGAACATGGCCCCAGATACATTTGTTTCCATTAGTACACCTTCCCAAGAGTCATGTATAATCCATTTCTAATTATTTCTGGTGTATTCACTTCATTGAGTCCCGAGGCTATGATAAAAGTCGGAGTTGCGTCAGGGGAAGCATGGGAGACGGAAAATCACCTAGTGTCACCTTAAATATTTAACTTTACACCTTCCGATGAAATTTTCATTGTTTGATAACTTAATATAAGCATTTAATTATGCCACCACATTTTCTAAAGGTTCTCATAATCAGCTGCAATCACAATGAATGAAAGACAATGGACATTTTCATAAGAAATTTGTTTATGATTGCAAACCCGCAGACTTTGACAAATGCGTTTTGCAATTTCTTTCACCTGTATGCAAAACATCAATGCACTATTTCTGCTCTTTTCAGCATAAAGACATAGTCATGCAAAATTCTGTAATGCATTAACACCCTCTACTTCGCCTCAATTTAAAATTATGGATAATATACCAGAGGGCTAGTCTGAGCATCATCATTTATTTATGCAAATCTGTCATTATTCGTAACAATATCGCCGAAGCGAGCAGATATTGCAATTGTTATCACCAAATTTTCATTTGTTTTACATCAAATATATTTATTTCTTACACTGTCCTGGAGCGCTTTATTCAGCAACAGATTTGTATTCTACTGAAAGGATCCCGAGGCCTCCCGAGGGACACCACGTCAAACAATGAAATATAGATGCATCAAAAGATGAGAAAGACGCTAGATTTTGTCTCTATTGATGATTGATACCACATTTTTTTCATCACTAATAAAATCTAAAAAGCACCCTAGGAAGGGTACAACCAACGAACATATTTGTATAATAATAAAATCTAATTTATGATCAATTCTTGTCAAACGAGGCTCTAGATGGTTCCTCACAAAGATGTAGAATGGAATTAACTATGTATCCGATCATCATTACCAGTATCTATTGGAGGACTTGATCAATTATTTATATAGAATTAGAAATAGATTGAAATTTTAGATGAACTAAACCAAATCAATGCATTCAGATTGTTATTTTTTGCTTAACTTTCAAATGAACAATAAAGTAAAAAAATAACAGAAACCTTAAACAGTAATGTCTTTCTAAATTATTGAGCAGCAAAAAACTGAAAAACAATCGGCCAGGTACATTAATGTAAATTAAGTATTCTGGAGAAACCTTGAATTATTAACACATTTAAAGCCTGCGTAAAAGTGATAGAATATCACTTCTTATCTGAAAAGCAGATAATGTCGAAGACGAATTGAACACATCTGATAAAAGGAATAAAACACCTCAATTCAAAATGGCAAAGAATTACATGAAAGTTGATTTTGGACGACATATATTTACTAAATCTTCACATCTGACGGCCATTATAACACCTTTGAATGCTTTATGGAGTGATAACTTGGACATCAGAAGGTCAGCAGGAGTTGAAGTACCAGTAATGTGTTCCAGCATCTTTCCATGTCTTCATACAGGTCCGCTTCAATTACCGGAAACGGACAGTGACATCGGAGTACACATGTTTTCTTCAACGCAGACCAAGTCGACTGTCATAATCTATTTTGTAATCACACTGACTGATGGTCAATACAATTTATTGCACAGTATTTCAAGCTACCTTATTTCTTACAGAATAAAACCTTCAAAAAATCCTGTCATTTCATAAACTGAATTGCAAAAGTGATTGACTCATAAGTTCATTGAAATAGAAATCACTTGTTTTTAATAAATTGAATTTCATGAATGTATTTTTTATGTAAATTTTGTTTCATATAGTTAATTTATTAAATTGCTTAACATATATTTCATTAAGCAAATGAATTTATTGAATTTTATGTACTCTGGTATAAAATAATTTACTCTGTAAGGAAATACACGTATGTATACACGTTGTAAGACACGTTGTTTAATTTACATCTTTGATTTAAATACCGTTCAAAATGAAGTAGATAATAATAGATTATTTAAATATTTCACAATAACGCTTAACCAATTTCCCTCCGAGTTCATCTAAAAAAAAAACAGACCTAGTTTATTTCGGCATGATTTAATTCAATTAGACGACTTAAAGAAAATTTAAATCAAAAAGCTATATTACTACTCAGTAAATCATTAGGATTATTTGTGCGTAGTAGTTTTAGATTATAAATGAACTAACATTTTCTAATTTACAAGTACTAACTTACTCTGCTTTAAAACAAACCAGGCCCCTAGACAGACTTATTTCAAAATTTTTGTTTTAAATATATTTTGTTTTATTTACTACCTGAGTTTATGTTCTAAAATTTTGCAGTCATAGATATTCAAATTCCAACAAAAAGTGCAAATTTTGTTTTCATTATCATTTTTTTTTTCAAAAATTACTGCAGTATATTAATTTTGGTAAGCCTTAGTTTGTTTTTAAGTAATAGTCATGGGGCCAGGAGCCTGAAAAGGAAAAGTAACCTTTTTAAATCTCGAATATTTCTCTAAATTTCGTATTAAAGAAATCGGTATGAATTTTAGTTCCTTTTTTAAACGACCATATATCACCATATGTCTAAAATAACGACACCCTGTTGAAACTTTCAAGGGCAGCTTCCCTGCTGAAGTAGAGGGTTCAATAGATCACACCGATGTTCAGTGTTACACTTTATGTGCAAACCACATTTTTTATGTTATCTGATTGGAAAAATGTATATCTTTTCTAATTATTCGACCACAATCAAACCAATATGAAATTTAAATGAAACTTGAAAGAAAGTTATCAGGATATACACAATTTTATTTGCAATAAAGCACGCTACTCCTGGATGCGGTTTCAACAGGCCACCCTGGAGTGGAATCGCGAACCCGATATCTGGTGTGTTATATCCTCGTTATAAAAACTATTTTGACATCGGTATGCGTGTGTTTTAAATCATTTTTACCATAGTTATGTTGTTTCTGAAACTGACAGCGACAAGTGGGGAAATTTATACCAGTGATACAAAGAAGAAAAAAGAACCTAATTAAATTATATCTGAAACGTTGCATACATTCATAGTATTTCAACATGGTCGTAAGCCAATATCTTTGGCTACATTTGTTTGAATTTGCATTCAAACTTCGAAGAAGTTTTTCCAGTCAAAACTAGGAATATATTTTATGAAAAAGTATCGTTTTGTATTTTTGAACCTTATTATCAGTATATCAGAACATTTTATGGGATCCAATGACCGTGTAATTATTCCTTGATAAGCCAAAACGCTATCTGTGAAATGAGTACACTGTTCATCTTCAAAAACATAAGTAATGTGTGATAGATTTTATTTTTTGTCGTAAAACCACTCTTTGTATACCTATAAATAGTAGCTTCCACAGCGCCTGTTATCTACGAATGCTGACAAACCGTTAAATATGAAAGCTAGAAATTGTATTTTAAGTGGGATAAATGTTAGTTTATTCCCTTGACGGAGCAGATACCTGCTCATGGCGACTTGATTGATGTGCCAGCGAGGCTTGCAAACCGAATAGTCATCATCGCCACAATGTAGATAAACACATCGAAATCTCTGTTTACATAGATGGCGCTTCAATCTTAACTCGTGCAGAAAACGAGAAAACAAGACGAACTCCCTCTTTAACAAGAAGCCATTTTACGAAAGTTGGAAAATTTTGCAGAAATTACTTATCCCCCTCGTTAGCGCAGTCTTTAAGATGGGAATGTGGTATATAGAAAAGTTTTCCGCTCTAAACTAAAATACAACTTAAAAGTTGAAGGAAAGTGCAAAGCTTACCTCTTCCTTTCGCAAAAGCTCGAGAAGGATGAATCTGAAGAAAATGACAAGAACATCGCAAAAAAGAATTCTGGGGATATTTCTTTTTAGGGTATATAAGCGTTAAATGGAGGACAACAAATCGGTTTCATCTATATAATAAAAATGCCATGTAAACGAATGTTCGCGAGGTACAAAAAAATGGCACACATTTTTCTGGTTTGTATGAACACATTGGATTGATGTTGCTCGCTGATAACGCTATAGTCGTCAGTTTCTTACAACATTAATGACATCAAATTTTTGTTTTGGCTCTCTGCAATGTTTTTACGAGCTCGCAGATTTATCTTTCAAACAAATCCTGTGATGTGTTAGTGATTATCAAAACATATGTAATACATTAGGGTTCCCTACAGTTAATAAATCGGGAAAACTGATATCGAATAAAGTTGGCCTTATCGCATAGTTTAGATTTAAGACGATCGAATATCTTAAAAAATCCGTAAGTGTAAACGCCTCATGTCAATTAAATAATTATATATATCACCGAAGACATAATTCTCAATCCATCAAACATAGTTAGGCCAATTAAACGAACTGTGAGCAGATTCTATCTCTGACCTTTGGTGACACCGGTAGTAGAACGTTCCAAGCGGATATCAGCCGACACTTGCGCACATCATTTTCAGGAATAAGCGGCGCACCAGGAATGCGATAAGAGGAAAACAATAAAATATATCTACATGTAAAAGAGATGTTCCACAGTGGGCCGACAAGATTGGCTTCGTTCGAAGATTCTTCCTGCAAAGCATATTTTTTTGTTGAAAATCTGCAAAATGAGTCACTTTCTGGAAGTATTTTATTTTTCCTATAATCAAATTAATTTACTGGGTGGGGTATAGCCTAAATGTAATATCAGTCTTTTTCAACAAAATGTAATATCTATACGTCATTATATCCAGGAAATATAGTTATGTTTCATATTTTAGGCAATTTTTTTTATTCGAGAGCTGTGAACAGTATTCTTATGTAGTTTTTTTTGCAGAGCATTGCGCGGAAACTTTTAAAATATTTGACATTTCCTCCAATTAGTGTTCAACACGCGATTAACGAACCAAACAAGATTAATCATTAGTTTTTCTAGACATTTGTTAATACAACACAACTGATATTTACAATTATACCACCTTTTAGCGTATATATTCTTCATCTATCTATCTAATATTCATTGTAGCATAAATGCCAGTGGTTTTATAGGCGGCGGCTCTTTAAAGAAGCTTTAAATTTAAAGTATAATAAAAAATGCTTTTGTAATGAGGAAGGTTTTTAATAAGTAGCAATTTGTATTAAAGGAAATTCAAATAATAACTACAGCCTGAGGTACAGTGAGTAGTAAGCTCACTAAAAGATACCCCTCCTCCCACATGATTATAATTGCAAAGTCCATGTTTTACTCTGGAAGACCCGAAATAAATGTCAGATCAAAAGTAAAATAGAAGGAGCACAATAATATTATGTAATAAAGAATCTGTGACAGCATCATTAAATAGTATATTTTACATATTTATGGCATAGGAGGAGATGCGGAAAAGTGATGGGTACTATTCAATATTACAGAAAAAATGGACAGTGTCAAGGTTTTGCTATTGGAAACCCGAATTATGTCTCCGATCAAAAAGTAAAATAGGAGGTCACAATGACACTATGTAACAAAGAATCCCCTAAGGGTTTCAATTAATTTCATTCAATGGTATAAGACGGTTTACAGATAAAAGATGGGTACCCCAAAACGTAACAGACGGACGGACTAATGTACGGACGGACATCCCGATCACAATATACCCTCCTAATTTTCAAGCGGGGGTATAATTATCTCTAATATCATTTTTGAAAAGTTTAAAATTCTGAAAATATCAGACTATAATTATAGAATTTTTAATTGTTTGAAAGAAAGGGCGAATAATCCACAGCAATTTTATAATATAGCAAATCAAAACTGGAATTGATGTTGGAATGTTAAAAATATCACTGATTAACAACGTTGAATGCTTTGTTTCAAATGAAGTCGCCCGCGTGGTGCAGTTGTTAGACAGTTTCCTCTAGAATCGCGAAGTGAGGAGTTAACGTTGATCCTTACATCTCGAATCCAACTGCTGAACGTTGAAACCATATTCATAAACCGAAGTCCCGTGTCTCAGTAGATGCTGGTACGGAAAAGTGCCGAGTACAGGTCTATATTCGGCAATTAATTGCATGAAAAATACCCGAAAGGGCCGTTAAATGGGAAAAAAAATAATCAAGCGAATGACAAAAGCATAACATTTTTAGGCATAATAAAACCAAACATTGAAGAGTTTCACCTTCTCCCACGTGTTTGTGTTGAACATGTACCACAAACATAATTAACCGCAAAATTTGAAATAAAATAAAAACATAAACAAATAAGTAAACACATAAATTAAATGTTGCTCAGATGCGTAAAATACCTAATTATTTCTTATGTAAAATTCATTTTTCAAGAAAGATATCCATAATTTAAACAAAGAATGTTTGATGCATGATTTTGGTAAAGTGTTTTTTTTTTTAAGATGGGCAGTTTCCCATCAATTAGAATACATTAGCTATACTGTCCTGGTTTATCACATAAGAACCACACCGATAATCGCTCAATGTCATGTTATTATTGTACAAACACAAATTTAACCAAAAGTACACAGTAAGCTTCACCCTATTTGACAAACTAAGCGACTTAAATAAGATAAATTAACCCTATACCATAGACCAAAAACGTGGAAGAATCTTTAAAAGTCCTCTAAAAATTACAATAAATCTTTCGTTGTTGGACTATTATTTTACTGAATGAGCTAACAAAATTACATTGAAACCAAAATTACAATAATTTTTTCGTTGTTGCTCTATATTTTACAAAATAAGCTTACAAATTTACATCAAAACAAAAAATCAATAAAATTTCGCTATTGCGCTAAATTTTACCAAATGAGCTTACGAAATGATATCAAGTTATACTTTTATTGCATTGAGATTTATTTTTGAAATAGTAAAATCAAAATTTTAATAATGATGCATCTTTATTGTTTTTAATTCGTGAATACAATGCTAAGCTGTATATTTCTCTTTTACAAGCATTCAACGAGAGATTTTGACATCTATAACATCGCAACGAGAATATTAAAAATAATTCAAATTTTACTAAAATAGAACCACATTACAGCTGTAAAAAAAGCAATAAAATGGTACAATAAAAGTGATAATTCCATCTAGTAACTTGGTGAACTAACAATTTCCAGGTTAAACGTTGTAGGTACGATCTACGCGGTTGGCACGGTAATCGCTGCGAACTCATCTTTATTTTGTTTCCACCAATTGTCGAACACTTCTGGAGACGGGCGCTGGAGCTACGCCATGAAATTGAATAGATTTTAAAATTCCGTTAATTAATCTTTTTTTCGAAAGAAATGAAGACAGAGCGATATTTGGGCGTCAAAGGACATTGCATATTTATAGCTTACATGGCTAAACATTGTCTCGTGCATGTAAGACGATAAAATAAGCAAAATGTATCTTTTCTGTTATGTAGTTTTACGTTCATAATCAATCATTATGCCGTCATTGGGCATGCCAGGATAAATATGGAATCCATGTTTCTATATTTGAATAGTTTATGACTTCACAGATTCCAGAATATTTCTTAAAAGAAAACTCGTTTGGTACTGTGAACTTGAAGAATTTAACGTTTTGTATCTTGTTATGGAGTAGGTTGAAAAATGATGAACAGTGGTGCACTCAATATTATTCTAAAAATTTAAATGAAATTTTTCAGTTAATTTTTTAAAAAAGTTTTTAACATTAGGTAAATATTATTGTTGAAAATTTGTTCGTGGGTTTGACTCATCATTACTAAATATTGAAATTTTGAAGATTGGTGTCCACATGTGGTTTTGACTCATGACAAGACAATACGATATGCAGGTTAACAGAACAGAATTGTCCCAAAATTCAGTCACAAAAAATATAAGTGCAAATCTTATTCATAAAATGGGATCGGAAATCATCATGTCAATTTTTAAAGAACACATGAAAAGGATAATACTATAAATCAATTGGTGTAACAATGATAGATAGCAAAGAGTTCGATTTCGTACAAAATAAAAAGTCATAAAACTTTTTTCATTCTTAAAACTAACCTGCTATGGTTTAACATTATCCAAGCAGTTTTTATGATTCAAGAAAGATACTAGTGTTTGAAGATTGTAGTACAGTGTATATGTCTTAACTTAAGACACAACTTTAAACTTATCTTTAACTATCTCTAGTTATAGATAAGTTTAAACTTTACAGATTTAACATTCAATATTCATTTAGAAATTGCAATTTTGCACCCATGTTGGAAAAACTTTACTTTTTTTCAATTTCTCTCTTAAACTGCAATATATATACATATATATACAATTTGTTCAACAAAATAAAATCTTGGACTATATCTATTTTCATTACTTATTTTATTTAAAATCTATTACATTCAAGAAAGGTTTTGACAATAAATATCTGAATAGATAAAGATTTTGATCATTGCATGCCTTTGATACAGAAGATATAAAAGAAGATGGCTATATAGATCAACAAAACATAATGAGTTAGACCATTAATCATTCTTTAAGTGAGGGGGATTTGAAACCAACTGATGAATTGTTTAGCAGACAGATTTGCCCATATCAACACTAAAAATCAGTCTCCTCACCTGGTTTCAATTCAGTGCAGGGCAGTTTTTAATTCGGTGCGAAGCGGAAATACCTACTGTCTTAAGGTGCGAAAGTCGTTAGAAGGAACAACAGAAAACATGTGTTGACTTTATTCTAATATAAAAAAAGATATCGAATGTGCAATGATTTCAAGACCACACATCAAAGATTGGGGGAAAATTGATGTCTTCAACATCAAGTATACTCAACGAACACGTGTCATGCAGGTTTGAAATATACACTGAATGGACACGTGGTTCGCATTTATTGGCGATTCTTTTTATCTTCGTTGATTCTCGGAGATAGAACACTAATGTCCAGATGTCAATTTATTTTTGCAGCAAATGATGAAAATATTTAGAAAAAGATAGTTAAGAAGATTTTCATGACTGTTTGTATAAAACAAATTTCCGAATTACGCAGGCATATGCAAAACAGAAGGGATTCAACATTTCCTTCATTCCATTAAAGTTTAATAAACTAGTAATTGAATTTATTTTCGTGTAGACAGTAATTGTCAAATAATTAATCTTTAAAAAAAAATATAGGTTAACTTTTCAACTCTTTTTCGTAGAAATATTAAAGTGCCATTTCGGGACATTTTACTGACATATACCATACACAGCAAGTATATCGCGATTGCAAAAACAAAATGATTTGTGTCATATCTTTATGATAATTCAACATAATCCGCACATAAACATTCACAGATACAATAATAAACATAAATTAATACAGTCTAAGATGCGGAGATTCCCATAATTACAATGCGATGAGGAAACGTAAATTACAATTTGTACTACAAATTCAAACATTGTCGCCATACTTTAATAAATTCAACAGCTAAAATGAACTAACAGGAATTTTGACATGTTAATGATGTACACTACTCAAAATAGACTTGCTACTTATACAAATACACTAGTAAGAATGATTAAAATACATGAATGCTAATTATTCAGATATATACAAACAAATGAATTTCTTCTTAATTTATAGACCATGTCATTTCAAAACAATGCAGATTTTCTCCATATGAGTGCATTACATACCACAGAAAATATGCATGCTGTCACATAAAAAAGGCAGGAGAGATATTTTATAAGGCGACTGAACTAAATTTTAAATATAATTTACTGCAAATGAAAAAGGACATTCATCTTATGAATTTTTGTTTCATTCAAAACAAGGGTTTCAAAATATCGGACAAGGCTTGAATTCATCCCATCTGACCTTTCTTAAATGTTCTTCCATTTGGTAAAAACAAAAATAATTTCGTACTTATTCAAATATGATTATAAGTTATGATGATCTTTACCAGATTGAAATGCCATAACTTTGAATTCCTGTCCACTTTTGAAAAAAAGCTAGCTACCAAACTATTTTGCGTAAGATTAAATACCATTGTTTTAATGTGTTGTTATTTTGAGTACCGGTATTTTTGGTAATGGCCACAGTGATATGAGATATGGAAAATGCCTATTTTAGAATGGCCAATATGTTTATGTGAATTGATATGTAATGTAAAATAATTGAATTTTGTCTATAATAACTGCGTCATGATTTTGAATCCTTGTTTTACGGTCAGGCTAGGTCAAGGTCATTATGACTGAGGGCTGAGATTATGAAAGAGAAGACATTTTTCAAACCATCGAAAGAAATTTGGTGATAATTCGTCGCCCGCATCGTGCAGTGGTTAGAGTCTTTGCTAAAGAGTCTCAGAGAGAATTATATTGTTCATAACCCCTGGGATACAATGCAATCCCAATGCGGTGCATTGACTGCATGGCCCTTCAAACATGTCAAAAGAAACCACATCATCTCAGGCCACGTAACACAGTAAAAGATTCCACAATACTCAAAGGTCGTAAGCGCCGAGAACAGGTCTAAATGCATAGCCTTTCAGCGGCAAGTGGTAGTGTCTCAATGTAGGTAAAAAAGTTTCTCGAAGGAAAGTTAAACAATCAAATAAACAACAAATATCACATTATATGAATATAGGAAAAATTACATTTTACAATCGCTTACAAAAGTAAATGTGTAATCAATTGCAAGCAAACAATTACATATAGCATTGTCAGTAAATAATTGGTATGCACAGTAACTGACATTCAAAACACAGGATAAGGATCACAATCATCCGGTCAAAAAAATCTATTGATAAAATTGACTGATTTTTCTAAGATACATATAATTACATAATAAGCCCCCCCCCCCCCCCCCCTAAAAATAAGACTCTTATACAGGCTCAAAAATTTTAACAACAAAATGAAAAAGTTTTTTAAAGGTGATCTACAGCATAAATCTCATCAAAATCAAATCTTAAATTGTCCCTGTTTATTTTGATTGTCCCCTGAATCAAAATTAAACGGAGCCAGTGAATGTTTGATTTTAATCAGACATGATCTATAATATAAAGTAAAGAAAACTTACCCATTTCTGATTTTAGACCAAGTGTTTCATGGCCCTACAGGGTTGTTTCCTTAAAAAAAAAATTCACTAATGTCATTTAATGTTATTATAGTTAATATCAAGTTAAGAAAAGTTAAGAAAATCAATCATAGTGCTGTAACAGATAAGAATAATTATTATTTTACAGTAGCACAATTTTACATCAAAAGTTTATGTTTTGATAGACACTTACGATCCACTGACGTGACTCTCTCTAAAAAGAAATGAAAATTAATTTAATTTGGGCAAATAAAAAAAAAAAGAAACAGTACTTATAACGATTTCTCTTACCTGCTTGTTTTTTACTTCAAGATTTTTTCCCTTTCGATTTCATTTTTTTCCCCGCATCATTGTACCATGCACACTTTGTTATCGGTCTCCTTCAGTGAAGATTTATAGCAAGATGTCAATAAAGTCACATTTCTAGTAAGAAAATATAATGGTAGAAAAAATTACACGTTATATGAATTTGATTCTTTAATTAAACTGCAATAAAATTTATATTTTTCTTTAATCAAACTGCAATAAAACACTTCGTTTAAAGTCTATTAAATCATACAAGGCCTTGGGTTCGTTCCTTGTCCGACACCAATTCGTCTGTGCAAATATGATTTATTCTTGTTTAACATTATATAAATGCAAAATGATTATAAAAAATATAAGCAATGACATTGGTTGGTCAAAAGTACAAAAGTAATATGAATTTCACTCTTTAAAACTTGTAACACACCAAAATCGTGCATACTAATACCTTAAATTTATTTTGATTTTTTTCCTGAAAATTATTTAATTCTATATGAAAGTACTTTATGAAATGTTGAAATAAAGACAACCTTGGGGAAACGCCGCATGGCAAGAATGTATACGGTAGTGACATGGGTATCATAATGACGTTTATCTTTGGACACTCGTTTTGAATCCCATGCTACATGTACTTTAGATGAAGATCATTTGCAAGTTCTATGGTCGATACAAATGACCTTGTGAATGTCAGCAAATACAATGATCATAAAGTCAAATGGTGCTAAATAACGTTTTTCCTATTAATTATTAGGCCATTCTTTATACACTGAAATACCTACATATTATCCCGTTATTTCCCGATCATGACAAGGCACACGACGGATGTGACCGGTCGGCAGGGGATGCTCACTCGTTTATGACTTTTGATCCTACCTCTGCTGATAAATCGGTCGGTGTTTGTTCTGCTCCTGGACTGTATTGTTTGATTGGTCCTTTGAACTGTATTGTTTGATTGGTCCTTTGAACTGTATTGTTTGATTGGTCCTTTGAACTGTATTGTTTGATTGGTCCTTTGAACTGTATTGTTTGATTGGTCCTTTGCGCTTGAATACTGTTCGTTATCTTCATCTTTCATTTACGCAAAAAGAAATAAATTTAGAATATGTTAAATATGTTATGTTAAATTTAACATAATTTAATATGTTAAATTTAAAATAACACTTTCAAAAACATGTACTCGTATATACATAGCAAAAAGTAGTAAAGATTATTGAAAAGAAGCACATGGATGATTTGAATGAAAGTAAAATTAGCGTTTTAACGATGTCGGTCACAGTCTTGCCATGCGGCAAGATTAAACTTAAGTTATGTGTTTCCTCTTCTCCAATCTTGTATTGATTATGCACTTTTGATTGATTGATTGATTGATTGATTGTTTGTGTGTTGTTTTACGTCCCATTCCAGATATTTTCACTCATGTATAGAGACGTCACCATATACAGGTAAAGGGCTTCAAATTTTGATCTTTACTCGGCACAGACTCACGGCCATGGAGCATTGAGGGATTCTCATCCTGCAAACGTCTGTCGTGGACGTTACGGGACCTCAGTTTTTAGGCATCACCCGAAGGACTTGCGATTTTCACTTCAAAAGTCGAGCGCATGACAAAGGAACAGTTGCTACCCATTTTTCATCGACTTAAGTGAGTCGGGGCCGAGATTCAAACTTACGGAGCGAACGCTCAATCGACTGAGCTACAAGTACCGTGAACAGATATGCACTTTTGAGCTTGAACACTGTTCGCTTTCTCCATAATCATATTTCATTTGATTTTTTTAAAGTCTTCTATATAATCATATGGAATTCTGAGGCAAAAATCAAAATAGATATCTAGGACATAAGTTACTGTAGATTAAAATTTTTTGGATAATATCTCAATATTAAATACTTCATATTAATTGTGGCTTTACAATTAGACCAACCCTCGTTCAAAAAAAAGTACTTTTAACCGTCAAAAATGTACATATGTTTGTGCATGTATATCTTGACATTAACATTATTTTAAAGACATTTCAAGCTAATCTAAAATCTTGTTTCGGTGAGTGCAGTTATGAAATTAAGGAATGAAACCACGAATTCTATTTACATTCTTTGCATCTTAGTATTGCTGGACTAGATTTTAAAATTTCAAAAATATGATATAATAGTGTCTGTAAAATTAGCCATATAAGGGGAGATAAATCATCAACGTCAGCATCTCATTTCATATCAACATGTTGTAATCGCATAAAAAGCTAGAGCGTGGGTAATACAATAACCCATGCACGATTCATGATCATACGAAAAATGGGAGGTTATTTGATGAATGGTATAGTGTTCCTATATATAGATCTAATTTCTGAACTAATTTCTGACGTTTATGAAAAAAAAAATGAAATAATACTATGTTGGAATGCTAATTCGTCATTTTTATCATTTCTTTCAATCATCGGAACAATGTTAAAAAGAGAGTAAATTTCGAAATTTGACAAATGCATGTAAATCTTGACATATTAAAGTTCAATCAAAATAAATAAATTTAACCAAAGAAAATACAGGTGCGAAAGATATGAGTAGTGTCTGCACTTAAAGTTGTCTTTATAAAAAAAGAAATTTTGTCGACACCTTTGCACGGTAAGCATTTTTTCCAACAAAGAATGCAAAAATTACGACATTGACATACTAGTAATAAAATGCAACAAAATTTGTAATTAGTTCCCTGTAGAACATCTTTAATAATGTGAAAATTTTAACCCATTACTTTATTTTAATATTGACTTCAAAATAATTTTAAATATTTATCTTCCATTACTATCTTTGAAAAACATTTGAACAATGCCTCGATATACGGAAGAAAAAAAGTGATTTCATGAATAATCGTGAAGCGCAATATTTCGATGTTTTAAAGAATCCCCTTTAAAATCCCAAGATACTAGCAGCAATGATTGTTCGGACGAACTAACTAACAAGAAAACTAATAAACTTCGCCCTAATCATTGAAATACATGTACGGGTTTGACTCCAAACACCAAGAAACGATTTCAGACCTGACGACAAAAGATTGCAGAAGGATGATATAGAAAACATCATCAGGGTGTCTTGTCTAAATGCCTGGTAAGGCACATTATCTTAATTTTTGTGAGGAAACTTGTTAAAGGAGCAATGCATCAATGTCAAATTTTAGGAAATTTGTATATTATTGAGGAAGGTGTCATCTGGCCTTGACATTTAAATGACATGAGCAATGTTTAGCATATATAATTAAAGAACATGTTTAAGAGGATTTTTTTTCTCTCTGAAAAGTGTAAATGTATCTTAACATTGTGCAACAAAATAGGCTCTCCATCATACATCTGCACGCTATTACAAATATTTTATTTGGCGGAAGTTCTTCAGAGGTGGAATCAGATGGACATCACACAAGAGTTATGTCCCCTGACCGCATTTTTCCGGGGGAGGGGGGGGGGGGGTCTTACAGTGGCCCTGTAGGATTCTAGTTTTAGTTAACTTTATTTTGGAACAAAGAAATCAAAACAAGTTAATGTATCGCAGTAAACCCAAACTTTTGGCAACATTGTTTCTTTCCCCTTCGGCCTTTGTTCTGATTGACCTTGCAAAAAGACACAACTCTAACCATATTGTTGGCTGAACTACATACATGTGATAAGTTTCGACCCATTACATAATCAAGATAAAGAAATACATGTACTTGATAATTGATATCAGAAATTATTATCTTTTAAGACTATGTTTCGAAAAGCTAACAATAAAAAATTGTGAAAAGAAAAAATGAGCATTGAAAGAGACCAAACTTATATAAAAACTCGCAGTGTACGGATCATCCGTTATTTGTCAGAGATAGTAGTGTATTTCAAAGGGACTTCATCCCATTATCTATGGAGATGGAAAAATCAATTAAATAGCTTGCAAATCTGCTTGAATAGCCAAATTATACATTTTCTTTCTATTAGGATCTAAAAATCTTCATCTGTCTGTTGGCATGCGATGCAAATATCCCTGTGACACGTGCTAAAACGTTTAAACGATCAAGGCTCGCAGCGGGCACCGGTTCATCAGAACTAAGACGGCCAATCAACGCTTTAAATTACACGTGTCTTAATATAACAAACAGAATGTTATGCAAAAACAAATGAACGGCTTCGTTAGGAGCCTGATGACTTGGTCAGATAGTTTGCATACACATCTCTTTCTGGTTTGTTCCTTTTTTCTTTGAAGTAGTCTAATTGCTCGTCAATGTGCCATATTGGGTACACTTATCAATTTTGTTGTAGAATTTTGCGAATGTCGGTAATCAATATAATTAATTTCTAATAATCTTATAGCAGTATTTCCTAAATGATGGAGTAGAGAACAATATACAAGATCTGGCCGCAATGGGACTTTTTAATCCAGGCCAATCGTGCATGACCCCATAAAATAAAAATCCATCGATTTCATAAATTATCAAGTAGAATATTTGTCAATAACTTTTATGAAATATTTTACAAGAAAACTGTGATTGAAGATATATTTTTACATTTAAATGTCTACTACAAAAGTTGTATACCTTTCCTTTTCGGGGGAGGATGAATTTGAGAGATTCCGATCCCGATCTAATTTATTTTCTAGCTAACCCAACTCTAGTAACAGGAGCTGTTTTCCTCCCAACTAAAAGCATTTGCTTTTGAATTTGATAGGTGGTATCATATTTCAGTTTAAATTATATCTTTCAATATGTTCAACCTCGATTATTTAAATTTTAAAATATGTAAGCACATGACATGTGCATATAGAAACAAAAAACCTTGAATTTTATTTTACAACCTTTGCTTTAAGAAAAAGTGTATTTGATATTCATGAGGGGACCTGAGTTAGCGATTTCTACCTGTTAAATAACGATGCTCAAGCCAAAACAATAGCTACAGAAAAAAGCTATATACATGTACATTGTAGTGGATAATAGTTTTTATAGTTAGCCATTAAACACCGAGAAATGCTCATTAATATCCTCATCCTAACATATACATGTACAAAACTGAATCACAAAAAGTATAGAGAACACATTATATTTTTAAAAGTGTGAATTAAAATTCTAAAATGCTAATAAATTCAAGAATGATTTGTATGGCAAAAATTCAAATAATGTACAAAAGCGAAATTTCTGTAGGAATATATTTATATCCTTGTTTACTTAGAGTGACTTTTACTACATTTGCAATTCATAATTAAAAATGTAACCACATAACCTAGATCCAATAAAAATCTATCTGATTTTTTTTTCAAATGTCTCATTTAGGAAGCACTTCATGCAATTTAAGTTCGTTTAATCAGTATGTCCATGTCCTCTCTTGTATATATTTTCATCGTACATGTATAATATACCAAAATTTTTCATTTGCATACCAGTCTATTTGCTGCACAAATTATGTAATTCATCTGACGGGATTTGCTCCTAGAATATTCAAGAATATTCCTTAAGTACACAGTATAGTACAATGGTTGTTCATTATAATTTTTTTCATAAATACATGTTCGATTATATCTTTTCATGTAAAAATACATGTATTTTAAACATTTAAATATTTTTTCTGGACCGCTTTTACACTGTCTATCTGGGAGAAGATACTATGTCTGTGGGGTCCATAGAAACAAAGTGTATTCAAGGAATCTATAATCACATTATAATCTTCAATGCAGATGCGTGCCACGGTCAAAATCCATCAATTTCTTCTTCGAAGGAAGCATGTCTTAACCAAATAAATTGAACTTGTGACAATGAATGACATTATTTAATCACGATTCTTATTAATGTGATCACCCGATCGACAAATTGAACTGTTCAAAAACGAAACTGACACCAAGAGTTACATCCTTTGCCGATAAGAAATGCGATGTGTCAATTTCGAACCATCCGCGAGTTAATAGAAAGTTTGTGTCTCTAAAACAGAAAAATGGAAATTTGAAAGACTGGAATATCAGTTTGTTTTGGTGATTATTAAGGTCAAGAAAACAGAACGTGGCATATCAAAATGTATGTAAAAATTCTAAATAGAACACTTTCTTAGACTGAGTTAACCTTTTGTAAGGTTTGTAGTTTTCTATCATTTTTGTTATCTGTTTAATATTTTCATTGGTATGATATTATAAAAATGAATAGTTTGTTTCATATTTGTTAAGTTAGATGAAAACTTAAGAGCGCAATATGAAAATGAGAGATGATGTGTCAAAACTGTTTTTTCTCAAAGTTAAAAAAGAAATCGAACAAAAAATCGAACATATATATAATTTTGAAATTGTAATCCATGTGTGTATCATACTTTTGATTTTTTTTCTTTCCATAGCTTTACACACAAATAATAAAATTCTTTTCTTGTTCAATTTGATTAATACAGGTACTGAAAAAGAAAATCAGTAGAGATAAATATAATTCAAGTTTACCATGTACAAGCTAAATAATATGTAAAACAGGGGAAAATAGTATTGATTATTCTTCTTTTGTCTTATTTAATGATTGTAACATTAATTGCAAATCAAAATTTTGTAAATGTGATGTAAAATTAGATTCTCAATTCCAAGAACATCGAATGCCCATGTAATTGTAAAGCAAGTGCCAGTGATTGAATGGGGTGCAACATCTCTCTAAAGCTAACTTCTCGGTGGGGAAACATGGCGTAATATTTACCACTTTTCAAAATGGAAAATAAATTTTCTCTCCTTCTTACGCTAATAGTGATACAAATTATATCACCTGCCATGACAACCTCGCGACATCTTGTCACCGGAAGTGAGTGTGCCCCCTTAAGGGATCAACTTCTGTTTTTGATTAAATTTGGTCAATTCGACAGCTTTGTTTTTGCATTCGCTAAGTGATACCAAGATTAAATTGAGACTTCTTGTTCACTTGTCTGGCGACCGGCGAGTTCATCGTAACGGACACTGACGTCTCAGGGGATTCTGGGACGGTATTGACAAATCATCTATGCTGACGCAGTAATTAAGTAAATGATCAATAAAAGGGCATTTAGTGGAAGCTTGATGATCAGAGAAGAAGACATCAACACCATTAAAAAACAATATCTGTATATTTTAACCTTTTTTTTAGGTGGCTGAGCAGTAAACACCTTTTCTGCATGTCCATACACTGGCGGATCCAGGATTTTTACCTTGAGCACAAAGTTCAGAATATTTTAAGAGGGAACATGAAGCGGGCCTGTTGGGTGTTTTTGTACTCAATAACTTAGATAGGTGAATGAAATATTATGTAAAATTGAAACTTTATGTTGTTTTGTTTCGGTTTGAATGTGAAATGGACACAAGTTTACAATGCGAATCAAGCAAGATACTAAATACATTTGATAAGAATACATATGAAATATTCTTGTCTAGCTGATGTCAAATACTTGAGAAACACCCATAGATCTTAATTATCATAGTTTGATATAACATTAAGTTCGCGGTCTTGTGTATAAAAGTAAATAATCAACTCAAGAGACCTTTTGCAATAATTTTAATCAGAAACTATAAATATCTCTATTTTAATTAATAAACAACGCATAACATGAAAATAGATAAAAATTAACATAATTATGTTAATATTGAAATTTAATTGAACTAATTCCTTGTTACATTAACCGTGTAGGTAAATTAATACATTCTTTAGCAGAAAATAGAGAAAAAATTCAATCCCTAATTGAGATGTTGAATTCTAATTAACTTCTAATAACATCTTACATTTGACTGCTCCTACACAATAAACACTCTTAAAAAAGTTTTACTTAGTAGTCATTTTTTACTTGAAATAACAAAGATAAGTAATAGATAATTACTAAGCATTTACTTAAAAATTAAAATCAATTACTGAAATATATGTCAATTACTAGATTCAAAAGTTTTACTTGATTTTTGTATTTTAAAGAATTGTTTTACTTACACACTAAAACGTTTTACTTAGTAATTTATATTTACTTAAATTTGTGTATATAAGTAATAACATTACTTGGTCTTTACTTACATTTTACTACTATTTACTATATAATTAATATTTTAATGCCCCCGTAAACGAAGTTTCGGGGGTATATAGTTTTTGTCGTGCATGTCTGTCTGTCTAACTGTCTCTCTGTTTGTCTGTTTATCTGCAGAAACTTTAACCTTGCCCATAACTTTTGATTTAGCGGAGCTATGACTTTCATATTTCACACGTGTATTCCTTTTGACAAGACCTTTCTTTGAGTATCACCAAATTTGACCTTGACCTTGAAATTTGACTCACTTATACACAAAAATTCCAAACTTATTCTTTATCCAAATCTTTTGAACAGTAAATACCAGGACATTTATACTTCACATATATATTTTTTGTTGAAAGAACTTTCATTGAATACCAGCAACTATGAAATTTTGACTTTGACCCTGGAAATTTCCATCCTTGTGAAAAAAAAACTTTAACCTTGGCCATAACTTTTGAACGGTAAGGAATAGTGCTTTCATACTTACATATATGTAATCATTTTGAGAAGACCATTCATAGGATACCAAGAACTCTGACCCCTTGACCTTGGAGTTTGACCCACTTTTAAAAAGCAAACCTTGACTGTAAATGGATTAGGGTTAGTGCATGCATCCTTTACATAGTTCATCCTTGTGACAAGACCTTCTTTGGGTACCACCAAATCTGTCCCTTTATCCTTGACCTTGGAGTTTGACCTACATTTCAAAATTGGTAACCTTGACCATAACTTCTGAAGGGTTGAGGCAAGTGTTTCCATATTTCAAATATGTATTTTTTGTGGCAAGATCTTTCATTAGGTACCAATATCCTTGACATTTTGACCTTGGAGATATCAAGAAATCCCAATAATTTAGATTTGCATATAAGAAAAGTTTAACCTTTGCTATGTTGCCATACAGGGGCATAGGTGTTTCACAAACACATCTTGTTTGAATTGTATTTAATTGATTTACTTAAAACAAAAATTTATTTACTAAATCAAGGAAAATTCATATCAGTAACTAGTGCTAATTGTAACGGGAACCGTTACAGATGTTCCCCAAACGCTCCCCAACTCCCTTTCTGTGCCATATTCCTTGTAAGCTTCATTAAATAAGACAAACTCTGTGCATTTTTGACTTTAACAATGTTTTTCCAGAAGGATACCTATTATATTCAATTTTTAGCATTGCACCCAAGCGCATGTGAATGCATGTGCGTTATGACCATATCATCTTGTCTTTCAAGAGTAGTTTTAGATATACTCGTTTCAAATGCACGCATGTGCGGGCACGTACATGATGATCATACCTTCTTGTAGGAGTCCCTTACATCTATCTATGTTCTTAATCCCATCCTGTTTGGTTGAAAAACAAGGGAGTTATAGCCATTTCAAGTTTCAGCCAATCAGATTGCAGCACACGTGCATGCGCGTAATTTCATGATTTTTTTTAATATCATTTTGTAGGATATCCTAATGCATGGCTATATCTTAAATTTCAAAGAATTTCGTCAAAAAACAAAGAAGAAATAGCAATTTAAATTTTCAGCCAATCAAATTGCAGCACACGTGCATGCGCGTGATTTCATGATATTTTTTCTATATCATTTTGTAGGATATCCCAATGCATGACTATATTTTAAATTTCAAAGAACAAAGGAGATATAGCCATTTAAAGTTTCAGCCAATCAGCTTGCAGCACATGCACATGCGCATGCTTTCATGAAAATTCTTATATATCATGCGGTAGATCATTATAATGTAGGACTATGTTCAAAATTTCAAAGGATTATGACAAGAAACAAGAAAGTTATTGATACTTTAGTTTCAGCCAATCAGAGCAAAGCGCACGTGCATGCGCGTGAAATCTTGCTATTTTGACCATGCTATCTTGTCTATACTACTAATGTATCCTTACATTATGAGTTTCAAAAAATTTCATCAAAAAATAGAAAAGTTACGGCAATATCCATTATATTGGTAATTTCACCTAATGCACGTGCGCGCTCTTGCAAGCACGTGCGCGCAAAATGACCTTTGTTTGGCAACTCTACATAACATGCCTACTAACCCTAAAAAGGTTTCACCTAAGTCGGATGTGTAGTTTACAAGATCACTCGTGGACAAAATTTTCCCAGGAAGAAGAAAAATAATAATAATAATAATAATAATAACTAGTGCTAATTGTAACGGGAACCGTTACAGATGTTCCCCAAACGCTCCCCAACTCCCTTTCGGTGCCATATTCCCTGTAAGCTTCATTAAATAAGACAAACACTGTGCATTTTTGACTTTAACAACGTTTTTCCAGAAGGATACCAATTATATTAAATTTTTAGCATTGCACCCAAGCGCATGTGAATGCCTGTGCGTTATGACCATATCATCTTGTCTTTCAAGAGTAGTTTTAGATATACTCGTTTCAAATGCACGCACGTGCGTGCACGTGCATGATGATCATACCTTCTGGTAGGATTCTCTTACATCTATCCATGTTCTAAATCCCATCCTGTTTGGTTGAAAAACAAGGGAGTTATAGCCATTTAAAGTTTCAGCCAATCAGATTGCAGCACACGTGCATGCGCGTAATTTCATGATTTTTTTTATATCATTTTGTAGGATATTCTAATGCATGACTATATTTTAAATTTCAAAGAATTTCGTCAAAAAACAAAGGAGAAATAGCAATTTAAAGTTTCAGCCAATCAAATTGCAGCACACGTGCATGCGCGTGATTTCATGATTTTTTTTCTATATCATTTTGTAGGATATCCCAATGCATGACTATATTTTAAATTTCAAAGAATTTCGTCAAAAAACAAAGGAGATATAGCCATTTAAAGTTTCAGCCAATCAGCTTGCAGCACACGCACATGCGCATGCTTTCATGAAATTCTTATATATCATGCGGTAGATCATTATAATGTAGGACTATGTTCAAAATTTCAAAGGATTATGACAAGAAACAATAAAGTTATTGATACTTTAGTTTCAGCCAATCAGAGCAAAGTGCACGTGCATGCGCGTGAAATCTTGCTATTTTGACCATGCTATCTTGTCTACACTACTAATGTATCCTTACATTATTAGTATCAAAAAATTTCATCAAAAAATAGAAAAGTTACGGCAATATCCATTATATTGGTAATTTCACCTAATGCACGTGCGCGCTCTTGCAAGCACGTGCGCGCAAAATGACCTTTGTTTGGCAACTCTACATAACATGCCTACTAACCCTAAAAAGGTTTCACCTAAGTCGGATGTGTAGTTTACAAGATCACTCGTGGACAAAATTTTCCCAGGAAGAAGAAAAATAATAATAATAATAATAATAATAATAATAATAACTAGTGCTAATTGTAACGGGGACCGTTACAGATGTTCCCCAAACGCTCCCCAACTCCCTTTTGGTGCCATATTCCCTGTACGTTTCATTAAATAACACAAACTCTATGCATTTGATTTAATAACAACGTTTACCCAGAAATGTACCATGCTCATTCAAATTTTAGCATTGCATGTGTGCGCATGTGAATGCATGTACGTAATGACCATATCATCTTGTCTACACAATCTATATATTTTAATATACTAAATATTAAAGAATTTAATCCAAAAATATTTAAAAAATTCGCTCATTCAAGTGTATTTTTGATTTTACCCATTTCACGTGCACGCACGTGCATACATGTGCATGGTGACAATACCTTCTTGTAGAAGTCCATTATATATATATCTATGTTCAAAATCCCATCCTGTTTGGTTGAAAAACAAGGGAGTTATAACTGTTTAAAGTTTCAGCCAATCAGATTGCAGCTCACGGCCATGCACGTGCATGCATGTGCATGGTGACCATACCTTCTTGTAGAAGTCCGTTTTATATATCTATGTTCCAAATTTCATCCTGTTTGGTTGAAAACCAAGGGAGTTATAGCTATTTAAAGTTTCAGCCAATCAGATTGCAGCGCATGTGCATGCACGTGTTTTCATGATTTTTTTCTATATATCATGTTGTAGGATATACTAATGCATGGCTATGTTCAAAATTTCAAAGGATTTCGTCAGAAAACAAGAAAGATAGTGAGACTTTAGTTTCAGCCAATCAGAGCAAAGCGCACGTGCATGCGCGTGAGATCTTGCTATTTTGACCATGTCATCTTGTCTATATTACTAATATATCCTTACAATATGAGTTTCAAAGCATTTCATCAAAAATTTAAAAAGTAACACCTATATCAATTAAATCGGCCATTTCACGTGTTGCACGTGCGCGCTCTTGCAAGCGCGTGCGCGCAAAATGACCTTTGTTCGGCAAATCTACAAAACATGTCTACTGACCCTAAAAACATTTTACCTTAGTCGGATGTGTAGTTTACAAGATCACTCAAGGACAAAATTTTCCCAGGAATAATAATAATAATAATAATAATAATAAGAAACAGAGTAAAAACAATATGTTCCCCAACTTCGTTTGGGGAACATAATAATAAGAAACAGAGTAAAAACAATATGTTCCCCAACTTCGTTTGGGGAACATAATAATAATAAGAAACAGAGTAAAAACAATATGTTCCCCAACTTCGTTTGGGGAACATAATTACTTAAATATGGTAGTCTAATCACTATTTGCCTGTGAGAAGGAGTTATCTTTCTTCTAAATATACCTTCATGTGAAAAAATAGTCACACTAATAAAAATGCGATATTAAGTACTTGAAATGTTTAACCATTTTTAAAATGGTCCTTAAAAAGATACAACTTATCCAATTTTTAAGACTTTCGAAGTTGGAATCAAATGTTATATTGTTATATATAATAAAACAATTACAAGCAAACTGGCAAAAGAAATAGAAAGTATAATTGTTTCCATCAGAAGCAGATTTCTTCTATTAAACTATTTAGAGGGACCAAATAGGGAACTCTAATAAATAAATCTGTGAGTAGTACTCACATGTCAGAGGGTCGGTACCTCGCAGTGTTTCTAGTAAATAATGTCGATTTTAGTAAATATGATAAGTATTTCTTAATTTCAGAATTACATTTACTTAGTAATAATTCATAAAATTTAGTAAATAGAAAGCATATTATCTCTAAATTAAGTAATAATAATTTAACAAAAATGAGTAGTTCATTTACTAACTTAAAGTAATACAATTCCTATAATGTAAGTAATTCTATTGATACTTAGTAAATCATTTTATAAGTAAATGAATTCATCCTTATTACTAATTATGTTTACAATTACTAACCATGATAGTCATTTACTTGCTATTCTGACTAAATGGATTACTAATAATTACTAGTTTTTCTTAATCTAATATCTTATTTTAAAAACAACAAGTAAAACTTTTTTTAGAGTGAAAAAATCAAAACTAAAACAAAATAATCAAAACAATAAAGAGGATAGCTGTGTTTCATTGTTTCCTCTATGAAAAAGTGAATTTTTTTCACATCTCCGTTGTTCTGACAGGGACAAGTAGGGCTATAAAAACTGGAATAAATTAGAAAGAGCCTAACGAGAATCGCAAAGGGAAAGGGTACAGCAATATCAAAAGCTCTTAAATACTATGAACACTTGCTGGTTATGACGTTCCACTGTGAATTCAAGGAAAAAAATATAAGTCGACAAACTGGACATTAAGTCGCAATATCCTGTAACATGCTCCAGAAGATTCTTTGATTTCATTCTTTTGTACTTCAATATTTATGTAAACTGTCTGCTTTAAGGCAAAACATGATGAATAGATGCGTTTTTCATCTTTGGGACATCAAGTTTTTCCCTTTCCAAGTTGGAAGCTAGGGAGATAATTTGCTGTGTACTGTCCGTAAGTCCTGATTGTGTGCCCATGTCTTTGAAATCTCTGCTTTAGCGGCTTTACTCTGTAGGGAAATCTTGGACTCGGTATCATAGTTTATTATTGACAAATAATGTCACAGCATATTCTCTTCGTGGCAAAATGGCTATTTACTATGGCGAATGATCCCTTTATCTCCGCAAACAGTCGCGGCGGTTGGAGCCCGATTGGACACACATTTTCTATTATCGAAGACATCACGTCATTATTTTCAGTTATGAGCGACGTGTAAGACATAAAAATGAAGATAATCAGGACACAGTCCCGCGTCGTGCTGTCCGCTCTACCATCATTGGCTTTTTATTAGATTAACATTTCTTTATTGTGGTGGCTTTTTACTTTATTTAAGCGCTTGACCATATTGCTGTTCCAAATAGTCTTTTAATTGTACAATATGACTTCTGTCAATCCATAAACAAGATGCAATTAACTTTGCTTTTTCTAAATAAGAAAACCAAAAACGGAGAAAAGAAAAATAGCACACATATATATATTTGCCTATTTTCATCATTCAAAAATTTGTTCACATTTTTTTCTTGAGGTTCGGCACTTATTATTTTAGCCAGAAATTGCACTGACATGTCTTGTATAATTAAATGCTTATGGGCAAAAATAAGTAAAAAGATTTGTTTTAAAATGACAAGAACTATCTTACTTGTCAAAAATAATATATTTTTTTTTAATCTGTCTGAATAAAAGATAAGAATAAAAAAATCTATGTAGTTTTTAAAATCACTAGTGTTGACTATAAAGACAACAGAAAGGTGAACGGCTTATCTAAATTGTAAGATATGATATGCATCCAAAAATGCTTTCATCTGAAATAATCGTGTTCTTCTGTCATTTCATTTTGTCTTATGTAAGAGTTAGATATACGAGTTGAAGGAACATAATTTGATATCTTTCAGACTGAAAACATATAACGTTAAAAAATCACTTAATAAATTCAAGGTGATGTAGGTCTACAATACAATTTAATTTTAAAAACCAAAATATATGTTCTTGGTCGCTAATTAGGCAAATCAATTTATTCGTCGTAATAGTTATGAATAAAGATTCTGGAATATAAAAATATACATTACTTTAAGACACAGTGCGTTTTGGTTAATATTGTATTTGTAAAAAAAATGGAGTTTGGAAAATTTGGTTTTCCAAATGACTCATATATATAAATATAGAGGCATCTGGGCGAATAAATTGAACAATATGATAAAAATATTCCATATTATTTTATTAGGAAAACAGGTTTCATGTTTATGGAAAATAGGTCCGCTGTGTCCAATAAAAACCATTTATCATCATGACGTCATGGGACCACAAGCAACCATTATATTCAATTGTACAGAATATGGAGTATGTCCAGAGTCTAAGATATTAAACTGATAGCAGAAACAGCTGTATTTAGCATAATTTCTATTTGTCTGACAATGAATTGTGATGTTGAGGCGCATGGTCGGACATCGGGCCTCCGGCTTCAAACGACAGCTTATCTTCATTTGGAACAGACTAAATGGCCAACCAAAAATCATTCTCCAAATGGATTTTCAGTGTTTGAATTTCGTATCAAAATCCAATTATTCAATTACCATATTTACTGTGCGGCTTTGGAGTTTTTGTGCAAAATGCAATAGCAACAAATCTTCTTTGTTGGTTGAAAATATAAAGAAATCGAATTTATATCAAAAAACCAGTGGCCATAAGGCAAAACCCATGAAACTGATTTCGGATCAGTTTTATCTAGTGCCGCTGGTCTATTCTGGCCAGAGATGAAAATTTCAGCATATTGAATATGACAAGAAATCAGACAAAATCATGCCAGGGGACATGCATCTTCTACAGATTAAGATAAATATCTTTCACATAAAACTTTATCCTTTGTTTAAAACATAGTAAAGAAAACAAAGTCCATAACAGTTGAAACTAAATTTTTTTTAAATCGCAGTTATATTTGAAAACATAAAATATTTTAATATTCTATTTTACTTTTAACCTGCATGCATTTTCAGGACCTGGGATTTATTATTTGTTTTAATATTTTCTTTGGGAATGAAACTTAACTCAAGTAAGGCAAGGAAAGGCGATAAGAAAATATCCCCACAAAAAAATTGAATTAAGAAAGAGGACGGGGAAAACAATCAATTTGGCTGCATATTTTATACACACCGAAAAGGCAATTTTCTGGTCTGCACGAGTATGCCACAGAAATGACCCTTTGTCCAACAGTAAAGAAACAAGTAGGAATGAAAGAACCTATGAATCAAAATAAATGTTTTATTTCGGACGTCATTAGAATCGGCAGCTGTTTTGTGCCGATAAGCATGGCGACCTATGGCAAAATCCTTCAGCGCCGGACAAACCTTAGACAAGTTTGAGATATGTCTTCACAAATCCGCATAAAAACTTCATTATATATATCAGTGAAAGCTAGGCTCTATCAACATTATTATTATTTTTTTTAAACACAGAAATAATGACCATCTTTTAAAGATTTTGAAAAAATTCGGATTGTTAATGCGATTGTTCTTTGTGACCATCGTGAACTAAATTAAAAGAAAAGAAACATTTTTTTTTAAAAATTCTCCTGAATGCATTAAATATTTTTAATCTGTTTTTGTTGAAATATGAAAATAATTCTATTCCTGAAAAATCACAGCAAAATTGCATGTTTTATTCCGAGTTGCTATTAATACTGCTAATTTAAGCCTTAAAATGAAAGATTTATGTCGATAAAAATATACAATTGTAAAAGAGCTGTTGATTTTTATCAATTTATGCTCTTTTTTCTTTGTTTCCAAATATCTTGATTTGTTGTTGCAAAAAATATACAATAATTGCTTCATACACAATATGGTGCTAAGTTTTACACTCATTAAATCAAAAATATTTGACCTGACAATTCATATAAAAGAACAATCTGATGTTCAATGCAATTTTAAAAAACGATGAAAGAGAACGATTTAAAATAAATTTTTAACCGTGGCCTTTATGAATTTTTAACTAGTATTATCATTCGACACATTGTATTCTCTTCTTCATGTTGGCAATTCTTGTCTAATCGCCGATTATAGCCGACTTATTTAATAAAACTGCAATCATTTTTTAGATACGAAGAAAATATCAAAGACAAACAGAATAAATATTTAAAAAGGCATGTTAAAATACCGAACTTAATTTGCATCTCATTATAATTGAAGAAAACTTTTAAGAGATCAGCGGAAAATGATAACCGATTTGAACGTCTGGCAAGATAGATAATCATAGGTTATACGGCAATATGGAGGTGAAATGGACCGAAGTCAACAACGAAAAGTAATAATCAGATTTTGAGAAGGCGAAAACTAAAGAGAAAGAGGTGCTCTTTTGTTCCTCTGCTAAATAATGCAATTCACCGGAGGATTTACAAGGGCCCAGGGCCGCCCCTCCTTTTGTGACAAAAAATATTCATATTAAGATTAAGAAATCATTTTTGTTGTTAGATATTGCATTTATTATACATATATGTCCTTCAGACTCTTAACCCTTTCAAATCCATTTTCAAGAATTACGGATCCGCCACGTAAGTTGGCACTTTGATTCAAAAGATTTACTGTAACTGCAAAAAAAGTACTGAGTACAAGAAATATTGCTTCATATACTGTTATGTTCGATGCCTTCATGCACTTCCCTTTCTTCTTAATCTGTATATCAAATGATGACTGTTTTTTAAAACCCTTATCTTAATATCAAACGGTGTCGCAATTTTGATCTATACATTTTTTGCCTATGTTGCACATCTCTACTAAAATAAAAATTCAAATTAAACGCATCTAAAAATATTTACTTTTGAGATATCTCGGACAATTTAAATGTCATTAAATCATCTAACTCTTTCAACAACACGCACGGAATCCGGAACTGTTTAACGTTTTCCGAACCGAAAAATACGTTGTTTACGAGTCGCAATCGAAAACACCGGGTTGTTCCTCCACGCTATATCACCAAAGGAACGACAACTACACGGTCTATAGAGCGCTGGCAGAAGCAAGCGCCACTCGGCTACTCTACAAGAGTTTATGTTTGCAATATTATTAAACTAACAGAAGCGATCATTTCCGTCTGTTGCCGAAATGAACATGTAAAAGGCGGAGCTTCTGTCTCGATGCGTTGAAAGATGCGCGAAAAGGTACGTCTAGTCTTCTCTCGGTCAGACGGCCGTTAATCCATTCATTAAGAAAAATATTCTGAAGTAAAGAAAATACATATAAAGTCACATCAGGGAGATTTGATATATTAAATATTTATAAAGTGGTTTTACTTTTGTCCAGCAACAATTTTTGAAAAGCAAAATTTTAGATATTTATCAAATGTAATTAGTTTATTCACTTAAAAAAAAAAAACGAAGCATCGATACCCCTTCTAACAATGTTCACTTTATACTGTTCGATTTATGTTACTATATACATATGAATACATCCATTAAAACAATGCCACTTAGTGATCGTTTAATTGAACTATTGGGATCAATTACTGACAAGCATTTCAGGTGTACGAGTATTACCTTATTGCAAATTTTATCTTAATCTGATCAATGTTTAACAAAGGTCAATAGGCGAAAATGCACCTCTAAGGGTTAGATTCCGCTCGGGTATGGCGAAGCGATCAGTCTGTGGTAGATCCGAACTCTGCTAATGGATATTAATGGCTGCAATTAGAACCTATGCTCCCAAAAGAATCGAAATTAATCATATTTATGTACATATATACTTAAGGACATTAATATTGTAGACATGGTCAAAATTCCATAGGCTGGAAATGCACGTCTTGCTTCTTTAAGCAATTTCCGCGCTTGGTCCCTGCAGAATTGAACTGTTTCAGACATAATTGCAAATCTTACATCTACATCTACTTAAATGAATCCTCCCTTAGGTATATAGTTTGCTGAACAAACGATTAAACAGATATTATCTATAAATTCCGACATTACTCTTGTTCCTTCTCTATCTGATTGTAACAGAAAACTTTTCAAATACAGATAAAGATCTTCTGCTTTACATGTATAATACATCCTGACATTTATACGTCCGGTGAGTAGATGTAAATTTCTACCGTAAAATGATGTAAATTTCAGGCGCCGGCCGCAGGCTGACATCTTTGTTGTCAGAATCTTGTGTACATATCACCTGCTCACCCCTCGGCGCTGTGCAAGTCCCGACCTTAATGTCCGTACAAACACCTTCTGGTAGATTTGAGGTATAATGTTGTCATCAGGTATTTGGCAAGGCTGCTGTTTTTAAAAATTCAGTCATATCTGAGGTTTTAGCACACACTGTAACGAAACATTTGTACATACCTTGTAATTAGTTGAGAATCTTTCCTGATTTCATTATAACGATACATGTACGTTACTAGTAGAAAATGCTTAAAAGGTCATGCCAATTGCATGTACGTATGCCTAAGCCCTGTTTATGTCACAGAACCAGAAAATGAAGTTGAAATTTTATTTGTACATTTAATTTTTTCCAAAAAACCTAAATATCAAATTTAATATGGCATAGATGTAATTTTGACTTTTTCCTCGACTGAAAAAGAAAATAACACCAGATGGTATCCGTATGCTTTTCAAAAAATAGTCATTGACAAATTTGACACCGTGAGGCGACAATTCTAAGGTTGTTCGTTGTACATCATCTCCTCATGAAAGGGTCAATGAACAGAAAAATTAAAGTTGTAATTACTTAAATTGTTGTTTCAGAAGACTAAGATAGATAGGTTTCAGTAGTATATGTTTGGGGGACATAAATCTCAACACAAAATATTTAGACATTTTGCCAATATTTTTGCCCTGGCAAAGTGTTAGAACGTGGGAGCTTCGGCTCGAACACGTAACTAATTAATGCTGTATGTTTACACCAAAATAAACAAATATTTCTAATGACCCACAGTGTTTCTGCTAACGGTGCGTTGTATATGTGGGGGAGGCATAATGTCTAGCTATGTTAAAAGTATACATAAATTGTATTTTTTATCCCCTCTTATACCAACGAGTTTTATACTGGAGTTTGCGTTTGTTTCTGGTGGTCTCTGTATTGTTCTTTATCCTGTGAAAGTTTCCTTACCATTTCGCTGGGATATTTTGCCGATAGTTCCGACTTTGGGGTGTTTCTAACAAACAAAAAGACGATTAAGGACAGATGATAAAAACAAACTTTTGTCAAAAATCTTTAAGAACTTAACTATTTCAATATAACAACTTTAGTCATGGAGTAAAATAAATAACGATTTTCATATTTCATTAAGTTTTACAATAATGGGATTTAAATCAAAGCTGAACATGAAAGTCACCTAAAGATTTAATTATTTCCTTTTGTTACCTATGACATTTTAATTCAAAATCTGCAGCATTTAAAAAAATACATCAATGTATGCATAAAGAGCTCTTACATTGTATATATCCTTAATCAGCAGCTTTCAATAGCAATATCGATGAAATTCTCTGGAGAGATCCCTGATCATTTTAATTTATCAATTTATAAGTGACTGTGTTCAAACATTTTAAATCACTTTAAAAAAATTAAATTAAAAAAAAATCAGCGAGGTTTCACAATTATATAAAGCAAGCTACTGCACATTCAGATACCTGGGTATTTCACAATGTTCAGACATTATGAAAAGAAAAAGGATGAATTATGATGTCTGTTAAACTATTTCTGTAAAGAAATAACTTCATCGACATTGGATACATTGCAATTACACTATACAAATACATGTAGTCATATAAGTTATTATAACGTTTTGATTAAAACATGATTGTTACACTAAATGATATTGGAACTCATTTGTTGGAACACTATTATGAGTTGTATTAATTCCAGTTCTAACAAAAAAAGTAATGTACAATTTTGTCTTCTAACAATATCTCGTACATATGGTTAGACATTGAATATCCAACTAGGAAAAGAAATCGAAACATTAACAATGTTCATCTCATTCCCTGGTAATTGGATTTCCAAACTATGTTTACCCCAATCTCTGTTTTATTGTACTGTCAAATTAAGAAATGTTAGAGTTAAAATTAATGTACTATTTCTGCAAATAAAACATATTATACAAGAACAACATTATTTTTACTCTCCACGGATTGCAGTACGAGGTTAACTCTTGTCCATGTTGTATGTTAGGTTCGTTCTCTTAGAATAATTCTCATAATTGTACATGTCTTATTGATTTTATTTCAAAGAAATTTTGAATTCTAGAAATAGACTATTTTAGAACAGTATTCACTTATAGAAATATCTTTCAAAAAATTAAATTTAATGAATGTTACATACCTTATATCCGTTCTTCAATGTAACAATGTGCCCTGTCATTTATTGCAACTTTATATATTTTTGGCAATTCTTGCAAAACTCTAATAATGTACATTCAGAAGAAAAAATGAACCAATCCAACTGTTATTCTTTGTTGGTAGAACGAATTCCTTTTTTTATTTTCATTGCCAATTTACATCTCTTACATTGTTTATAACCAAGATCATGGTTAAACAAACCATTGTGAGTATTCCATTATGTACATTATATATATGAGAAAATTGATGTATTTCAGTTTTAAAGGCAAAAAATATCAAGAAGCAAATAATAATATGAAATGTAATCTTTATTTTTAATTACATTGAAATGTCTAGCATCCTTGGCCAGTGGACAACGATAACAAACGTGTCTTCTACAATCTCTGGACGCTACGTCTCTTCCGCCAACAAGCTGTTTTGCATAAAACGGGTTTCTGCAATCGTTTTTCTCATTTATCAAGATTTCTATAGCACTTAGCAGCATCGCATTTATCTTTCGCTAGCTGTTTGCTTTAATTAAATTTACAATGCACATTTCATGCCCCGCGGACGATTTGTTATTGGGAAGAAATGGACACGGATGCAATCCGTCTCATTACAATAGCTCTAGTGTTATGATGGTGCTGAAATGAGTTAATTTACCAGCAATGAAAGTGAAGCTTTTCATAGTGAATTAGATTTCTTTTGATCGATCCAGCATTAACCTTTGTAGTCGCCATTATTCCTTATTTGACAGATCCTTAAGAATTTGATAGAAAAGAACAACAAAATCAAGTCCCTTAACTCTTTTTCTGATCATCGAAAATAATGTGATTGTACCGAAGTTTGTGATCAACTGTGCAAAAATATTTCATCATTAATAAGTGTCATCCGTTTTTCTTTTTTAGTGGAAAAGAAGGACAAACCGATGAATTTTAGGTGCCATAACGCAATAAAAACTACTTTGCAATTGATGTATGATTTCCAGACATATGTTATATGATGTAAGGGGTTTTGTTTCAGATATTAATAAACTCACTGACCAAAAGCTTGGTTTTCTTTTAACTTGATGGATGGACTCAACTCCATCTTATCTTGTCCAAGTCCGTATTTTTCTCCAGTTTTTGACATGCTGACAATATCTAAAATATGCAAGAAATGTTTAAGAAAAATAAGATAAAACTTCATTTTATGGATGTTATATTACCTATGGAAATATACATCAAAATGTCAACTCGCAGCTGTGAAATGGATATAAAATAAAGAGGGATTCAAACTCATAATAAAACGATTTGCAGAATTAGTGTGAAGAAAATGAATTGACAAACGGATTTGGTCGTAAGTTTGAATTGAATAACCTAGGCGTTTAACAGCAATATAATGGCCAAAAAATCATAGATGTTCGATTGGTTTCACTGAAATTTACATAATACAGCGATTTTTATGAAATAAAATGTATCGGCTGTTCCGTAATGACCAGTATTGTAAAAACATGCTATCCATTTCCCCTTAATATATACAAAT
Organism: Saccostrea cuccullata; assembly: GCF_032062105.1. NCBI lineage: Eukaryota > Metazoa > Mollusca > Bivalvia > Ostreida > Ostreidae > Saccostrea > Saccostrea cuccullata. Next base: position 186,476 of record NW_026935858.1, on the reverse strand, counting down.
GCTACAGCCTTATTAAGGCAATATATTGAAAATAAAAAGGGTTCCCGGGGAAACCAAAATCTATTGAATGACCACACCTGGGAAAGTTATTAATAGACAATTATTATATCATAATGATTTCATGATTCTTTAAAGGAGACAATGAGAAATTTAACAAAGAAACAAAAATATATTTTAAAAAAAATGTTTATTAAAAACACTTAGAACCTTCTATTGTAGTCGCATCAATCTTTAAGCCGAATTTTTAAAAATCACCTTTTAAAGGTTAAAATGCATAAACAAATATCAATTTTACAGTCCTTGGTTATTAGAACACAAAATAAGTTTACCATAAACACTCCTTCAAAGGATTCCGCTATTTCTATATACGAAGTGTGTGTCTAAATAATTATATAAAACTCACAACGAAGAAATGTATAAGGTCTTTGCATGATATTGTTCGCTTCGGGAAATTCCCTCACCTATAAAAAGAGGGCGTCTAGTTTTCATCTTCGCAAGCCATAGGTTTTCGGTCCGCTTCGCTCTCCAACCCTTGGAGAGCGAAGCGGACCAAAAACCCTTGGCTTGTATTGCGAATATGCTAGTTTAGAGCATTTTATTTTGTCGGCATGCTTTTTCTTATAATGTTGTTTATGTTTGAGACATGTTTTTGTGGTGATAGAGAAGAGTTAAGGTAGGCAAAAAGTCTCAGAGTATACTTAAGTTTCCAATGAGAGAAGAAATAAAAAAAATAATTGAGGAAGATTTTATCCATTGTCATACGCAAACAAAAAAGTGGACCAGAACCTATACGCTAGTAACTAATTCAAAGCTAAATATTCTGTACACGCAAAGTCAACAAGTTAACTAAGATTTTTTAATTAAAATGTACGTATTGTCACATAAATTATAGAGGGTGGAACAAATCTTGTTCAAAATTAAATTATTCGATGTTTTGACATTCATTTAAAAATTGAACTCCGGCATGCTTTAAAATATTCTAATTATCTATACTTAGTACAAGTACATGTTCATTTTTGACCTAGGACTATTAAAATGATGCTAAAAATGATTTATTATCAATATAAATACATTAACTAAAATTTGTTTTTTTATGAATGAAACTTTCCATAGGGTGAGGGTTTTTGCTTATTTCTTCCCTTACAATGTTAAACATTCAAAATAATTATTGCATTTACATAATATCAATGGAAAAACAATTTATTTAAAGAAATATAAACTCATTAATTATATTTTCATTTGATCAATTTTCAGACCCTTTCCGGCATTAGGGGATAGATATAACTTATGGGTCACCGACAAAAAAATCCATCATTTGTTGCATGTCATCAGACACGTCATTTTAATTATAATTATTATAAGGTGACTAGAAGATTGTTTATTAAATTTTAATTACATTGCACTCTTTGTGTTTTCTCTTCTTTTCTCGGCACAACTTCTTTTTTTAAAAGAAGTCTCTAAAATGACAAATCTCCTAAAAGACAAAATAAACAAAATCAAATCATCAGTTTAGGCATACCTAGGAAATAATTTCAGTTGGAGGGGCCCTACCAAGCTATACTCATTAACAGTTACATTTATTATTTAAAAAATCAAAATAATAATTTAATTAATTTATATAATTTTGCACGCCTTTGATAGGGTGTTTTGTGTTGTGGAAAATGTATTCAAGAATATATACAGAGATTTCCTAAAATATTTAATATTACTTTATTTTCAGAAATAATTATGAAAAAAAACATGTACAACATAACCATGCTCTACCTCTTTTTTTACTTGTTTTGTGAAAAAAATTACTTCAAAATATCAGATGACAGGAAGACACGGTCCTGCAACACGTGCAGCGATAAGCCAACTGCTTATAAATCACGGGTGTCGTCCAATACACACTAGCTATAATGTAAACTCCTATGTACCTTTGAACTAAGGTGTGAAAATAATGACAGTACGGTATAATTAGTCCTCTTTCTCATTTGTTAAGAAGCGGAACAGTAAACATTTATCTTGACCCCCTAGCAACATGAAATTGGTTCTCATTTGTTATTCAAATCTGGATGTGGCTTTCTCCGTCAGTGAAACACGACCCAGCATATTTCACCTTGATTTTTTGACATCCGTTGTGTCCCGATTTGATATAGATATAATTGCGCATCAAATTTATGAATCTTTAACGTGTCTCATGGTCCATGATCAGTGATAACGCGGACTTTGAAGTAAGCATGTCCGAAACATTGTCTTGTCTTGCAGAAAATGAGCTGAGGGTCGATTCCGGACACAGGGGCTCCTTGGTTATGACTTTGTTTTTCGGTACAAAAAGACCAGAGCTTTTGGAGACATGCTGACACAGTTAGATTCGGACACTTTTTAATTTAGTGTGACATTTAAATTAAAGGTATATACTACAATATACCTGCGAGTCCTAGTATTGCCTTTGAATCCATTTCGATTTGGTCTTAGTTTCATTTTGAGAACAATCTTTGCTACCATTCTAATCCAATGTAATTTGATACAGTTAGTTATGAACAGATACCAGTTTAATAACTAATCCCATACTTATTTCAATATCTTTCCTATTCCATACTTTTTTGTTGCTAGTGTTTTTGAAATGTTTACGAAAGCTTGTTAAAATCATAAATCGACCATATTTGAAAAAGGATGATAATCTAGCTGTTTATCACTGACGTTTCCGCGCAAATTTTTAAACAATACATGTATATTTAAGGTGTTAGAAATGTATAATCTGTAGGCAAAAAATTCTCCAAGGTAAAGAATACATTTTAACAAAACATAAAACATTAAAATACCTCGTAACTACAATGGTAGTCCCCACAGTACCTTTTGATCACAAATTTGTGCTGCATTTACTGAAAGTCTGTCTTTTAACCTTAAATACGAAACTTACAAACATATCAGCAAACATTTACTTTTTATTATTTACTTATCTTCATATGTTTTACATTACTTTAAAAACAAATTGAATTTGAAAATTAATGATGAGTAAAAATTATGAAATATTGATGTTATCAGCACATTACGTTTAACAATTTCATTAAAGGTTTGCAAATCTGCAAGAATAATGTATCTTCAATTAATAAATCTGTACACTACAACAATGCTTTTATTCATAATGCACTATGAAAGGAAATGAAACTTGGCAACCATGCATTTCACAATCTGACACAACAGGATGGAAGTGGAAAAAGAGGAAGCAAAAATTGCACGTTTTGCAGGATCAAATGACGTTCATTGATGAAGTTTGTCTTTCTTTTAAGATTTGATAGCTTTAATTACTAATTTACGTTCAAACATATAAAAACTGTCAAAATTGAACTGACTTCTACAAGAACAGTGATTACCCATAGTTTCCTTAATCCAGTAAAAAGAGTTCATTACTGTAAGTTTTTAATTTATTCCTTTCAATTAAGTGTTTAATCATTTTCTACATTTCTAATATAATACGTTCATTCATTAACATTTGCTTTTATTGCTTGATTTTCATTCCATCAAAGAAAATTGCATGTTTATAGATGTGTTTTGACATTTATTTGTTTCTATCAAATTAAACAAAGAAGAACTCATATATTTTTTCTCTTCAATTTCCAGTCTTTTTGTGTTAGCTTGTGTTTCACGCAACATGTAAGAATTTGTAATGTATTTCGATTCATATAAGCAATTCAATCTCCATAAAGTTAAATATTTCGTCTTAATAAACCAAAGCAAAATTGACTTTCCGACTGGGGATGTGGACGTGACATATAAATAATATTGCTCGTGTTCAACCTGTTCACATTTTCTTTAAAAGAACACACAAGTATTCTGCTAAGAAATTGGCATGCTGTAATAATACAATAATTTTAAATGTAAAAAAAATCAATGTCTTTCAAAAAAGCAACATTAAAAAAAACTTAAACAGTTTCTGAAACATAAAACATAGTGAAGATAAAAAAAAAATCATTTATATTTATGAAAGCAGTGACACAGGTCAGGAAAGAAACAGTGACACAGATCAGGCGAGAATTTTTTTGAAATTTTAAAATTTTTTGATAAAGGAAATTAATATTAAAATAATTTTAATGACATCTTCCTTGCAGATAGACAACACCTGGGAAAAAAGAGAAGACAAACTGAATACATTGGCAGACAAAACTGACAACTTCCAAGCACTGAAAAATATTTCTGCAACTCAATCACAATCTGCGCAGTATTAATGATAACTAATATTAATTACTGTCAAAAAATGCACAAAAATTCTAAGAAATTACTAAAAATGGCACGGCGACATTATCAAGAATAATAAAATATATATTTAAGAACTTGGACCCTGTTGGTTATAGAGGGGTCAACCCTCCGTATCAATTCTTCCGGTGAATGTAAATATTAGGATGTATATCAAAGACCTCTCTCTGGATGATAAACCCAAACTCGTGTTAGTTTGTATATGATATGAATGACTTGTATATCAATATTTAAGTAAGAATGTTTGCCCTGCAATTTGTTTTTATGATGTGTTTATTTTTTCGTTGTCGAGAATATATCACTGTATGTTGTAAATACAGACGCCACTTCGCGACATGCAAGCGGAAAACGAGCAGATCTGATGTACACTTTGAATTTATTTTATTTGCAGAAAATCTCAGAGAGCATTGATTATGGCACATAAGAACTACTTTTAAAGTCTATGGGCCATAACAGTCGCCTGGCTATCACGAGGCAAGGCTTTTTTTTTGTCTCTGATATGTGTCATGTTGTAAATTTTGAATTTACCGGGTGGCAGTAAATACAAAATTTACATGACAATTAATAAGTCATGTATAAATTTTTTTTTACTGCCATTTAAATCTCAAAATTTATATTGAAATATGTATGCTAAAACCTTAACGTGGTTCTCATAGCAAGCGTATAAACGAAATATTCAATTTAATCATTACATATTAATAAGCAAATAGAAACACTGTTTTTTTTATATTTAAATCTCTGTATATTGAAATAAGAAACGCTGAAAACCTTTGTTCTGTCTTATAGGCCTTCATTTGAACAAATTACATTCAATGTTGTATAAGACCACTTTACTTGTTTTAAAATACCAACTAAAAAGTAGGAAAAGTCAAGATCAAAGTTGGAAAGACAAGATTAAAGTTGGAAAACTCAACATTGGAGTAGTTGGAAAAGCCAAGATTAAATTTGGATAAGTCAACTTCATTGTTGAAATTACCAACCTTACAGTGCGAAAAGTAAAAAAAAGTCGGGACCCCAGACTGACTTTGGAAAAGTTAACTTTAAAGTTGAAATTGGAAAAAATCAAGATGAAAGATGTACATGTAGAAGCAATTTTAAGTTAGATTAACCAGCTTGAAATTTTCCACATTAAGATCTGTCCGATGGGCCCTCATTTGAACAAATTATATACCTAATCAACACTTCTTGAGAATGCTTTGTATGCTTGTACAAGTTAAAATTCGTAGCTCTGTAGTTTTCTATTAGTACACATTTCTGTTGCAAACCCCTTTTAGGGAACCCTTAATTGGCTGAAAGAGAATGTGTTTATCTTTTATCGTCCCACTCTATTTTTAGTACCAGCATATTAGAATAATTTACCATGATCTTTCACTTAAATAAATCTGAATTCAGTCACACGCACACAGTTTGTTTCTCCATCTTTCATATTGTCTTTTCCAACTTTCAAGGTCTTGACTTCTTAAAACTTTAATTTTTTTCTTTTTCATCAAAGTTGGATAGCCATGATTAAAAATGGAAAAGTCATGATTAAAGTTGCAATTGGAAAAGTCAAGCTTGAAGTTAAAAAGGTCATGATTGATGTTGAAATGGTCATGATTGATGTTGAAATGTCATGATCGAAGTTGGAAAAGTCAAGATTGAAGTTGGAAAAGTCAAGATTGAAGTTGGAAAAGTCAACTCGCTGGATTTACCAACCTTCAAATACAAAAAGTCAAGATCAAAGTTAAAATCCCAACTTTAAATTTTGCATTTTCAACTTGAAAGTTGGATAGACAAGAAGAATTCATAATTAGATTGACCAGCTTTTAAGATGGACATTTGCAAGCCACGAATCGATAGAAGTTGAAAGTTCTAATTTTATATAGGAGAAAAAACATAACGTGGTACTTATACAGTAGTACCGTAGATTTTAAGTTGTATTAACGTCCCAATAGAGATCTCACAATATTTTCAGGGAAGGGCTTCGAATTAGATCTTTACTCAGGTCTCAGGTCAATATGCAATGAGGGATCTTTATCGTTCTAACATCTGTCGTGACACTGAGCCTCGTTGTTAAAGTCTCTTTAGAAAGACAGTGTCTAGCACAAGTAGAAGGAACAGTACTAGTAGCTCATTACAAGTATGTTTTATCGAAATAGGTCAGCTGTGGACGGAGTGTCACGACCCTTCGATGCTTAATGTAAGAATGCCGAAAAAGGACTAATACAATTGAGCAATATGCCCTCTACTCCCTTCTCCCGAAGAGAGATTATGAAATGCGATTTCTTTTTCAGATTTTTTTTAGAAGTTTTTATCCTATGTAAATGTACAACAACTGATAAGGAGATGTATTATACAGCACTTTATAAAAAAATACTTGGGTTATAACTTTGAGCGGAATTACATTAATTTTCTTCATAGCTCAAATTCATTTTAAATACAATGTATATGTTTTTCAATTTAGCAATGACGTGCAAAATTTAACTTTTTAAAGCTCAAGAAATCTAGAACCAATGACAGTTCAATAAATATTATGACAAAGCTTTGTTATTGATGTTCAAGGTCCAAGGGTTAATTTGATATGTGCAGATCTGGGATTTGCAGAATAAATTGATAATTCTACCAATACGGAACGGTACCTGAAGAGTCTAAAATTTTTATTTGAATTCGTTAATAGTTCCATATTGACAATCCAACTCATGTTCACAACACCTGTTGGATTGACATTTGACTTGTTTCGTGTATTTTTTGATACGAAGTCAATGAACGTATGGCATTTAATGTAATTCGATCAATTAATTTAGTGTTTTTAAATTCTGCTTTTTTTCTTCCGTATTCTTTATTGGCGTTTTTTCCCTTGGAAATTTTAAAACATATACAGCCCAATAATCATACAAAAAAACCCTCCGTTTTTAAATTTATTTACAGCATTGTTTTGATAGAACATTTCTGACCTGTGTTACAAAAAAGATTCTCTTTTACTTTAAAATGGCATATACATGTATCTTCCTCAAATAATTTTTGAAAAGACGAAAACACTGAGGGGTTTTTTCTTATTGACTTACCTTAAGAAAGGAAGGATGCCTGCACTGCGACTTCGAATGCATCTTACAAGAAAAACTAAATTTGTACGTGGGGATGTTCGTGAAGAGTTTCTTGATCTTTTCTTCTCGTTCAAAAAACCCAGAGACAAAGGATATATATTTGTATCGGGTGTCTGTAAATACATGTTTACCATATTATTTACATATTTTTCCAGAATACAAGAACATTCAGTTACGAGAACAGGTCGTGGTTATATTTAAATTGTGTATTTTACAAGTTCTTCGGTATAAGTGGGTTTTGATATAAAGGATCACGACTGTGCATTTCTTTTAAAAACCAAATATCATTTTCTCGAGCTCTCTTTAACTGGGGAGGTAAATGAGGAAATGACGTGGGTGCGTGACGCGTCCCTCGTTTTCATCCGCATGTTGTTTGGAATATGTCATGAATGTTTCATATTCTTTCTTGGCGTGTACAAGAATTCGATGAACAAGAGATAAGAAAGATACAAAGTATAAAGTTTGATTAAACCTGTTTAATGGATAATCTGAATGCAAAATACATGATTTCTTACAGAGTTCACACATCTAATTTCCGATTTTTGGTCTCCGGGGAACGCGATCTCGACAAATCTTGGGATAAATCCAGCCCACTAGATTGCTACCTTGCACTTTAGGTAGCAGATTTAACAGATATGTATTGGGAAGTACAAGTCCCTGTATACAATAATTAATGTTCATCATACACAGCATGTTCTGAGCAAAACATGTTTTTGTCTGCATGAGTTTTTGTCACGAAAGTTAAGATATTAAAGGCTCTTCTTATCACAGTATTATTCTGATATATAATTCTTTTATTATTTATTTGCACTCAATGAAAACTTCTTCTCTTTTCAATGGATTTGCATGAGAAATGTAATATCAATCATGCAACCTTGGAAAGTTTAAAGATTTGAGTGTGTGAAAACCTTCCACTGGTTTCTTGAAGGCGGGAGGGGGGGGTACCATTATATGAGTAGGGCTCTGGTCCTCTTAACTATTATGAAATATGTAGGTAACACAGTACTTCCAGTGGAACAAATCAAATTGAGAGCAGAGCAAACACGGACCCCTAAAAACACCAGAGGTGGGATCAGGTACCATGCAGGAGTAGGCATCCTCTGTCGCCCGGTACAGCTCCTTGCTATGATCGGACAAAGGTAAAAAGAACTGAGAATATATTAAGAAGCCTTACAATTTGTACGAAAATATTCAGTCAATATTCGAATTAAGGAGTCGATAGGATGTATTATATTTACTATCAAAGCTGTTGTTTACAATAGAATTTGCGAGAAGTTAATATTAATATCACCCGATGTCCGTCGTCCGTCCGTCTGTATAGCTGTCCGTCCGTCTGTAAAATTTTGATATTTTCGACTTCTCAAGAACCACTGGGCCAATTTTAACCAAACTTGGTACAAAGCATTCTTGGGTAAAGGGGAGTTTAAATTGTTAAAATGAAGGGCCTAGTCTCCTTACAAGGGGAGATAACCAAGAAAAGACAAAAATAGGGTGGGGTCATTTAAAAATCTTCTTCTTAAGAACCACTGGGTCAGGAAAGCTGAAACTTATGTGGAAGCATCCTTGGGTAATGTAAATTTTAAATTGTTAAAGCCATGACCCCCGGGGGTAGGATGGGGCCACAATAGGGAATCCAAGTTTTACAAAGAAATATATAGAAAAAATCTTTAAAAATCTTCTTCTCAAGAACCACTTGGCCAGAAAAGCTGAATCTTATGTGGAAGCATTCTGGGGTAGTGTAAAATCTAAATTGTTAAAACCATGACCCCCAGGGGTAGGGCGGGGCCACAATAGGGAATCCAATCTTTTAACATCTTTTTCTAAAGAACCACTGGGCAAGGAAAGCTGAAACTTATGTGGAAGCATTCTGGGGTAGTGTAGAATCTAAATTGATAAAAGTATGACCCCCGGGGGTAGGGTGGGGCCACAATAGGGAATCCAAGTTTTACAAAGAAATATATAGGAAAAATCTTTAAAAATCTTCTTCTCAAGAACCACTGGGCTAGTTGAGCTGAAACTTATGTAAAAGCATCCTGGGGAAATGTAGATTCTAAATTAATATAATCATGACCCCCGGGGGTAGGGTGGGGCCACAATAGGGAAATCCAAGTTTTACATAGACATATAAAAGAAAAATCTTTAAAAATATTTTTCTCAAGAACCACTGGGTCGGGAAAGCTGAAACTTATGTGGAAGCATCATAGGGTAGTGTAGATTCTAGAGTATAAAACTCATGACAGGCGAGGGGCTAGGGGGCCACAAAAGGGGAAATCTGGTAAAGAACTGCATCTCCAAAGTTACTCAGGTGAGCGATGTGGCCCATGGGCCTCTTGTTTTAAATTTACTTCTCATCTTATTATTCAGAAAATACAAAGTGGCATTTCTATTTGCTTTGACTTTGCGTGCATTCATTCTGATTGATCATCCGCACATTATATGCAATTAGAACAAATTCGGACAGACTCGTGTGCATGTTGTCAGTGAGGGTCACGCTATTTAGTGTATCGTCTCCGAGCGAGCCCTCATGATTTTCTTTCTTGGTTGTTCTTTGTTACATCTGATATATTATTTTCTACACGTACCATACACATTATACATCTTAAAAATTAAGTATTTTGTACATATTCAATTGATTGACATAAATAAAATTGTCAATTGACAAAACCTCAGATGATTTAACATATAATAAGAACATGCCGATTTCGATTCTTTTTTGATCTACAGTCTTTTTATTATTTATGAACACGTCAAATTCATCATAACGTTTTAAATTATATGCACGGAAAAAAGTAGATCGCTTACACAATAGGTAAAAAGGAATTAAAGCTCTTAATCATTAGGCGATATTTTAATAATTTCTACATATGTTCCTGTCAAATGATGTCTCCATTTATCATTGTTGAAAATCTAATAAATTCCCGTTCATTTATCACACCGAAAACCACGGCCACCAAAAAACTACCACTAGAAGAATTTCTTACATTGTAGTGCACCTTATATATAAATAATAATGATGAATATTGTTGCAAATCAGACGGACTATATTCTAAATTTAACCCCAATTCATGTGCTTTGGACATGAGAGGCAATTTTTTTTTAGTTATCTAAAATAAGAAAGAGTATTTGAAAAAAAATTACATTTAGAATTTTTAGCATATTAAATTCATTACTTAATTCATGAACAAAGTGTTTTGTAGATGGTTTTGTTGATTTAGTTGTCAATTTGCAGTCTCTCTCTCTCTCTCTCTCTCTCTCTCTCTCTGACGCAAAACACAATTCGCAGCTTGTCAAATTAAACTTGGTTAATCTTGTTTTTCCTATAAATCAAAACTTTGTGAGGATAACATCTAAGAAAGTGATAAATGTGTTTTGATCATTCCAAAATGTAATTAACAAATATTTTTTAACCAATGATGTTCGTTTTGTTTAATACTAAAAAGACAAAAATAAACACGTCACATTTCGGTCTGGCGACGAACACAAATTTCTTTTCTATTAATTGTATTTTTATTCACAGTATACACTTCTAATTACTTAATAAAGATTCCAACTGTTTATTGATTAGAATGTTAATTAATTATAACGCTTAGAAAAAAGAAAATTATGCAAGCTGCTTTATTTGTCATCATCAGAGGAAGAAATGGGGAGAAGAACTGTCAGATCTGTATTAAATTGTAGAAAGGTGATTTCCTTTCGGATTTTGAACGGAGACCGATAAAATTAGATAAAACTTTGAACATAATTTAACACCGTTTGAACATGACTGATTGTCTAACACAGAAAAATATGTCTCTTGTCTTGTAGAAAAAAAAATCTGCCTGTCAGTTTGCTGTCGTTCAACTTCATTGTTTCATGAATACTAACTACTCTTATATAAGGTTTCGAATTTAGAGAAATGGTGATTATTAAGTTATTAATCTTACCTTTTTTTTAAATATAAGGAAATCGACATTTTTCCCATCACCCCCTCTACCTCCAACCCGAATGTTTTCGAACAATTTTGGGAACGTGAAAAAAATTAGATAACGATCTTTAATTAATCTCAAAAATATATATTAACAAAACAATTTTGAAAAGAGAGCATAAATCAGGAAACTCTGGAAATTCCAGACGCGGGATTTGGTGCCAAAGAGGAGAAAGCATACCCTGTTGACCAGTCACACCCGCCGTGTGCCCTTTGTATTGATCAGATAATACTAGACGGAAGATTCCTGAATAAAATGCAGTATAAAACAAGTCAGCCAAAATACGACTCAATATTTAAACAATAAAATGCTTTCTTTGTTTGTTATTACTGGAATTAACGGAAGCGGCTGTTGCAGAAAAAATACATAACCCGCGTAAGCGGGTCATGTAAATTTTTTTCTGCAATAGCTGCGACCGTTAATTCCAGTAATAACAAAAAAAGAACGACATTTTATTGTATATATTTATATCTGTTTAAATAATCATTTAAAGTAGGATTAAAAAGATTAATCATTGTATTAATGATGCGAACGTCTTTATATGTTTCATTGATGGAACAGCCACTGATCAAGAAATCTGTACAGGCGACATGCCTAATGTAGTTCATGCAGTGATTAACGCAATGGGTTTTCTTAAGAAATAAAGGAGAAAATATTCAGTGGATGTAAATATAAGATATACAGGTATTTTGCTAATAAGGTCATGATAACGACCTTGGAATTTACAAACTGCTACTCTAAACAATGCTGTTGAAATCTCTATAACACAAAGCGTATCATTTTGCTCTTGAGTTTCGAACAAGTTGGAAGATGTATATACTGGTGATAGAGGGATATTACTATATAAATGAAGAAAGGTCATGATGAAAAAACTGGTCATCTCGTTCGCGATTCCACCTAGTTGTACGTTGAACTTTTGGGTCTATAGTAAGCAAAGCATCCAAATATGTCCAAACTGATACGGCAGACTCTGCGGTGTCTTGAATTCCAAGTTCAATGGGATACATCGAATCGACATACATGTGTTTAAACGGAATTAAAACATGACTGTGACGTAAACCTTTTGTTTGCGTTGTCCATTCTATAGCTTAGTGTTGAGCTAACTCCCCTAACAATCCATTAAGTCACCTGTAAGTGTCCATTCTTTTTGGAAAACTGTCCATTCTTTTTAAGAATGGACAGTTTTTTCAATAAGAATGAACAGTTAAAAACAAACAGAATGAACAGATAAAACAAACAGAATGGAGAGTTACAGGTAAACCTTAGCATGTGCACAAGAGGGAAACAAAAACAAATTAATGTATTAAATAAATATGATTTAATGTACATGTGAATAACAAAAAGAACTTGGATATATAAGTTAATCCAGAACACAGTTTCTGCATCGGATCTGTTCGATTTTACACATTTAAATCCATGAGTAATGCACATTATTTCAATTCACAAAACTTGAATTTAAATGACACAATTTCACATTTGATTAAGATTTAGGAAGCATCATTCCCTGAAGTAGGCTTATATTAAATCCATCACCCAGAAAACAGTTTGCAGTATGAAAACTACACTGCTGCAGTGAATATTTCGGTAGCAAATGATCAAATTTGAAACATTTCCAGATTTGATTTGATATACATTTTCAGGTCGAAGTTTTGGGCCATGGCTTTCCAACACTCGGAACACAATTTGCATTTCACCATTACACTGCTGCAATTAATATATCCTCAAAAACTGAATTCGAATAGAAAAAAACAGATTTTCCGGTTTGAATTCGAAATATCTGTATTTGTCGTCGAAGTTTTGAGGGGATAAAAGATTGGATAATATTTTCTTTTACGCTTACTATTCTCTGTTTTCAGATCAAAGTATCACTGGTTGTGTGCATCTTTTGGTTTCAATTCGATTTCGATACTGTCAAATATTCTCTCCGTCGGATGGAAACATGTTTGCCTTTACAACGCAAAATATAAACTGATTTTGGGGAGTTGCATTCTTATATATAAACTAGCATCCCCCGAAATCCACCTGTAACTGTCTATTCTTTAGACAAAGACCTTTTGTTATTTGCAACTGGAAACACAATGGCTATTCAACAAATTGCTGTGCACCCCAAGTTTACCTGCAACTGTCCATTCTGTAAACAAAGAATTTATAGTATGTGTGCTACCTGTTTTGCACATTTTTTGTTACATACATGTATTCAGAACAAAGAGAATCATGTTTTAAGTAGGAGAAAGGCCTCATACGGCCCTCGATTAGTTCTTTCTCTCACAGAATGGACAGTTTGAGGCCTTTCTCCTTTACGTAAATTGATAATACTTAAGTTAATTACTTAGACATTTTGTTCCGTAAGGAACATAATAGTAAGCCATCGATGACAATCCTCCAACGAACTCGATTCTGAGCTGGTTTAGGTGCATCCTGCCAGGCCATGTCCTGTGTCTTTTTTAACTCTTACTCCAAGCTACGCCTTCAGGTGTTTCTTGGACGTCCCCTCTTCCTTTTGCCATGTGGGTTCAAAGTCAGGGCTTGGTGTGTGATGCTAGACACAGTAGTTACTTCCTTAACGTGTGTTCAATCCAACCCCACTTCCTCTGTCTTAATTGTACGTCCATTGGTTCCTGCATGTCTTGCTCTCTTCCATAGTTCTTCTTTGGAGATCCTTTCAGGCCATGGGATGTTGAAGATGCGCCGGAGACAGGTGTTGTAAAATGTCTGGACCTTCTGCAGGGTTGTTTTGGTCAACCTCCACGTCTCTGAACCATACAATAGGACGGACTTTACATTAGAGTTGCGGATCCGCAGTTTGGTGGTAATACAAATGTTCTTTGAGGCCCAGATGTTCTTTAACTTGGTAAATGCAGTTCTTGCCTTGCCAATTCTTGACTTGATGTCACGGTCTGTGTCTGTCCACCACACACCCTAGGTAGGTGGACTCTTCTTTGATGGGCTCACCACCAACTGTGACTGGTGTTTGGACAGTGGTGTTTCTGTTTTAAACTGATAATACATCGTCGGTATATCTAAATATTGAGTTGGAGGCCACAGCAAGTGTTTTCTTCTTCTCGTGTTTTTTTTTTTAAATAACATTCTGCCTCTTATGAATATAATAACAGGTCGACTTATATAGGAGCACAATTTGTGTTCAGCGGAATTCCTAAGAACTGGTCTATGAGGACTATATAGTGTTGTCAGTGAGGAACCCCTCTTGCATCCTTATCAATTTAATGTATGATAAATCTATTATCTTGAAGATATGAGTTTGAAAATTTAAAAATATTGAAAATATGCAAAATATCAAAATATAAATGATGTTAGAAATTGCATTAGTTCAAAACATTAAAAATATTATCAGAAAAAATCATTTAAAATATTCTAGTTAATTTTTTTTAATGTAAGCAACGCAAAGAAGGAAAACATGCGAATTTAGTAGTTAACAATATAACTTGAAATGAGTTAGTCTTCAGTGTTTTAGCATAAAACACACTTCAAACTCTCATTCCAAGCGCTTTCAAAGAAAAAGAAGAAAATGAATTACATAAAGTCTTAATTGTCAGAAGGAACTCAGTTGACAGAAATGTTGTATTCTATGATTTAGAGTGCAGCTGCTAGACATGTATGAATTTGATCTAAATTTAGGTATTAATATCAAGCACGGCCTTGCACATACTTTGTCACCAATGCACAATTTTGTGCCAGTATAGACTGCCATGAATATTTTCTTTGTATTCACTATACATACTTTATATTTGAAGGATCATCATTTAAATGACTTTCTTTTATACTTCATGTCATGGAGAACTGTTTATAAAAAAAATCTGGCCATGTTTTACTGTATTTATCTATTCCAGGCGCGTAGCCAGGCGTACGTTTGTACACAAAAACGTCCACATCATTTTCAAAAAAAAAAAAAAAAAAAAAAAGAAGAAGGAGAGGAGAGCGAGGCAGGCGTAATATTGCAAAGCGTACCCATCATTTTTGCAAAATATTAGTAAATAATTTCAAAAATAAAAAAAATACTTAGAAATATTAAGAATTAACGATAAAAAAAATGAAAATCAACCAAATCAGTTTTAGTGGAAAATACGATATTATACACCTCACTGAAATCAAAAGATTTTCCCGGATTAATTTTGGTTTACTATCGAATATTGCTGAAGTGTAATAACATTCTTAAAGAGCTTCTCTATTGTAGTTGTCACACAATAAAACCCCAGTCGGTTCCCTTAAAACAAACGACAGTTGTATTTAATGCCAAAAATTTCAATTTCTATAAATGGAAATGACTTCCAATCGCAATGCCTAACTTCTGAAACGGGTAACCCCCAACCCCCCATTTTAACTTAATATCGGATTCATGCGAGACTTCAAAAATCATAATTCAGCTTTATATATATGAACATCAAAAATCGAAAAATTGGTAAAATTCAGTTCAACCTTAAAAAAATAATAATAAGGCCTATTTAAGTATTGACATTTGTACACTACCTTAAAACCTGTAGTATATTTTACTTGTTTT
This sequence comes from Saccostrea cuccullata, assembly GCF_032062105.1. Taxonomy (NCBI): domain Eukaryota; kingdom Metazoa; phylum Mollusca; class Bivalvia; order Ostreida; family Ostreidae; genus Saccostrea; species Saccostrea cuccullata. Next base: position 170,676 of record NW_026935858.1, on the reverse strand, counting down.
TATAATTGTTGCAAAAAGTTTAAGATACCAAATTTGTGAATATTTATGAACATTCACTTTAAAATGTTTACAATGTACATAGGTAATGTGCAAGAAAATGTGTTGAAAAGAATTCTTCTGTCTTTGTTATTTTCAATTTTTAGAGAGTAATTCTTAATATTAATGTAAGCCTAGCTAACTATCAGTCAATTACGTGGTCTGTTTACACCAGTCAACCACTCTAACCAACTATCGTATGTTACCATACGTATTTTGTCGAGCTTCCAAAGTCTAAAATTGTTTTAGTGGGTTTGCTTTTGGACAGATCTTTTCTCATTTTTGAGTGACTGTCCGCATTTTGTACAAGGAAAGAACAGACCTTAAATGTGGCTGCGTAACAAACTGAAAAAGTGCAAGAAAAATGCTATTAAAAGGGTCAAACATGCATATCGAAATCGTCAAAAATTAACCAGCTTCCGCGGACTTCTCCAACCCAGCCTTATGGCGGCCCCTAAAAAAAACAGCCTATCCCTGGTAGGCGTCCACATCAAATGTACCCTGGCTACGCCCCTGTTATTCTCTATGAGTCAAACAATTTTTCTACCAAAATAAGCTCTAATAATGAAAATACCTTCAACAGTAATGAAAAAACTCATCTGATCATACTGCATATTAGGTGGAACTTTGCGGATGACATGCGCACTCGACAATGACAATTAGCCGAAAACTTGCGACTTTACTGTAAACAAAATTCTAGATATAATATTTGTGCTGATCAGATAAGATCAAGGTTCAAACCCCCTCCTTTATACTTTTGGGGGAAAAAATTGCTAAAACGACCCCAGAAATAAAATATGGAACATACAAATAATAAATAAAAGAAATTAATATTAAGGTCTTCATGTCTTGATTTATTAGCAGACATTAAATATGTAACTGGAATGAGTTTTTTCGTAATTTATGACTTGAAGCATTACTTCTATGACCCGAGTCCAGTTATTTCTATAATCAGAGTTAAAATGGGCATTTGCTTTATTTATCTGAACCCCTCAATCATTTTAATCATTATTTTCCAAGAATTTTTTTAAAATGCCTGCGAATATATCAAAATAATAAATCAGAAAATATATTTTAAATAATGAAATGTCGTGAATTTTTAAAACTAATAATGTTTACCATTTCAATGAAGATAATTCATCAGTAATTTAAGATGGTCACAAAACCCACGAATCAAAATAAATCAATAATCTTAATTGCATTATTTGACTTCTGGCTATCATTAGAAACGCTCAATACTAATTATTGATTAATAAACTTTAAATTTATACAGACTTTTGATGTACAAACGTATCACGTCGTAACTCTCACCAGTATTTGGATAAAATAACTTAATTAATGTTGGGTGGAAAACAGTACCAGGGCGTACCACTGAAATATTATTCAATACTTTAACTGTTTTTTAGTACATTGTTTTGCCTAATCTTACCCACTGACAGAGTTTTAGCTTTGAAAGTTATCAAGATAAAAAAAGGAATAAATTGTTTTATATTTTTATGTCAAATTTTTATTGAAAGCTTAAAAATAATAGTCTTTCATAGGGGTTTTTGTAGCTTCCAAAGCCTGACACGACTAAAAACCACAACTGATTTGGAAGAAAATATAATTTAACTCTTTGTTAGTGAAATATAAATATTTTATATTGAAACGTATGAAATGTTTAATTACCGCATTAATGAATAAATATGCATCGGATATTTTTCTTAGAAATAATAAAAATATTCTTCTCATATAAGAATTTGAAGTATGAGAGAAAAATAACAGAATAGAAACCCAGTGGGGAGTGAAGGGGAGAGATCAGTTTAAATTGTCTTTTGATGTTAAAAGTAGCTTCCGTTGTCTATACAATTTAGACGGGGGAACTCAAAAAAAATGTTTAGATATTTCTCGCCATGCACTTGAATGATTGAAATGAAAAATAAATACACTTTTTTGGAAATGAGATCTATCTAAGAATGAAGGATTTTCATAACATTATCAATACTTGGAACTATGATATCTTAAGGGATATTGTCACTACATGTATTCAATCACAAATAAGACACCAGATTTACTGTCTGTGTATGAAATTGAATTGAAAATAAAATATTGAAACGAAGACGTCGACTACATGTCAAAAACAAAAAAGAATTGTGCGTACATGTAAATGCTTAATTATGCTTCCGTATACTTTTTAAAAAAGCGTATTTTTCCAAGAAAAAGAAGCAGACAAAGATGCATATATATGTGCAAAAGATTGATTAAATGCGCACTTATTAAATCACCTTTTAACATGTCTTATTTCCTTGAGATTTATTCCAGTTAAGAAGGTTTTTGACTCAATTAGAAGTAACATTTCCCCTTGCACAAATTACATAATTATTTCGCATATATTATCATTTTATTCTTAGTTATGTGAACATACTTTTACTGACCCGCCCTACTTTCTTATTTTTAACACGCCAGAATCCGGTTATTGTGTTCACTTTTCGTTGTAATGCGAAAAATTTAAACAATATGATTCCTTACTGTCCTGCAGTAAAAAAAAAAAAAGAGAAGAGAATTTTTAAAGAGTACTGAAGTTTTATAATTTTGCCCCCCCCCCCCAATCAATTCAAGTCCCAGTGAGTTTCGTTTTTCTGGTTTTTCTTTAATTCGAAATTAAAGATAAACAATTAGATAATAATATCTTAAGCTGTCAATCATCATTTGGCAAAGAACAATGTCATACATTTTAGTTTTAAAGTTTCATCAATTTTGTATATCTTTATATGGAGCTCTACTTCTAAAGGAGATCAATATAGTCTAAAAATGGCCACAACCACCCTGCCCTCTTGAGCAGAATATTTTCTAATGATTGCTTGACATATGGAAAGGGTTAAAGGGAGAGGTCATTTGATTGACTAAGGTGGTTGACTCAAAAATCGGACCGAGATCGAAAAATGGAAAGATTAAAGTGCCAGAAAAACGGAAATTAGCCGAAGGTTTAATATCATCTGAAAAACAATCATTAATATTTCATGCTAAAACTTTACAGTTAAAAACACACATTTTTAGAGAAAAGGAATTAATACACATTATAAATTCAGCTGTTTTTATCTGATAATATTTGTAAAGTACACTTTTTGATGAGTTATTTTTTTCAAAGTAGACAGAATATTACTGAACTGTTATCCATACATCTTTGATTTATTATTCACTATTATGTCGGCATATTTCGCCTCAACAAATTAGAAATAATCATTAGATCAAATTATTAATTAACATGATTAGTATAATCCCTCGAATTCATCTTTCGTTTTTTCATATCATCCTGTTTCATAAAAGAGCAATTTTCTATCGCAAATAAAAATTTAATGTTAATTGCGATTGAACTGTATTTTAATTACACTCTGATTTAGTTAAACACCCAGGAAATAGAGAATATATCAGGAATTGGAAACTAAAAATATTTTTTTCAAACGGGGAGAAAGCAAAGATAAGGGAAAAGTGCAAACGAATTTTCATCAAAGATTTGTTTTACAGAGCCTGAGGAATTTGTCTGAGTTAGGCTAATTCTTAAAACAGAATATGTTTGTGAAACATTATGTAGAAAGTCTCTTTCATTGTGAAATTCAGTTAATCCTAATTCCTTTTCATTTATTCAATAAACGATACTCACAGACATGTAACAAGTTATAAAGACGAATCTAAAAAATTCATACATTAAACAAGGTATTGCAAATAGCGAAATACTTTTAAATTAAAACAACTTTTTTTATTCGTAAGAACGACTATTTTATTTAAAACGAAAGTCAAGGTAAAAATGTTCAAACTAAAACTATCTAGCTTTAGCTATAAGAAAATATATGAAATTAATAGAAATAAATTTCGAAAAAGCATCGACACTTCCCCCCAAAAATGCATGGGTCAAGAATAAATAGTGCATATTGAGATATCCGAACAGGCACGGTACTGCCCTACCGTTATTTGAAATATCTAAACTATGGAATTAGAATACATGTAAATGTCTTATTTTTCAAAAATAATATTTTTTTTAATTTATTACAAATATGTCACAGACCATCCTAATGATATGGAAATAAGGGAACGTTCTTTCAATGAATTTACCCTCGTTCTTAGGAATGTAACTTCTAATCGTGCTAAACACGATTTCGACATGTGCCTTCGCAGGTTTGCTGACATAAATCTACTAACTGTCATAATCCCGAATATTTTGAAACAAAACAGATTATTTCTGAGAAGCACTATATGTTCAATCCATAAGTCAAGTTGTTAAATATCCATGAATTAGCGGAAGGATATGTAGGAGGTTGAAAGTGATATGGCCGAAGCGTAGGACCAACCGCAATTTCAAATCGGAACTAATGTCAGATTTCATATCCGCAGCAAAAGCCAAAAGACGTGAGGACGACAAGAAAATGTTGCATTAAAGATGTGCTTTTAAAGTGTCAAATCAAGATTACGGCGCCCCCTTCTGAGAAATGACAGCAAAAGAGTTGAAGAGAAATGACTGGCACGTCCAAATGCATTAGCCAGAATTTGAAATACATGTATAAACTGACCGATAATGTTTGGAGGAAAATGGTTTAAGACTTAAAATTTTTATTCATAATTTCAAAAATATTTCACGAACTTAACATAAATTTCCAAAACTACTGTATCATAATTATACTAACTAAGTTTATTTCATTTCAAAAAGACTTAACTAGCCTTAACCGAATCATTTGAAGCTTTTTAGCTCTAGAAACTGACAAATAGGCCTACCGGAATGCAGAACTTTAAAACATGATATCCTGTTTCAACAACTCAAAGAAATGTAATCCGTTTTCAATATTAATTTCATTTAATCAAATGAAAAAATTCAGATAACAAAGTGATCGTTCTAGAAAATCTATAAACAAGACATGTACAGATCTCTGAGCAAGCTTAAACGCAGACCACCGGAAATTTCAGAGTTTTTATATGGTGCCTAGGATGATTGATTTTAAATTGTTTAACGTCCCACTCGAGAATTTTTCACTCATATGGAGACGCCACCACTTGCCGTTGGAGAGCTGCAAAAATGTTGTCCTATACTTCGCACTCAGGGCCAATGAGCAGGCAGGAATCTTTTTCGTGCCAGCACCTACTGCGACACGGGACCTCAGTTTAAACGGTCTCATCCGTAGGACCGGTCTCCACATACCATAGTGGGATTCGAACCCTCTACGTCAAGATCAACTCCTTACTTTGAGACTCTAGAGCAGACACTCTAACCACTGCCCTACGCAGGCGACTCAGGTACATAGAAGGATTAAGCATCCAAGTCTAAGATGTTCTTTGCAGAAAAAGTTCAGTTTAACAATGATCTACTTTGTACAAAAATGTACATGTTAGGGGTATATTTTTACCAGTTTCGTTTCATAAAAAAATCGTAAGGATATCATTGACATTCTGCCAAGATTGTTTTCTGCATTACAATCGATGTTATTTTGGCTTTTCATTCTTTATTGTTTTCAATGCTGATCTAACTCGACCAACAGTAATAATTAGAAAATAGGAAATGTCTTGTGGGCCATAATCATCGTGAGTAACTGCATCACAGAGCTCTGCAAGCATGTAGTTTGCCTTGTCAGACAATGGTTTTAATTAGGCTTACATACCGCCGATGCTGAAAACAATGGCCCCTGACACGCTAGCCTTAATAAGCAGTCTCTTTGCGTTTCCTTAAATGGAACGTAAAAAAGCAAACAAATTGTGGGGGTTTGGGAAGAGAATATTGAAAATCAAGGGTTAACGGTAGTTTAAACTGCATTTATTTGTTGCTAATGTAGTCCAATTGATTGAATTTTCGACGTAACCTGTAGTTATGTCTTTGATTGTTTGCAGCATTCCAAATACCAAATATAAACAACCTCTTAGAGAAATGAAGGGGTTATGCGCTTCCACGACAGACACGAGATAAAATACTCTTCGACAACGTATAGTTATGTACCTCTAATTGAAGCCATCTTGGAGCTCGGAGGAATCATGGAGACAGAGAAATCATGTTAAGACCTCGTCCAAAACCCTTTTCTTCCTGCCATTATGTGGACCTTGTGATGGAATTAGACACGATGACGAATTGGGGCCACGGTACTGACGAAAAGAGGACAGGATTTATGACGGTTTGGCTAAATGGAATTCTCGAGTATTGACCTTAGGTTTGTCGAGATCAGAGTACTAGAATGTACAATACTCAAAAAATTGGTAATCAAACGACAATTAAAATTATATGATGGTAATGAAAAAAAACTGAAGGTTTCACTTGAAAGTTGTGCCCAAATTGGTTGTTGTGAGCGTTTAAATATCAATTAAAAGTTTGATATTTCGCAACCTTTGAGGTTTCATTGAATTCTTAATGCCAGCTGAAAAGGAAACACAGGCAAGCATATGTCACACAGAAGATGTATTAAAATGTGTTGTCCCGTTTTAAATGTACTGAAAACAGAGTTAGGTGTTTACTGACTGACAACAATTAACATCACAATTATCGATGCACTTGCGAAGTATGTAAATGTTTCAGCATGTGCATAGTATCGTACAAACATAGATACATCTGTTCTGCATGCTCTACACGGTATATACTTCAACTGACCGTCATCTGTGGTGTATTTTGATATTGAGGATCGTCCATGAGCCCCCTCTATCAGTCGAACAAACCATAACACGGTGGTTATCAAGAGTTTTCAATGTTAAATGAACCCTTGACAAAACCTGACATCCACTTATGATTAAGTTATCATAGAACAAATACTGTTCAACTGATAAGTCCAATTTCAAATTATGATATATGAGTTACCACCACTCTATTTACACAATAATTTTGACATAAAATGAAAATCAAATCACTTCTCTTCTGATAGTGAAAAGCCATGAACTAGCTCTAAACTCAACAGGGGTTTGATATTAATACATCTTTTTGATACTTCAGTGATAAAAGAGGAACTCCCTAATCGCAAAGAATATATTTCTTCTTGTTCTGTGCTGTGAAATGTTTGTTTTATAGCTAATATATATGACGTATCACTGATAATTTATAACAATATAGCATCGGGGTCATATGTCAGCAAGCTATTTCAAGAATCGCAGAAAATAAAAACTCTCTTTCTTAGCTGATAAACAACTGACAGCCATACCAGGGACCACCTAATATTATTTTTTTTAATTTTTTAATGAGCACATAATATATTCTCTTAGTCATTCGTCAATCTCTACTCAATTCCTTGAAATCGATAACAATTGACAGAATATTGAATAAAAATCGCCATGTCTTTCTGCATGGAGTCCAAATTATGTTTCAAATGGAATGCAAAATCTATCAATCATAAAATGAACATGGAGTAAAATTCCTAACCTGATTTTATAGATACATAATTATTTAAATGAACTTATCGTTTAAAATGTATATCATGATTAAGCATATTTTGAAAAATGTTGAATATTTTAAAATATGCAAACCTCTGATGGCGTTTTCCTGCTCTCTGATTTTTGATTGACAACACTTTGTGTTGTAGCCAAAAGAAAAGAAAACGTGACGTAGTGTCTTCAAAGAAATGTGCACTTAACACTTTTGATTTCTTTTTAGGACAAGGTCATGAATGCAGGAAAAGTTACTTTGGCAGTTGAAGCTCATCCTACCTGGACTTGGACTAATGCTTGGACTTCGTTGGTGAAAACTTCCAAAGGAAAAAAAATATTCACCAGATACAGTTAGTCGTTAGAGACCAAGATCGTTTTAAGACAAGAAGCTTCACATTTATATATAGCTTACTTTAAAAAAGTCTATAGTTTACATAATCTAGAAATTCACAAAACAAAGACCCGGAACAAAAGGTGCTTCCTTAAAATGTTCAATTTAGCTTAAATTTTCAGGAAAAGTATCTTGAACAGTAACAGTTTGGAGATGGTCGAGTAACAGTAGCTATTAAGATTAGTTTAGTCGAAATTTTGTTTAAAAAACATGTTGGTGTCCTTGCTCGCGTTCACGCATTGAACGCAATATGGATAAGAGTTCCTTCTGTATCAAATAAGAGTCTATCAAATGCACTTTAAAACTACTAATAGTGCGATTATACAAACGCCATGAATGGACTTTTGTTTCATTCATAAAATTGGCCAGCTACATTGTAAACAAAGCTTGTTTCACCTCCAGACTATTGACGCCTTACGGAGACCTTGTCCGGTTTACTGGACGTAAGTCAACATCGGGGTATCTTCCTCAAACACTACTATCTATAGTCTGTCATCTGTCAATCAATGGACACGTCCTCAAATCAGCTTACAGACCAGGGTACTATGTGCCAAAGATGGACAGTATACAAGGATCCATCTTATTGTATAATTTTATAGAGTAGACGCCTTCGTTGTTAGCGCTATTGAGTTTGTCTTTCTGCGCATGCTTGACGTCAGGGTATTCTGTAGGGTATTCTGGGTATTGACTATATGATAGATAAACTGTACCATGTTGATTTCGTTTTAATTATATGTTGATGAAGTTTTATTTTTTGACAACATCATTGAGATATACAAGTATTTGGTGAATATTTTGAATGTTTCTCTTGGATTTTCATGTGAAGGAACTTCCTGAATTTCATATCATGGTAATACCTGCAACAGATGGACGTTATGCAAGAAACCTCTGTTCAGGATTGATCTGCTTAAATTGTTGTACACACTAAGTCAAATTTTGACACCTGATAAATATTCCAAGCATATAGTAACCCTTTGTTCCTTTGATTATGTATAAAGTTGAATACTTTGCTGTTAAGCTGATTTGACAACAGCAATTACATGTAGATGTACATTTAGCTGAACAACATTTAAATTGAATCTTTCTCTTTAATTAAAATTTGAATAAAAACTGTCATTTAAGCCCTATTGAAGATAAATAAACATGAACAAGGACTGAGACATGGCGTCACAAACAAAAAGTCTGTCTTTATGTTTTAGTAGTTTTTCACTCTAACTTTGCACTATTTATGTTTGAATTTAAAAAGAGCTTGTACTCCTGTATAAAATGCGCTTAAAATTTGAGAAATTTTGAACTAGAATCAAGTACATATACATAGATGTCATTGAAATTGTAAGATTTAATTGTTTATCAACAGAGCTTTTTGCAGAATATATTTTGTTTTAACTCCCTGAGCTACTGAAAAGGCCAATGATGAATTAGAGCGCGATAGACAAAGTGCACACGTGAAATGTATCTGAAATATATAGGTTACCAATATCTAATTAGACATCAACATTGTTATATAAAATGTTAAGTCGTCACCTCACCAAAACTCACGTTGTCTGAAAAGAAAATTAAACATGCACCATAAAGTGAATTTCATAAATAAAACCCTAAATAAACAATTTTAAAGTTGCCGTTTTCTTTTTCTTCTGATAAGTTGGGGGTCTGGTGCGAAGATTATGTAACCTGTCAATCTCTGCCATCAATGTATCATCATATTCCAATCTCTAAAAGTTATATGATTAACTATTAAAATTTGGTGGAACGTGCCGAAATGCATGTTACGCAAAATGGTTACATCTGGCCTGCCTGTAAGATTATGACAGTTACAGAGGATTGCTGTAAAAGCCTATAATTTATAATTTTGCTTCCAGTTGAACACAGATATATAAGTGTCATTTAACACCATTTTCTAATGATGTTCTGTTATCTTTTCGACGTGATATTTCGTCAAACACACTGTAATCAGCTTGTAATGGATGTTTCACGACAGACTTTCAAGTTTTTAACCTAAATCTTTTTGCTGATAACACATGTTGACACCCTTAAGACGTACATTTTTTGCCAAATCTTTTTCCCGCTACCTAGGACAGGAAAAGTGCAAAACATAAATAAACTCAAATGAAAACTTTGAAATATTATTCTTATCTTTGTATTTTCGTTGCAATTAAAATTCAAAAACGTATTTTGATACTAAACAGACTTTTTCTAAACAGCAGCGCCAACTTTCAATCTAGTATATCCCGAGATTAGTTCTGACACTTATGTGTGAAAAGTTAGAAAACATACAAAGAAAAGGGGTTTAAAAATCCGACATATATGTCTGATGTCAGAGAGATCAGTTCTCGTCTGACTCACGCGAGAAAGTGCGTTACCGGGATCCTTTGCATCATCAATGTATATTTCCTCAGCGGCACCTAACAGCAGATCGAAGAATCTTGCCCGTCTTTCCGTTTCGTTGTCTTATTCCCAAGAAACATCAGCAAGAGCCCAGTAAGAAATTGGTTCTTCGTCCTGTGCAAATTGGCTGAAACGATTTAATTAAACCTTATCAGCTCCAAATCACTGTCGAGTTGAGCTTTGTACCAAGACGAGAACCAACCAGGAAGGACTTATGGAATCGCTGGGTAGCATTGTTTTCGCTAGCATTCCGACATCAAAACTAATTAAATGAATAAATACTTGACTGAGAATCCATCAAGATTCTAGAAATCAATGAATCTCGGGGGATTATGTGTTAATTTCACGATAAAAGAAACAATAATTAAACATCAGCTAACAGTCCATCGGCGGCGCGGACTTGGGCAATATCTACAGCCTCTGCCCCGTGATATATACTTGTTAACCCGTCAGCGCAAATGAAATCTAATCAAAGATGGTGTGTACTTTCACGCAACGCAACGAAGATGTCACAATCTGTTTTTACACTAAATACATTAGAAGGAGAATTAATACTTTTCCTCTCGAATAATCAACGTTATTTCTATATCCAATAACTGTTTGTTTAATATCATTACTTTTTCTCGTATCGATTAACAGAGATTGTAAAAAAAAAAAAATAATAGATTTGAAAACAACTTTGTTTTTCTTTTCTTTAAAAGTCAGTCGAATAGTGCAAATAAATTCCACAGAAAGCTTTACATGCATTTATACATATAATAATCAATACTAGTTCATACTTACAATTGTTTTGTTTAAAAAAAAAACAAAAACAAACCCCCCAAAAAAATCCCCAGAATTGTTGATATCTTTATGGTACTTCAACACACAAAAATCGTCTTTTTTATACAAAGTTAACATTTCTTACAATTAGTAATGCTTATTATTTTTTTTTTCAAGTATAATGTAGATCCCAAGACCATTTTAAAAATAATTTGGGTTTAAAATGTAACTTCTATCGTATGTTTGAATTTCAATATCAAGAAAAAGTATTTTAAAGCATAGTTGTGCATTAAATACATTTAAAAGTCAAGAGATTCAAAAATCAAAGGCTTGTCATACACTGTACATGTAGGACTGCTTTAAGTGTATGTTCTTGAGGCTTCAGTATTTTTAACCTCATGTCCTTTACCTTGCAAAGTGATGTTCTTTGGAAAATTTAACTTTGATCATAGTTTCTGAATAATTGAAGCAAAAACTTTCATATTTCACAAGGTACATGTACATTATGTATAATATAATAATTTTTTGTCACAATTAAGACCCTTTTATGAATCCCAAATTTCGATTTCTTGACCATGACTTGGAGTTTTTTGAGTTGCGTTGCTTTGAGGAATTTTAACCATGGTTATGAGCTGTCATAGAGGGTTGAGTATTAGTGTTTCACAAATATTTCTTGTATTTGTTTTCAAAAAAGACATGTTTACAATAACTTAAGACTTTTCGCACATAAAAATTTTACCGATCGCTTAAACTGTCAGGTTTAGCTGATATATAAAAAGATATTATATTGTTTAACGTCCCTCTCGAGAATTTTTCACTCATATGGAGACGCCACCATTTGCAGGTGGAGACCTGCAAATTTTGTCCTATATTCGGCACTGAGGGCCATTGAGAAAGGAGCGGTTTTTTTCGTGCCAACACCTACTGCGACAAGGGACCTCGGTTTATACGGTCTCTTTCGAAGGACTGGTCTCCACGCCCCACAGTGGGATTCGAACCCGCGACGTAAGGATCAACTCCTTACTTTGCGACTCTAAAACAGACGCTCTAGCCAGTGTGCTACGCGGGCGACTGACATACAAAAAGATAACGTTAGTGTGAAATATACAGTCTACATCACTGTTTGTCGTTCGACGTGACGTATGTTAACAAGTCACAATTAAGCTAGTTTAAATCACAAGAAAATCACAATATGAACTATATTTGGCATTATAAAATAGATGTTTGAGGAACCTTATGGATCTTAAAGAATTATGTTGTAAGATGAAATATATATAGAGATAACGAACAGTATTCAAGCTCAAAAGTCCATTTACAGAACAAAGATGGGGCAATCACAGACCTTCATATCATGAGATGGGATCGGGTGCCATAGACGAGTGAGTATCCCCTGTGTTAATAATAGACATTGGCCTACCAATTAGTATGAAAAACTTCAGTGAACACTTGACTCAATGATGAATTGAATTTGCTAACAAGGTCATTGTATCGACCATAGAACTTACAAAATGAAGATGTTCAACGAGACTCCTGATATTGTTGTTTCATCAACATGTTTGTCAGTAATTTACCTCGTTTTAGAAATTGTACAAATGTAGAGCATGTTCTTGTGTATTGAATCAACTGAGAGATATAAACCACGTATGCTGGTGTTGAAGGTATGTCGCTGCATAAATAAGGGAAGTTGTTGATTGAAAAGTAAAAGTCATCACGTTTATCATAAAGCTTGGTTGTTAGAATTATAATTAACATTTTTTAAAAGTAAATAATCCAAGTATGAAAAAAGATGTGTCAGACTTTGTGGTATCTTTTATTTCAAGCTCATTTGGAAATATCATATCGACATATGAATGGAAATAACCATTGTTCATTGACAATGCGTCGTCAGTATGGAGATGAACAAAGAGTATTCAAGTTCAGTCCAAAAACAAGACAAAATAGGAGCAGAGCAAACAAGGACTTCCAAAATATAAGAGGTGGGGTCAGATATATACCATGCATCCCCCTGTTCAGGTTTGATCATTTTATGCATCAGCGTTGCCTTCTGTTAGCATCGACATTCTTAAATAGGGTTTCGATCCAATTTCTCTTTCAAAATAAAAAATTCAGAATTAAACTTTGATTTTTGGCATTGCTCTCTCTACATTCAACATAATTTTTCAAGGTCTTAGGTTCCTGAAATATAAATGCTTTGTTGTTTTTTTTAATATATCAAAAACAGTTCATAAAATTTTTTTATTGTGAATTCTAAACTATATTCAAACTGTCTTGAAAAATAATAAAATTTTATAAGAACATTCACTGAAAATTGATATTTTCAACAGGATTATATAGGAAACACCATTCAATGATATCTTGCACAAATGCCTGGTAAGGTAATTTTTGTGAGGAAACCTGTTAAAGGACAATACTAGCACTAAAGCTTCTTTGACAAATTACTGGGGGAAAAACAATTTTAAGGAATATTTCGTCCGACCTTCGAGAAAATCAGATATGACTATTCAAAGCGAGATAACTGTATCTCTGGTACTGGCTGCCATGTATGCATTCACTGTACACATGAAAGAGATAAAAATTCTGTACAATATCTAATAATGTGAACAAGAACGGAAGGCCAGAAGTCAGCCATCATTAGACCGAATTAAATACAAATTGTCAAACATTGTTAGGTCGATCATTTACAACATCTCTCAGGAACGGCAGCCATGATGGCATCATTCATCACACGACGCCATCTAACCACATCATTGAGCCTCGCCATCGAGTTCGGCCTCTCGTGAGAAAAGAGATACAAAAAACCAATGGCGATGATAACGTTAGATTATCTTCTACCTCATTATATCAAGGAAAAAAGTTAAGAATTTATTCACGAGACTCGATAATAAGTAAATACACCCGAGGTCAAACTCCCGGCATTTGCAGAAAATAAATTCAGCGTTCCTTCTCCGGTAACGAGAACCCGAGAAGATATTTCATGCCGTTTTCTCCCAATTTAACAAGTATTATTTATTTGTTTTATCAGTTTTTGTAGGTTTGAGACGAGTTTTTACATGTGTATATTTGATATTGTAAACATTTTCAACTGTTTAACAGCTTTTCTTGTCGAAAAGTGAGATTCTGGGCATTAACTTGGTCTTAAAATTTAGCGGAATTTAGGGGAGTTCATTTTAATAAATCACACATTTCAAAGGAATTTAAGGCAAGGGGTGTATAAATGAAACTATCTGTTTGTCTGCAATACTTTTATAGCGCACAGATACAGAAGGTATTTATATCACGTGTGAATCATAGTAGGAAGTAACCTTTTTCAAAAGGTCAAATAATAAGACAGGGATGTAATTTGAACTTTAATCAGTTTCAAAAAGAAAGAATAAAAGTTTTAATCAAGAATAACATTGATTTTTTTTTCATCACGTTCAACAGGAATATCATTTTTGTGGTCAGCACATTGTAAATTATCTTAGGACAAGAGGAAACTGCAACGAATGCACCACTTAATTAATGATAAGTATTAAAATCTGTCTTGTCTTCAGTTGTCAAAAGTGTTATTTTAACACCGATGTGGTATGTTCAACCCACGAAAAAATCCATCATTTACGAATAAGGAATAATAACCCAAGAAACGTGGAACAGCTGATGTATATTTAAAGCCACAAGAGACCTTCATCATGCAGTCTTCTGATTTTATGTAAAATTTTATCAAAAATATCCGACGTATTTTTTTTTTATATATGGCCATATAAAATATTCGTAATCTACAGTTTTAAATTTAGCATCTTAGGTGATCATTTTTGCTACAATGATTGAAGCCTGACACTCTATTTTTTTTTCAAAGTCATGCACTCGAGAAGTTTTTTTTTTTAATTTTCAATCTTTTTGAGACGCCATTGTTTACTGATAGAGAGCTGAAAATTTAGACTTAGGGCCCTTTCACAGTGGGGTGTCTTTTTCTTACATTGCCAGCACCAAATATGCGGGACCTCAGTTTTTACGGCCGCATTCGAAGGACCGACTTCATTGTGCATATACGACAATTTTGATAAATAACAAGATGTGTTTGTGAAACACTATGCGCCCGCTGGCAACAAAGTTCCAAAACACTATTTTTAGCATATAGGTCACAGTCAAGGTCACAAGGTCAATGGCCTTGGTGTCATTTGAATGAGCTTAATTAGTATTGCATGCAAACCAAATATGAGGTCTCTATCTCTCATGGTTCAAAAGTTATAACCAAATATCGAAAAAGCTATTTTTAGCATAAAGGTCACAGTCAAGGTCACAAGGTCAATGACCTTGGTGTCAATTGAAAGAGTTTATTAGTGGAGTAAGCATACCAAATATGAAGTCTATATCTTTCAATGTTCAATAGTCATTGCAGAAGTTCCAAAAAGCTATTTTAAGCATATAGGTCATAGTCAAGGTAATAAGGTCATTGACCTTGATGTCATTTGAAAGAACTTTTTAGTGGAGTATGCATACCTAATATGAAGTCTCTACCTCTCATGGTTCAAAAGTTATGGCGAAGGTTAAAGTTGACAACAGACAGACAGACAAACAGACAAAAAGACAGGACAAAAACAATATACGCCTCGGATCTATCGATCCGGGCGCATAAAAAGTTTTGCTTAGATTACAAGCTATGGTATACAAGCTAAGATACAAGTAATGTGCATGGTAAAAGAAAATGACCTTTCGCGTTTTTGGTCAGTCTTATGACTGTCATTTTCGGAGACAAATTTAGAATTTTATACAATATCAATCATGTTTTTCCACAAGCCATTTGCATGCTCTTAACAGGACAGTTAACACTAATAAAATGTAATATATTTTTATTCTCGTTAACTGTGGTTCTATGAGAAAACCAGGCAGAATTGTAAAATATCAATTTTTAAGGTATTTTTAAATGTCATTATTCCATTAAATATTGATAAGGTACACATCACTGATAAAAAGTCATGAGGTGAGAGAATTGATAGCTTGTTCTATTTATAGTAACAGGGCCGTCATTAAAACCAGGAAAATAAAGCATAAGAAAGGGCAAATAAAGGGGGAATTTCATTCAATTTCAATGCAGCATTAGAGCCAAAAGCAATCATTTACACATAAACTACTTATTTAATATAAAAATTCAAGATTATAATTTATATTTGATAAAAAAAGATTTCTTGTCAAACATGCAATGTTGCCATAGCAACCCGTCAAAAATGTCTCTTTTGACAGAAATATCGTTTCGGATGTAAAGGTACCATAAAAATCTTCATATTAAACAGGGTTAGGACGCTTATTATTTTTAAATTCAAAATTACTTAAAAAGTTAAGTATATTTGAATTCTCTATGCAGTTGGAATTGTTTGGGTTTTGAGAAAATCTGTCGTTTTTGAGTAGTTAATCAGTGTTAAATTATCAGAGAAATTTGGGTGAAAATTAACATAAACACAATAAACAAAAGACAAATGTTGCTTATTAACTGATTGTTATTTTTCATTAATGTTGACCTATAAATAAAAATAATTGTTCAAAATAAAATCAAACAATTAACAGGTTTAATTAATTAAAAATGCCTTTCATGAGACATAAACTTGAAGTTTCAGCATAGTTATCTCCCTTTACGGTACTCTCTAGGGAATGAGACACATAAGGTACATGCATGAATATGGCAGCTTCCAGGCATGGTGAAAGATTTGACTTTTCAAGGTCATGCACTTCTGTTGCATGTGGAGGACTTACAGAAAGTATATATTCATGTCAAAAAAAAAATATTGTCACACTTGGTGCATTGTCAAGCTGTCCCTAAACAACATCAAGTGACAATAACCGAGGGCGTTCTCTTGCTTTACCAAAGTTACAAAAGAGTATGTAAATTTCAAAATATGTCAAACGAGTCACAGAAATAGTCTTTGTACTTATTGGTACAAGACTCTAGGCGATGTTCACACCCGTTGCACCCACCAGACCAGAAGGAGAAACCAGACAGAGGAGTTAATTGCCCCGTTTCCAAAGAGATTTATATGGCTACAAGAGAGGATACTTGTACCTGTTAGTAAGTGATATATAATGAACACTACAATAACATTATCTTATACATGGATACAATTTTGATTGGTCCTCAGATGATTTTTAAGAATTTCTGGTGTAATATATGAGGGAATATTGATTCGATGTAGATTTATACATATAATTTACATTCCATATATATTTTGCTAAATAAAGTGGAGAGCTATGACATTCAAATTGACAAAGCTGCATACAAATAAAATTGATAGGAGAGTCTAAAGGATATCAATATGATTTTTATTATGAATCATATCACATCTAGGTGTAGTACACCATTCGAGTAAGTTACTAGACTACAATGTGTACATTAAAAATTAAATATAATTCATAAGTGTCTTCAAAGCTCATGTGTACATATTGGATCTCAAAGAATCCTATCCACATGCACAATGATTTTCTTTTTAAGGTAGGGGTTATATTTTTTATTTAAAGAAAAATAAGTAACCCCAGGTGCCTTATCCCATTCAATTAGAATGGATATCTGTTGAAATGCAAGAAAAATTTAACAGCTCTTATTAAATTGCAGGTTTATGAAGGAATCGTTCTGAAAGGCACAGAAAAACTTACTCCACTAAAGTGGACATTGAGGTTGATCATTGATGATAGGTTCAAGGTTGGTACATTGTATACATGTGATATTGCATAACCAACAAACAACACCTATTATATGAATGTCCAGGACACTAATAAAAACTGAAAGCCCCTTCCCCCTCCATCCAATCTGAGGATTTTTTTTATTAATAAGGAAATGCATGTTGTCTGCAATATTTTAAAAAATTAAGGCTCATCATTTCTCCGAGATTAACATCTTTTAGTTTAAGATTGAAAATTTATAAAGCAATGAATAAATGATCCTGCTATATGTTTACTGCACAAGTACAACAGAAAGCGCTAATAAATTTTGAAGTTGGTCTTCAATGTGCTAAATTACACAACAACAAAACTACAGATGTACCTACTAAAAAAAAAAATCAGAGTACATAAACAGTTTTGTAAATGATTACTTCATTTATATCAAGAAATCTGTGGAAAGTTTTTAAAAGGGGCTTCATGTAATCATATAGGCAGTTAAATTACAACCCAATTAACACATCCCATATACTCTCTTTGTCCAAAAACAAAAAAATGGAGAAATAAAACAGCCAATCAAACTCTATTTTAAACTATACATATGAATTAGTTCCTCTTGTAAAAGTGAGGTTGAAATCCTGTAGATTTTTATACGAATTGGAATAACATTTTTCGACTAAGAATAACAGCTTATGGAATAGGAATCTTATAATATTGAATAGGAATGGTTAGATAAGTAATACTAATTACATGTATTCATGAATTCATAGAGCTTTTAGATGAGAATTGCTTCTATATTTTATTCAAAGAATCTTGGACATTGCAAGAATACAATTATATCAATCTATTATATTTTCTATATCCTTATTGACAACATTTATGTAGTCTTCGAAACCATGTCTTTAAAGCTGAACACGACTCGTAAATAGGCATACGCCATTTTTTATATCATTATCATTATCTACGATACATCAACACCAGGGTATACTCTTCAGATTCGTCACACCTGACTGCTGTATTGTCACGGGTATCGGCTTGGAATAGCGACCCGTGTTCGTTCTGGTTATCTTGCATTACCTTTGTTTACATTTTATTGCAGTTACGTGTATCTGTGTTTGTTAGTATACTGCACTGACCTGTACAACTATACTATATAATTGTAAGTTTCTTTGGTATCTTACTTTCCTGCATTAGACGAAGTATTACGTTATTAGTCGCTACCGTGTGTTGTATAGCATACGTCCGTCTACACCGGTGTCGACTGATTACACTGAACAATGACAAAGTCCTGCTCTTTATATAGGGGTCTGCAGGTATAGCGATTCTCCGACAAAAATGGCGGACACATTCCTTTTACGAATCGCGTTCAGCTTTAAGCAAATTGTTAGAATTCCAATGCATTACTTAACCTTTCCGATTTTCTATGATTGTAAAATGACCTTTTAACAAGTATAACATATCACTGGGTTGAATTTAGACTGATTTGTTCCAAAGTCAATGTATCTATAACTATCTCCCATAGAATTGCAAAATGATGACTTGAACTTGTTTGTCAATAGCTTGCCTCGTTTTGGATATTGTTTGAACATAAACCATATTCGAATCAACTGAGACACGAAAAAAATCTCACATGCGAGTTGTAAGGACATATCACTACACAAGTTAGGGAGGTTGACGATGAAAAAATAAATTCCTCACGTGTATCATAAAATGTAAGAAGACGATGAACGTCTTTTTTTAAGAATTGTAGTAAAATATATCCATCTACGAAACGGATATATGGAGTGCATGTGTAACTATTTTAATTGATATGTCTTCGACAGATATAAATGTTTTCGTGAATTCTTCTTTTATGAATATATAAAAGGTTTGCTAATATTTGAACGCAGTTGGTACCCATGCGAACCTATCATAGATCGTAGGAAGACCTCACCTTTAAAAACTAAATAAATCCTGTCAATTTACGGCTCCCATATGAGTATAAGGACAGAATCCCTGTTTGTTAAGAGAAATCCCTAAGAATTTTCCAGATTAAAATATAAAGTAGAAGATTCACACTTTAGTTTAATGGTACACAATGGCAATATGTACTTAAATCTCGCAAAATTTTATAAAATTTTACTCAAAGGTATAGAAAGAGTTGCAGATATAAGAAATGCAATCCATGTAATATTATAAAAAGAATGGTGGTGTTCAAATTTTACTATTGGGAAACCGAACTATCTGTTATTGAATGAAAAATAGCATGTACACGAATAAAACGCGAAGTTAGAAAAAACATTGGTGAAAGTCTAATTAAATTGCAATCAGTTTACGTGAAAAGTTGCGGATGAGATTGGTCGCTCAATATTAAAGGAAGAATGGCAGTGTTCATGTATTGCCGTGAGGAACCACCAATATCATACCTGTCTCATAAAAATATACAATACATGTACAATGTGTACAAGCCTCAAGTTCTTAATGTTGAATGTCATTTGCCACCAAATGATAAAAGATTGAAATATACAGACTGATGTAGAGACCCAATATGGATTCATGTTATACATTAATGATAAGTCCGTTGTCTAATATAGACACATGTACATGATACATGGTTATTCAAAAGAAAGATAAACCTAGTAATGAAGAGCTCAGTTTTCACACACTTGTATTCGTTTGAATTTGTTGAAGCCTGTTAATGTTTTAATTAACTAAATAATAGATCAATCCGAAGGATGACGAATGTGCTATTTTATGTTCATTTTAAAATTGATTTGCATACACAAATTATATTCCTAGGTAGATCTCTAAAGCTTCTTTTTTTAATTACTAGGTTTAATAAAGTTTATTGCGATTTCATATATTGTTTTTCTTCGTTTTATGTACAACCATTGACTAGATCTATACATATCAAATTTTATGTAAATTAAATGCTAAGTCACTTAAAAAAATGACATTTTTAAGGAAAGGCTTATCATATACTTTATGTGTATTCGTGCAAAGACATCAAATCAATACTGGTATCCAAAACATCTTCAGTCTATTCCACGCAGTGGAAGAAAAATAACTCTTATTTTATTGAGAAAAAAAAAAAAACATGTATTATTACTGACAATTTTTAAGTTTAGACGTTGATTCATATTAACTCACACGAAGTTTTAGCTTACTATAAAATCACGTTTTATGACTTTTCTTGTGGTAAAGAATAAATAAGAAATACAAAACATACAATAAATATAATTTATGTTCTCTCATATTAATGTTTCCGGCATCAGTTTTGGAGTTACCGTTCTTTTCACCACAACTGAACACTCTCACATAAAATCCCAATATGTTTTATCCTTATGTTCTGAAAATTATTTTTAGGAAAATGTTCAAACAAATACGACATCAAAACCATTCCCTCTCATTAAAAACTGAAAACTCTAAATAAGAATTCTCGCTGTCGGTCATTGGAAAACCGTAACATTTATCAGAAGCCACTTTGGGCACTTCAATTTTGATACGCACTCGGGCTGTCATCGGCCAAAGTTGGTTCAAGAGCAATCTACAGCACTTTAGCCTAATGGATCAGCCATCCAGCTCCCTATCGCCTTCCCTTGTGTTGATGGATGGGTGGCAGATTTTTTCTGGACGGAAACGTATCCGAACATATGTTCAGATCTTGTTAAAAGTGATCGAATTTATCAGTGATCGATGTAAAAACAAAATAGAAGTGTAATTACATCGCAGGAGATACTGAGTGATAACAGACCACAACTTACTCTTATTTTTGCCTTTCTAAGTGGACGCAGTCTGACCATGGAAAAATCTGTAAGCAATTGACATTTTCTGAAGGATATTTTAAAATTAAACAAAATCTGTATGCACTTGACATTTTCTGATGAATATATTAAAATTTATCTACATGTTTTTTGTTTTGTATTTATTTTGGAAAAGAGAGAACGAGATTTGAAGGTCTTTTATGAGGTGACATTAAAATTTTAAAAGTTTTCATCAAATTAAACCAAAGGCAAACTCTGTACAAGAAATGTGTAAAGAAACTTGAGGAGAGTAAAAGTTCTCTTTCCCTCTGAATCTTATGTTAAAAAACAAAGAAATTTTGTATTTAAGCAAAATATCAACGTTAACTACACTTGTACAGAAACACGTGAGCAATAACTTTCTACAAAGTTTTTCTTATGCCATTTCATTCGTTTAATATCTTCCTCTCAAACTCCTTTTAAAAAGATAGAATTTTAACCAGATTTTGTATTAAGTTGGTAATGTCCTGTATATGTGAAAAAAATATTTTCATTTTCACCCTAGACCCCAAGGTGGATCGAAAAGCAACATAAAAAAAATAATAAAATCCTTGTTTCCAGAGCATCCTTTTACATTGTATGCAGTAGCCCATTCTTTTGGAATACAAATAGTATTGTCAGTAGCCCATACATGTAGTATTTTCTTGAAGATGGGCAATTATAAGGTTTTAATTTTAATGTCAAAAACGACGTTTTTTCCTAGAAAAGTTAGTTCCCAAAATGAATTTATACTCTTACAAATTAGCAATAGCCAAAACAATGTTTACAATATGAAATTTGGAATCAAGTCAATATGTAATAAAGCTTTAAAAAATTTAATTGTGAACCAAATATGTAAAAATGAAATCGCAAAAACGTTTCTTCAAACCTCTATTTTTATTTAGAATATTTGCTTTAACAAATTCTTTAGGTTCAGACTGATTATGAGTTTATTGCACACAATATACTAACATACATGTAAGAAAGAAATCAATATTAAACATTTTCTGCACAATTTAGAACACGTATAGTAACCATATTTTTATGTTTAAATTATTGAATGATAATAGTTGTTTTTCATTACTAATCCCAGTAAAAATGATAATAAATTCAGAGACAAACACTTGTGTGTTTGCCTCTCAGATGTAAATGTGCGTAGTCACCAAACTTCAAAATAGGGGTATTTATAAAGGAGCACATTACTTACTCCTTATTTTAGAAAGAGTTTCTAAGAAAGAGACTTCTGGCAATAAACCTTATTCTCTGATTGACTCTGAATAAATTTTACCTTATTTCCTTTCTTATTTGAGAGGTAGAGATTTATTGTTGTTTTACACCCCTCTCGAGAATGTTTCTATCATATGGAGACGCAACCACTTGCAGGCTTGAAGGCGTAGAGCTGCACATTTATATACTCAGAGCTATTGAGTAGTGAGTAATCTTTTTCGTACGAACACCTACTGTGACTCAGGACATCGGTTTATACGGTCTCATCCGAAGGACCGGTCTCCACGTCCCACAGTGGGATTTGAAAGGATCAACTCCTTTCTTCGCGATTATAGAGCAGAGGGACACTAGATCAAGACATTGAGATTAATAATGCTTTTTTAATTATCATATCGGTTTTAGGTAAAAGAAAACAAAGACATAAACATTTCAATCCTAACTTTGAAGCGTTATTACCATCGAAATAATAACTTACACCTGAAGGCAATACTTTGATTAAAAATAATTATGTTAATTTTATGACGAATAAAAGGACTCTGCCCATAAGGTCCCAAAATAGAAGTGCATTTATACTATAGACTGCACATTATCTTGATCATTATCTCCTATATTCTCTTTCATCAGAATATTCCCCACCTTATCTTAGAATCTCGGTTTTTTGAATATTAATAAAATCAACACAGTATATATTATGTTCTTAGATTGTGACATCAATTCCTGTTAAAGCAATATGAGCTGCATTTTTGAAAAATTTATTTTGCTGTTAAAATGTGGTATTATGATAACTTTGTATTTAACTTAAACCTTCATGACCAATTAGACTAAAATAAAGCAGAAAAAAGACTTTTATATACAATCAAATATACCGTATTATATAAGAAATCATTAATATACAGGATGACAATAATCTTATGTAATTTTGATTCAATTGTAAGCTTAAAAATAGTTCTTGCATCGCAAATATGAACAACAGAAGTTTATTAACATTATTTTTTTTCTGTCATTGAAATAGTTATTTACAATTTTGCAACAAAAAATTCTGACATCAAGGTTGCAGCTCATATTGCTTTAAAATATTTTGTCAAAAAAAAAACAACAAACAAACAAACAAAAAAACAAAACAAAAAAACACAAAAAAAAAAACACATGCTTTTTGCTAATCCAAATATTCTTAGTATCGTCAAGTCTTTTAAAAGCAAAGTAAGTTTGTAAATGTTTTGCTTCGATTTTTGATTTTTTAGGGACAAGAAGCCCTTAATCTTCAAAACTCAGCCCAGTCAACTTGTAGTACTGTAAGTTCTTTGAAAAAAATCTTTGAATTATCATGATTATTTCCACCAAACATCTGAATTTTTATGTGGTTCCATAAGTGCCTGGCGTTAGGATTGAAAAAAAAACCCTTAAAATTTATAATTCAGTAGTTAAAACAACACAGCATCGCGGGTTGCTTCAATATTAATATGATTCACGAGGTCTTGCTATTTTGGAGAGAAAAAAGTTCAAGTGATTTTTTTTATTACAGGATTTTTTCATATCACTAAACGTTATCTAAATATTAACTGAAAATCCTAAGCATCGATGAATATCCCTTGACGCATATTTATGACCTTTCTTAGTAGCTTGCTTGGCATAATGGTTAAAACCTTTGCTACATGTATCGAGTCGTGGAACAGGGAATTGATCCCTGCGTCGCGGTTCAAATCCCACTGCGTGACTTCATGATAGTCTTGTCCCTCGGTCTCTGTAACGTGGTTGAGCCAGGCTATCTCCAAAAAACACTTAAGACAGTTCCAATTAATAGAAATTTATTTACAAAAGAAAAGAAAAATATATTTACATAATCGCACTAACACACACACGCACTTGTACACCTCTCTTTCATATATAATTGTACGGAAAAAAATCAATAAACCTTATAACTTGACAGACAGACAGACTAAATGTTTCTTTATAAAATTATATCTGATTATGATTTATATTGTTGCCCTGTAATGTTGACTTGCACAGTTCTTTATATCTAGGTTTGCCACAATCACACGAGCTTTAAGTTCTAGTTCCTTTCAGATGGACTTATCTGACTCTCAACACCAAAAGTTTCAGCTTAGGTACATCCATCGTCCTATCGCTTCTGAGGCTGTGGTCCCAGAACTTTTGGAAAGGCGATGATAACCCTCAGAAAGCTTTACTGTATTTGTCCCCTCTGGATCGTAAGCTCACTCAGCTACGTCCTCGTACTTCACCACCGTCATAACACAACGGTCTGCTCTCCGTGCCTTTTGTTAATACTTAGGTTCTGTACGTTGCATACTGCAAAATATACTGCCCTGCAGCAAACTCGACTGCCCTCTAATGTACGTGTTACTCACACTTTGTATTTAACTTAAATGTCCCAGCCAATTTAATCAAAGCAAAGCAGAAAAACTTTTGCATACAATCAAATATACAGTATTATGTAAGAAATCATTAATCATTAATGTACAGGATGACATAAAGCTAACCTGATACACAAGTGATTGTCACACTTTTCAAGAAAATTGTCTACAATTTTTCAACAACTTACAATCACTTGAAATCACTGAAACTAACAAAAATACTGAACATATATACAAAAAATTAAAAACCTAAACATACCTTGTATATGTCAACACACATCGGCTCAAATAATATGATTCACGACATTGTCATTGCCTTTGATGGAAAAAATTCAAGAAACGGTTTTTCATTGTTAAAAGTAAATATTAACTGAAAATCCTAAGCATCGATGAATTTTCTTGACGCATATTTATGGGCTGGTGGTTTCTTGTTATGGCACAATGGTTAAAACTCTCTATACATGTAAAGATACTGGTGAAATATTTGTATACCCCAAACCACGGCTAAACATTCCTTCTAAATTACTGCATATACCCTTTGCAAATTGAGTCCTGTAGTTTATTGCTTCATCTCTAGCTGCTTCCATTTTTCTTTCACTTTGAAGTAGCATTAATAATTTCACTCCATATACTCATTGTCAGATTACTCCCGCGTCAGTGACGTTCACAAAAATGTCTGTGTAAAGTCAGGCTAATTAATGAAATAACTTTTAGCACAAAGTTTAAAATTCTTTCATCTGTATCATCTGTCAACAGCAACTGAGTTGTAATTATATAACCACTTTACTTGTGAACTTTGTCCTTTTTATGTCAAGAAGTCTTCAAGTGGAATCGCGGTTCAAAGTAATGCATTTTCACCACTGAAAGTCCTCCGCCAGTAATACGACTTTGGCAAATTGGAATGCCCCTGAGCTGACCTACGACATCTTTTTCTAAAAATCCTTTAAAAAAAACTGTTAAGTGGTGTCTGCGGGATCTTTTGGTGCCTTTTTCCAGTCATGATCAGAGTAAATTTTTTTTTCCAGACTTCTGGGTCTGTAATCAACTTTCTCTCACAATGAACCAACGCTTTGTCATCTCTTGCTAAGATTTTCCCATTTCTACAAAGTACATCCTCAATGGAATAATTAATATCACACTGAGCAAAATGGTCATTTATCGATTTACTGCAATTTCCATCTCTCGTTGGCTTTTTCAAACTAATTCCAGGATTAATATCATGATTAACATGATGACGTTTCGCTTGTAGGCTTTTCTCACGATAATTTTCCGTGTACGTGTATGCCGCACTAAGTGATATATTGATACCGTAAAATTCTTGCAAGATAGAAACGCATCTCGGCATGTTCATGAAATTTGTTGCATGAAGAAAGAGGGTGTCACAAATTAATCTTGGGTGGCTTTGGAGGCCATCACCTACCGAGTCAAAAAGTTGCAACATGAGGCTTGGTAATTCTTTGTACTTCTCTGCCAAAAGTTTTCTCCCAGCACCCTTAAAACATCCACTTGTTTGTCTTTGCAAGAACTTCTCCCTAGGTTTCCAGGTTCAATATCCTGCCAACATTTGATTTTCTGCTTTGAATCTGAATACTGTCTTTCAGTGCGGTCCTGTGACTTTTGTCAAATTGGAATGCCTTTGAAAATTGAACCGAGGTTATTTTGACTAAAATTTACTTCAAAATATGGCGATCCTTTTCGGTACAACAGTTTAAAGCTGGAGTAAAAATGCCTTGCAATCTTTTAGCCACATGGTTACATAACAAATCTAATTTAGTTGGCCAGTCATGATCAGAGTAAATTATTTTTTTCAAGGACTTCTTGGGTCTCTGGACAACTTCAACATCACAATGAACCAACGCTTTGTCATCTCTTGCTAAGATTTTCCCATTTCTACAAAGTACATCCTCAATGGAATAATTAATATCACACTGAGCAAAATGGTCATTTTTTATCAGATTTACTGCAATTTCCATCTCTCATTGGCTTTTTCAAAATAACTAATTCCAGGATTAATATCATGATTAACATGATGACGTTTTGACGTCTTGTAGGCTCCTTTATCATTCTTTAATTTTCCTTATATGTGTACGTGTATGCCGCACTAATGTTTTTAGATATATTGATACAACCTGTAAAATTCTTGCAAGATATGCAAACGCATACTAAGCATGTTCATGAAATTTGTTGCATAAAGCAATAAGGGTGTCACAAATTAATCTTGGGATGGCTATGAATTTGGCCATCACTCTTACCGGAGGTAGTGTAAAAATTGCAACATGAGGCTTGGTATTTCTTTGTACTTCTCTGCCAAAAGTTTTCTCCCAGCACCTTTAAAACGTCCACTTGTTTGTCTTTGCAAGAACTTCTCCCTAGGTTTCCAGGTCTCAGCCATATCCTGCCAACATCTAATTTTCTGCTTTGAATCTGCAATACTGTCTTTCAGTGCGGTCCTTTAGTATTTTTGTCCATCAAGGCCTTTAGATCCCCTGAGAAATTGAACCTATAGTGTTTTTGGACTAAAATGTACTTCAAAATGTGTATCATTTTCTTTTCTTTACAACAGTTTAAAGCTGGAGTAAATATGCCTTGCAATTTTTTAGCCACATGGTTACATAACAAATCTGATTCAAGTTCCTTAGCTGTCAAATACTTAATGTCAGCAACATCAAATTTTCTTTTTCTTCTAGGCTTTTTCTTCTCTACTCCTTTCTTCTCCACCTTGTAGACATGAGCAGTCCAGTTTGTTAGTATTTTAGCATAGTCTCTCTCAGCCTTTTCTATTTCAATTCCAAGACTCCTAATATATTCCTTGTTTACAATTTTATCATTTTACGAAATTGTTCCTTTCTTCACACGATCCCATAATTCATTTTCTCTTGCAATCTTGTCCGTTTCAAGTTTCTTCAATTCTTCAGACTTCTTTATTGCAGCCTGCTCATAAATATGAAAAGGACTTGCTTCTAACTTATAGTTACTGCAAAGTTCTTCTCCAAGTTCACATAAAGCTACTTGCCGCCCACCCTCATAAGACCATGCCTTTTTTACAATGCCCTCTAAAAGTTTCTTAGGTGTCCCATTTCTCACTAGTTCAAGCCTTTTTCATTCCAAAAGTTATACCATGCTTTCTTCATTGGTGATTGAAGTCAATTAAAGTTTTATTTCCTGTGGTTTTGTAATCTTAATGGATGGAACAAATTAAGTTGATAATGTAGAACAATTATTTGTCCTTGGCACTTCAGAAATATTAAAGCAGTACTGGGGAAAAAAGAAGGAACCTGTGCTCCAGAAGTTGACATTTTAAGTTCTTTGGCCTGTACATCATCTGGTTTCCCACTGGTAATATTAAAGTCGCCTTCCTAGAATAGAAAAAAATATACTTGTAATAAACATGATAAACAATGGTATTCTAACTTTAACAATAAATCTTACTTTACCATAGTTACAAACTTGTAGGTTAATACTGGGAAAAAGAAGGAACCTGTGCTCTAGGAATGATGTTTCAGGTTCTTTGGTCTGTATACCATCTGGTTTCCCTCTGCTCCGGAAGTCATCTTCCTACAATAGATTGAATAATGCTTTAATATACTAATGTCATACCAAATCTTTTAACAAGTTTAACAAGTAAATACTGGAAAAAGAAGGAACCTGTGCTCCAGAAGTTATTGATTGTGATCCACTGGCCTCTAGAACATTTCGTTCTCCAATGTTTACTGTAAAGGTTTGAGTATCACCTTCCTACAAATCGATAAAATAATTCTTTACCAAACTAATGCTGAACTATAATGTTGTATCAAACCATTCAAACATGTATATAGTCAGGATTTCCTATTGCCAAATTTAGATCCCATTCCTATTAATAGCAAATTCCCTCTATTTTTCCCATTAAATGAAATGTGTTCAATCTTCAAATGCACAAAAACTAAAATTAGCTTTGCTAGACCAGAGCATGTGTAAATCAAAGGATGTTTTGGTCTGAAATTAATGGAATGCCTTGAATTTTAGGAAGCAGGGCCTTGTTGTCAGATGAGTAACTGTTTGTTAATAGATCTCCGACTGATGATAGTTAAGTAAAAGATAAAATCTAATCATGAAAACATTTTATATTAAAGTTAATTTTCCAAAAAATTCTATATGTAATTTAACGTTAAGTTCCCAATTCCAAGGGTCCAGACCCCATTCCCAAAATGGAATGGAATATCCCTGATAGTAAATACAGGTTATTATTCACCTTTAATTGATAGAGCAATTTCCTAAACTATTTTGGAAAGAGGTGAGCAAAATGGAATGGAATATCCTTCTGATAGTAAATACAGGTTATTATTCACCTTTAATTGATATTAGCAATTTTAAAAACTAAACTTTGCCCTTGTATATGTCCCATCTTTAAACTTCTTAAAATTAAGTAGATTTTTTAAGAGGTGAGAGGTTCAAGGTCCAAACATTAAAACACATTTATGACCCACATCAAACCAAAAGCACATATCAGGAAAGAGCTGAATCTACACTCCTGATTTCTATAAATAGAAAAATATCCTCTTTGAAGTACGTAAACAAACCCAGAGTCATATTTCGCAAGTTTTATTCTACATCTTAAATATTGAATATTACCAAGTTTTAAAAACTCGGATCAAACACTATCAGAATTCTTCAATGTTGAAGTCGATTTACAGGACTGGTGTATATGTTTGAAGTCCACTTTATCACATTTAAACTTCTTAAAATTAAGTAGCATTTTTTAAGTGTTAAACTGTTGAAGATTTAGAGAGGTTCCCAAATTTTAAGTCACAAACCAGTCCAAACATCAAAACACATTTATGAAAAGTTATTATGACATGCCAGCGTATACGAAGGTTGTTCGATATGTATTGTGTATTGTACCACAGCGCGTTAACGCCTTGCACGATTTCGTCGATATTTATACGCCTGGATAACTTTATCCAATACCTTGCCAACAGTATAAACACGAGCCTTCATCTACACATGGTTATAAAATAATCGTCATTTCAATAGAGCCAGTCGTTGACCACTGTTGTAAAAATGGTTGGGAATATTGAAGAAATTAGAGCTTATATAAAAGTTCGCACAAAACTCTGTAATTCGGTAAAGCAGATTTTTACTGAATTGGGGGAAGTTTATGGGTCTGATAAGGTATCTTATGAAACAGTTCATAGGTGGAGACAGAAATTTCTGACTGGCACAGAGTCCGTCAAAGATGCAGCAAAATCGGGTCGACCTGTGACTGTATCAGGCAAGAGAAATGTCTCAAAAGTCAAGGAAATAATTGAAAGTGATGGCAGGTACACGGTTCGTGATATTGCCAAAGCTGTTGGCATTTCGCTGTCGCGGGTGCATTTCATTTTGAAGCGTATTTTGAAAGTACGAAAGATTTCTGCCAGATGGATACCCCATATATTGACAGATGACCAAAAAAAGGTACGAATACAAACCGCTAAGCGACTGCTAAAAATGTTTCCAAACTTCAATCAAAGACAATTTGCAAACATAGTTACTGGTGACGAAACATGGGTTCACTATTTCGAACCAGTAAGAAAAGTTGGAAACAAATTATGGCTAACCAAACACGGTAGAAGGCCTGTAGTTGCCAAAAGGACAATGAGCACAAAGAAGGTCCTTTATTGCATATTCTTCTCTTGTGATGGTTTAGCCGTACAAATTCCGGTGCCGAAGGGCAAAAGTGTTACAGGTCGGTATTACCGATGTTGTACTGATGTTGTACTGAAAAAGCTCAAGAAATATTATCAGAAACGACATCCTGTGTCGGGATTTAGGCATGTTCGCCTTCTTCATGATAATGCTCCATCACATACATCTGAGCTTGTGAAGCAATTTTTGAAGTCTGAGAAGGTTACCGTCTTGCCACACCCACCTTACTCTCCGGATCTAGCACCATGCGACTTTTTCCTTTTTCCAAAACTTAAAAAGTTCTTATCTGGTCGTCGATACAAGTCCCGACAGGCCCTTGGCTCAGCCGTCAGTCAGTGCCTCAGAGGTATACCTAAATCAGCGTACCGTGAGGCATTTCAGAAATGGATTCAGAGATTAAAATTGTATATTTAAAATCACAGAGAATACTTTGAAGGGATGTAATGTCCATTTGACTACTTGAATTGAATGCTTTTGAGATATCGTACAATACACAATACATATCGAACAACCCTCGCATATTATGATTTATATTGTCAATGATATAAATTAAAACGAAGTATGTCTGTTGATGGGGTGCAGAGAATGATACAATACATGCAGCATCTACTACTAAAATATATATGTACTACTACAAAGCATTTATTGTGCACCTTTAGAGAGCCCAATAGCCCATACCCAATGGTTTGCATGCAAGCAATGTTACAGAGGTTTGCAAGTTGTACTACTTACCGTTACTTTAAATCCTCTCCCCCCACACTGTATCATATAAATAAGAAAAACAAAAAATCTCAACATAATTGCATTTTCTTTCCAGAGGTAAAAAAAATTCAGTGGTCACTTGGGCCATCACCTTAAAATTTTCATGGTCAACTAAGTCCATTTTATTTGATTTTAAATAGACTCGCCCAAAAGCATAATAGCGAGCGAAGCGAGCTCAATCGACTAACGTGTAAGAACAGAGGAAATTCGGAATGAAATATGTACATACACCAGGCAAAATTTTAAGTGAAACCTTAACAGAATTCCTTTGGTACCAGGATTCCATGCGATGATGGCGAATAAATAAATAACATAGAAATAAAAGGCTTTCGGTTTGTAGAAATCTTAGAAACAACAAAAAAATACTCTACAAGTACAATGTCTTTCGTCAAAAATTGCACTATACATTTAAATACAGAAAACTTTATATCAAGCTTATAAAAGATATAATTTCCTTTAAACGTGGCCAAATATTTGGAGAACCCTTTGGCCTCCAACCAAATGCACACAGCATCAAGGTCCCAAACGCTGGCGACCATTACGAGCGCGTGGTAAAATGTTATAGTTATCTGCCCTTGCTTCCGGTTTGTCAGATACTCGATAATTCGTACCTATAGGTGGTCTGAGGTAAAGACACTCGGAGCTCCTCGTGACGTTATTCTTTTTGTAGCAGAGAAAACTGAGGAATGCCGAGTCGGATAACACGAAAACGTTGTGAACGATCGATTTTCTTTTTCCGGATATACAACCACCCATCTAAATATATATCGGAAGAGGACAACCACCCACAGGAATATAATTGCTCTTGCTCCCACTACCCATATAAAAATAAATGAACTGCCGTCCAACCCTCCCAAACATTTTTTTCTGGAATAGCCCTAATCCAAACGGCATCGTTGTGAAGGGAATAATCCACTTGGTGTTGTCAATGCTGTAAGTTGTCTGCTTTCTTTCTCCATGGGTACTTGCCAGTATCCCTTACTAAGATCAATCTTCGAAACAAATTTTTTCCCTGACATTTTCGCAAAGATAATTTCTGAGTTGGGCATTGGTTCTGAATCAAATACTGTAACGTTATTTAGTCTTCCGAAGTCCACGCAGAACCTTTTGATCCATCCTTCTTTTGTACAATGACTACAGGTGCGCAATAAGGTGAAGATGATGGTTCTATGACTTTCAGCTGAAGCATCTTCTTGACTTCTTCTTTAATTGTCTTTTCTGTATGGAATGGAAGAGGATATTGCTTCACCCGAACTGGTTCTTTTGTTTTTAGCTCAATTTTATGTTCTACCAAACTTGTAGTGCCAGGTTTATCAGTTAAAACATCCTGGAATGATTAAAATATGTTCCGTACCATCAGCTGTTGGTCTAGCTTAATCCCATTTGTTTCGTTCATATCCTTGTAAGTTTCTGTTTGTTCTTCGTTGTTATCCATGTTTCCCTCATCAATCAATGAAACGGAGCTAAGTGATAAAACTCCACAGTGTTCGTCATCTCTGTCAACGTACTTCATTAACAAGTTCGTGTAGGGTTTCAATCTTTCCTTCAACGTCAACTTTGTAGTCCATATTTTCCAACTTCTTTACAATCTTATAGGGTCCTTTCCATTGCATAAGGAGTTTATTTGCCTTGGTTGGTAAAAGTATTAAAACTCTGTCTCCAACTTTCATCTGTCTAGCTCTTGTTTTCTTATTGTAGTATTTTCGCTGTTTCCTCTGGGCTTTCTGTAACTGTTCATGAGCTATCTTACAAGTATTTTTCAATCTTTCTCTAAAGTCAATCACATATTCATAGGTGGATTTTACTTCTTCATCTGGTATATCTTCTGTCCACAATTCTTTCAGTATTTCCATTGGTCCCCGCACCTTGTGTCCATATAAGAGTTCAAAAGGTGAAAAACCCAAACTGTCTTGTGGTACCTCTCTGTAGGCGAATAACAAAGCATTCAGATATTTGTCCCAATCTTTTGGTTTTTAGCTTCTATCCAGAAGAGCTTATGCGATAGTATCTTCCGTCCGTCCAAACAATTTTTCAAAACGCTACTCCTCCTACAATTTTAGTCTGATTTCAATATTACTTGGCACACAAGTAGACGACACTAAGATACATAGAATAGTGCATCGGTTTTTAATTTCTATGAACGGTGTTGCCATGGTTACTAAAAATAGAATTCTCTCTCTGAAATTCCTTTAAAACACTACTCCTTCTACAGTTTTGGTCTGATTTCAATATAACTTGGCACACAAGTAGACAACACTAAGATACATAGAATAGTGCATCGGTTTTTTAATTTCGATGAACGGTGTTGCCATGGTTACTAAAAATAAGAATTTTCTGTGAAATTCCTTTAAAACGCTACACAGTTTTGGTCTGATTTCAATATAACTTGGCACACAAGTAGACTACCTCTCTAGAATAGTGCATCGGTTTTTGATTTCAATGAACGGTAACAAAAGTAGAATTTTCTGTGAAATTCATTTAAAACGATACTCCTTCTACAGTTTTGGTCATTTCAATATAACTTGGCACACAAGTAGTTAGACCATAAAATAGTGCATCTTTTTGATTTTGGTGAACGATGTTGCCATGGTTACTAAAAATAGAATTCTCTGAAATTCCTTTAAAACACTACTCCTTCAACAGTTTTGGTCTGATTTCAGTATAACTTGGCACACAAGTAGACTACACTAAGATACATAGAATAGTGCATCGGTTTTTGATTTCAGTGAACGGTGTTGCCATGGTTACTAAAAATAGAATTTTCTGTGAAATTCCTTTAAAACGCTATTCCTTCTACAGTTTTGGTCTGATTTCAATATAACTTGGCATACAAGTAGACTACACTAAGATACATAGAATAGTGCATCGGTTTTTGATTTCAATGAACGATGTTGCCATGGTTACTAAAAATAGAATTTTCTGTGAAATTCCTTTAAAACGATACAGTTTTAATTTCATAAGCTGGCACACAAGTGACTACACAAAGATACTTCAATGGTTTTTGATAAGTACAAACCAGTTACATCCGATGTGAATACATCCTCTTTAGTGTCTGCTTTAGAGTGCCATTGAATTTCTCCAAAAGCCCATTACACATTGGGTGGTAAGGTGTTGTTGTGATTCTTTTCAAAGATAGTAATATAAATGACTGACTTCTTTCA
Organism: Saccostrea cuccullata; assembly: GCF_032062105.1. Taxonomy (NCBI): domain Eukaryota; kingdom Metazoa; phylum Mollusca; class Bivalvia; order Ostreida; family Ostreidae; genus Saccostrea; species Saccostrea cuccullata. The sequence goes on along the minus strand of NW_026935858.1, from coordinate 136,169 downwards.
TTACATCCGATGTGAATTGTGATCCATGATCGGTCAACATTTCTCTTGGTACCCCAACATGACTAAATACATCAACTAAAGCTGCTGCAACGCGTTCTGTCTCTATTCCAGATAATGCTACAGCTTCAGGATAGCGAATTGCATAGACAATTATGGTTAAGATATATTTGTTGCATCTAGTAGTTCAGGGCTCTAGTGGTCCAACGATATCTACCGCAATACGCTGAAAAGGTTCAGAAATTACTGGCATCTGACCAAGTGGAACAGGAGGTATTCTTCCCTTTGGAATGGTTTTCTGACACACATCACAAGAATTGCAAAATCGTTTGATGTCTGCTTGCACACCTGGCCAATAAAATTCTGATGTTACTCTGTCTGTGGTTTTCTTTATCCTTAGATGTCCTGTAATCAATGTTTCATGTGCAAGTTTCATAACCAACGGTCGGTATTTCCTAGGTACGATCAGTTGCTGGAACGTTTTTCCATTGGACACCTTCTGACTGATGAAATCTCTGTACAACATTCCATTCTGCTCGTATATCTTGCTTGTTCTACCATCTCTATAACGTCTTCACTGAGTTTTCTTGTGAAATTTTTTTTTAACTTCCCCAGAGTTGGATCTGTTTGTTGTTCTTTCATGATTTCGTTTGGTGACACTTCTGTTAAAGCCTTGGAAACTCTTGGAGGTTTATAAGATGAAGGTTGTTTCTTTGACTGGCTTCGAGTTTGCACGGCAGTTGTTGTTCCATTAGACATAATCCATGATGTATCCGGATCCTCTGCTTTTCATACTCCCTCGATATTTCCTAGAATCATAAGATGGATTGTCGAAACACCAGGCCACATTTTCTGAGAAGTACCGCTAAGGTGTGTCAACATTTACTTCTGCAACATCTGCTTCAATCACACTACCATCTGCCAAAACATATTTTTGAATTTCCCGTCATCTGTTCTGTTGACCGTATAAAAAGATACCTCGTGTCGCAGTAGGTGCTGGTACCAAAAAATCTCTCACTGTTCAATGGCCCTGAGTGCCGAATACAAGACTAAATAAGCAGCACTCAACCGGCAGTGGTGACGATCGCTTCCATAGGATTTAAAAATTCTAGAGGTCTTTATACAAAAAAAAATACTTACCAATTAATAAATATCAGATGATTCTTAAAATCTGTAAAATGTTTTATAATTAAATATAAATGATACACACACTAGAAACAAGCACACTTTAGGATAACTCAACGAAACGTTAATGTACCTATATAACAAAGACCTATAGACCAAAGTTAATGAAAGATCAAACAAACCAATCAAGGAACATGTTGTAAGGAAATTAAGCAATTAATACCATGAAATAACAAATAATTAGCCAATTGGAGTAATTTCACAATAGGTAATGAGTTTATGTACAAGTACCACAGTGACAGTGATTACCTCAAGGATTCACAATTAGGAGAACGGATTAAGAAGGTAACCTTGACATGTACATCATCCTAAAGTACATGTCTTTGTTATAATTGTGTTGTTTATTTGAAATGTAGTAATAGGCTACGATGATAAAAAGATCAGAGAAGCTGGTTAATATACAATTTGAAAAATGGCTTGAATAATCCTCTTTTGATATAACAATTTTTCCTCATACTGAACATTTATATATGCAATTTCTAAGCTTAGTATGTATATAGTGTACATGTACGTGCTATCATGCATAAGGTAGACAAAAGTACATGTACATTGTAATATCCGCAGTGAATGTTGTCTATCAAATATTTTTTTCCGAGGTTTCTCTGGGATATTGACAGTTTGTCCGTAATTTACAAAAAAAAAAGAGTTCAGTATCAAACTGGACAGAAAATGTTCAGTTATGGGTCTCATGCTTGTATTTCATAGTTAACTTTCTTATCAGCCTGTTCGCGTCGCGAAGCAAGACTTTGATCATTGCGTCGCCGGTTCGAATACCATTGCGGAACATGATTAGAACATCCGCTCTACAGTCGCGAAGTATTGAGTTGATCCTTACGTCGCGGGTTCCAATACCATTGCGGGAATGGGAGACCAATCTTTCGAATAATACTGTACAAACTGAGGTCCCGTGTCGAAGTAGGTGCTGACACGGAAAAGATCCCTCAGGTTCAATGGCCCAAAGTGCGGAGCATAGGTTTAAAAAATTATGTCCTCCACCAGCAGTGGTGGCGTAATGGTTGAAAAAGTCTCGAAAGGGACATTAAAAACAATATCAATCCATTCTTTGAAAATTTATACGATGAATAAATTCTGTTTGAAAAAAGTTGTGTAAGAAATGATTGGCTACTTGATGAAATGCAAAAAGAGTTCTGGGATCACTGTTTTTCTTAGCAAGAAATTGGCCTCCGATGTGAAAATATTAAAATGTTGATGCTTATTTTGAGGGCATCAACATTTGTTTCTTAAAATATTTATTTGCTAATCCCTAAAATTAGATAGATTATATATTGTTTAATTTCTCTCTCGAGAATTTTTCACTCATAAAGAGACGCCGATGGAGAGCTGCAAATTTTGTCTTATCCTTGGCACTCGGGGGCACTGGGCAGTGAGTGGTCTTTTTCGTGCCAGCACCTAATGCGACACGTGACCTCGGTTTAAATTAGTTTGAAGAAAAAAAATGACGTTGTGGATTAAACGTTCGACCCCCCGAATAAAAATAAATACCACAAACCCTTTTTGCACTTCTATAGGACACCAATTTATTCCAAAGTAGAAAATATAAAAAGAAATAATAAGCACTAGATTCTCGTAAAAAAAATTTCGTTTCCGATTGGTTCCCAGAATATAAATTCTGAAACTTTATTCGACCATCTACAGGATTCCGCTTTCGAAATTCAGAAAGATGAAATGGCTGTAGCTATAAATGTATTAGAGGAGTGACAACGTTTTCTACCACCAAAAGGAATTTCAAGATGGTCTTTTTATTCAACAGTGTAGCCAAATCATCCTTTGTAATATAATTTTGTCGTTCCCTTTATATGTGTAGTAGAGATTTTTTTTCACTCGGGGTGCCAACTTCTTAAATTATTCTGAAATCGTGAGATCGATATCATACATTTGTATTACAGACTCAGTAACTTCTAACTCAAGGAAATAAAGGTATTAAGGTATCCCAAATTGCACTACAGTAGGAAAGACAATAGAGAAATATGTTTATGTTGTTTAACGTCATTCTTGAGATTTTTTTCACTAATGGGGGTGCCACTACTTGCCGGTGGAGAGCTATGCTCGGCATTCAGGGCCATCGAGGGATATTTTTCGTGCCAGCACCTATTGCGAACTAGAACCTCGGTTTATACGGTCTCATCCGAAGGACCGGACTCCACGTTCTACAGTGGAATTCGAACCCGCGACGTAAGGATCAAGTCCTTGCTTCGCAACTCTCTCTAGAGCAGACGCTCTAACCACTGCACCACGCGGACATTCGAGCAACAATAAAAATAATATACGAAAGGAAATATTTGCTCTGCTTTTTCATGCGCATACCACTTTCGCTTCATGTTCATACTACTTTTGCAAATTTTATCTTTTAATTTTAGTTCCCATTTCATAATTATCTTTATTGTTACGCCACAGCGAGTTTTATTTCGGGTTAATTTTGCATATCAATGGTTAGGGAAGGTCCTGATCGCAAATCGACATTGACTAAGAAAGATAACTTGATTATTTTTTTTTCTCTTTCTGTACACATCTTTAAAGAAATTAAAAGGTTTTGGTATAGCGGACATCTGTAACCACTTCACCCCTTTTTTCAGCTTTACGGGGCATGGTTTTCACAGGGACCTGAAGACCGACTAGTCCTCTGTGAACGATCGACACATGAACAGACGTTCCCTATCACTGTAGATGATGGCACAAGAAAGATTCCTTACTGCTCGATGTATGTAAATGTGTCTCTGAACGGTAATTGGCTGCGTCTCAAAAATGAATGTCAGGTTCTAGAAGGTGTACACAGAGCTGGGGGGGGGGGGGATAAATGTTAACACGATTTGCTAGTATGAATTTAATCAAACCCCTGCGACTAGAAGTTTTTTATTCTACATTTAGCTTTACAAGGCATTGTTTTCGTATGTGCACTAGATTTTGTTGTACATATTTTATCTGTTTTGCGTCTGATTGACTCAAAGTAAAGTTTTCAATTCACTACACTGACATTGGATTCTGTCAACACGGTTAAGTCTTACTACTTGTGTCCATCGCAATTTCGTGACAGAGAGAGGAAAGACTTTTTCAATAGGAACAACTCTTACTTAGCTACCGTATAAGTAGAATTTTTAGCGAAGATTTAATGAGGGTGCCGAGATCGCTAAAATTGAATCTCGCTAAAAATTAATTGTGTTTTATTTGTAATAGCTTCTTTTATGTGCATTTTAAAATCGCTAAAAAAAACGTCTCGCTAAAAATAAATTACCAGTTTTTAAGGAAAAATCGCTAAATTTGCGTCTCGCTAAAATTTCCACTTACATGTATACGGTATTTGGAACTATTTTCTTGATACTCAGTACTAGATTTAGATAGGCATTGAAGGTGAATGCGTACAAACCTTGTTCTGCGGTGGAATATGACATATTTGATTGATAAATTATTGACTGAAACAAATGTTTTATCACATTTATATACTCAGTTACAAAATTATCATTTGTTGTTGATCTGTTTTTAAATTCTTACAAATTATATAATTTGATTTATTAAAGAAGAGTTTAACGAGGTCGCTCAGACTTTTAATCGATGAAAAAAATAATATAAATCAAAGTAACTGGTTTTTTAAAAATTAATTTATTATTGTTATAATTTTTTGCACATAAAATAATGTATAAAACTAGGCTCAAAAAGTTTACGGAATTGAAATATAATTAAATAACCAATAACTGTTAATTATTTATATTTTAACTCCGGACACGATAGTGTTCAGACTTACTACCATTCCAAAAAAGTTTATAGCACTTAGTTGGATTTCCTAGCAGTATCATTGGAACTCGTGTTGAACTGGTAAATATCTCTTTTTTTTCTAAAGATATGAAGTTCTAAAGATATGAAGTCCTGAAAGTCAGATTTCCATGGGAGAATGTTGGGATTTTTAGTCCTAACAATTTATCCCACTTTTCTCCCATCGAAGAAAAAGTGTCAGATGGGATATTTTTTCCCAATGGTATTTTTTCTCCCTCAAATTGTTCAAATGGGATAATCCCCATGGGTATTGTCAATGAGACATTTTCTCTAATCTCGTACATTGTAAAACATGGAATATATCCAATAGCTTATGATGAGTACTAGTGAGATATCATAATCTATCGGCCGGGTATATCCTATTTTAAACAATGTATGTGAGAAAATGAATCATTGTCAATATTGAACGTCGCACTGTTATATGCCTATCATATAAACTTTAGAATGAGGTATAACGCAAAGAGTCAAGGAAAGGGATATTTTATTTTATTTATTCAATTAATCAATTTATTTTGGTTTCCTCAAAGATAAAGATTTGTTAAAACCTTAAGGATGCAAGGTCGGGGCAACGCAATTTTCAAAAAAAAAAAAAAAAATCTATGCAACAAGTAAGTACACTTGGTATTCTACTTTGCTAGAACTGTAAGAATGCTGCCTAAATATGAAATATTGAATAAGGTTTCAGGATTTAAACTCCAGCCAGAGTGGTACAAAGTTGATTCATACTGAAAATTCATTTAATTTTCTTTACTTCTGGACATCTACGATGAGACAAAAGGGTGTTATGTTGTAAGGAGCAAAGCCTTTAATAGTCTAAAGCACAGAAAGTGCATGAGGAAATTTCCACCCGCGCATTCCCTGACTTTATTACAAGTGAATGTGCATCACATCTCATTAAGTGTGATTCTAGACTTTGCTTGCACCGTTCAAGGTACTTGTTTGTGTTTTTCCCACAGCAACACAAAAGTTCAATCAATACATTTTGCTCAGTGAAATTCTGTTTCTTTAAACATAAGTCCTCCTATCATATTTTGCTTTTATTTCACGCTTTATTTTATATTTTTAATTGATTTATTTTAAAAAAAGATTTATTTTTCTGCAGTTTGAATAATAAAACATCATTTATTTCTAAAACCACACATTGCATTTTTATTTCATTTTAATCATACACGTACAAGGTCCTGTACATCTCGCGCACAGAGAAAACAATATAAGCTGGATAAAAAAATCCATTTAACGAATTTAAATTTAAGGCTTTTAAAGGACCAACAACTCATAGTTTGAAGCCTTGGGTGTGAATCTTTTTATGCCCCCTTCGAAGAAGGGAGGGCGTCTTGCGGTCCATTAGCAGAGGTTGTACACATAGAAATGAAACTTGGTATAAAGATTTATCATAAAAATATCAAGGCCAAGTACTGTTTTGAGTACGATCGAGCCATTTTGGACAGAATTACAATGAATGCCCCTTGGATAAAAAAATTCCAATTATTTGGGGGGAGGGGGCATTAGTGTTTTACTAACATGTTTTACAAACATGAGTACATATTATAAAATTGATGTTTACCGTAAAGCTTTTGGATAACTATATATAATCTCAGATGAAGTTAGTTTTAAGCCATTTGCCCTGTAAAAGTTGGGTTCATACGTAATAACAACTGCGAAATTTTCCAAATTAAGTTTTCTGCAAATGTCGCGCAAAACCTTCAAAAAAAGGCTTTTTAAATGTTAAAATAACAACTTCAAGAAAATTAACAAAAGTTATAATGCCAAAGACTAAGACAAAGAAACAAATTTCGAAATAAAACAAATATTTAAGCTTACAACAAAAACCCCTTCAATTTATCTTTTTAGATTTTTGCCCATAAGGTGTCACGTGACTCTTCAAACCGGAAACGAGATCCTCGTGTAACATCGGGTCGACATCACCACAACAATGTTGGTGACACCAGTAAGTCTGTGTGAAAGGCCTTTGATGTGGATTTGCGTACCTAGACTGAATCGTCACCAAGTATCTGAATCAAACAGAAGTTCAATCGACACGGTGTGCATGCTTCTTGTTAAGCTTAACGAAATTCACATCCCTGCTTAAGTATGAGAGTCGTATAAAGTATACACTTGTAAGTCACTTATATAGTTCACTGTAAAGATCAATATTGTTTTTTTACTTCAGACAGAGCATGTTCTTCAAATATTTTTTTCTTTCTCCAAGAGTAAGACATTCTAACTAGTACTCAGTATCGAAACCATACTCAATGAATACATGGGTAACTTCTTTTTCTAGCGACGATTTATCAAATGATTTATTTGAGCAAACACAATGATGACTTTAGATTGCCTAAAAAAAGGTTTACATTTCTTTATTAACATTAATTTAATTAGATCACAGAAAAAAAGAAATATATATCCCTGGAAAATTAAATCATGTTACGGACAAACCTATGCATAAGTATGATATATATACTTATCAGAAAAAACTAGTTCAGGTAGATACTATTGCATAAAAGTCTACATCATTTTGCCTCATGCGTAAGTCAATTTTTTTTTCAAATCTAAGAAAAAAAAATGTTAATACATTAAGTTAAGCATCCCAATCATAGAACTTGGTAAAGTTCGGCCTGTTAATTTTTAGAAAAGTTTCTAAAATTAAGGAATATAATTATTCAGTGCCAATTTTAAAACAAATACACATCATTGAAAACCTAAGTTTTCGTGTTATTTTACATGTTCAGTTATATCTCAAAGAGACCATTGACTTTGAATTTCCTCTAAAAGGACTAGTCTACATGTACCTGCCTCTAACCTCCGTGTTCATTATCATTACAATTGGGTATATATTTTCATTATCATAGCAAATAATGGATCCGACGTTGTTTCTGACGGTTCACTTTGTTTTCTCAACAGTTTTGATTAAAGAAACTTGCTTCTTCTATTGCATGTTAACAGGTGTTCTACAATTGTTAAAACTACTCACGTTAATTATTCTTTTGTCTTGCGTCAATGTTAGTCGTTCCGATACGACAGTAATATGTACTCTTTAAAAACTAAAAGGCTTTTGAAGTTTAAGTAAGAATCATTGTTTATGTGAGTATTTTGGGTTGAAGACGACTTTCTGTCTGAATTTTTCGCTTTCTTTGAAATACGTGTCTTGGGTCCAAAACCTTTTCAAAGACGTATATTTATGCATTCAATTTGTATAATGTTCATATAATTTTTTTTTTGGATTCTGTGATTATTCATAGATAAAATAATTTATATTATTTTCCTTGAGTTCAAGTTTAATATATCATGTTTTCCTGTACTTTATTTTGTTAAATTAATTTTAAAATTAGAAAATAAATGTCTTCTGTTATTTATGCAAAAAGTGTTTCTCCAATCTGCAGTGCGCTTTTGCGCAAATATATGAAAATTTCACTTTGTATCTAAATTGAGGGCAAAACATTTTGAGCATGAAGAACACCAAGTGAAAAGATGGTGAAGTGGGTTGAGCAATTGTTTTCTTTTTTTATTTTCTTGAAGGGTAGATGTTTTTTTCAAATTGAAAAAAAATAAATTACCTTTAATATACATCAGTACTTATTTTAGTTAATAAATTCCTGTGCTAGCGCAGGGAAATGAATTTTACCACTGCTTACAAACCACCAAAGGTTTGTTCCTGTTTTGCACACATTTGAATTTCAAGCATAGAGAAAATGTGTGCCGCCAATCACCAACACCACCATCACCTTTCTATTTCTTCGTCTTTTTTCGTAAAAACTTGAAATTCAAAATTACAATACAATTTTGAAGAATTTCCTCCTGAGAACGGTAACTGTGGGTATAATATGGATTATAACTTGCAGAATTAATCCCAGCTCCTCTAAGAAAACAAGAATTACTGTGAACACTGAGCTCACTATATAATTCCCTCGTCTCCTGTATGATTATAATGGCAAAGTCCATGTTTTGCTGTTGACCTAAAATAAGTGTTGGATCAAAATGTAAAATGAAGAGGAGTACAATGGCATTATTTCATAAAGAATCTGTGAAAGTCTCATTAATTTTTATTCAGTGGTATAAGAGGAGTTGCGGATAAGAGATGGGTACCCTTCAATATTATAGAAATAATGGCCAAGTCCATGTTTTTTCTATGGGAAACCCAAAATATATGTAGAATAAGAGGTGCACAATGGCACTATGTAACAAAGATTCTGAGAAAGTCTCATTAAATTTCATTTAGTGGTACAAGAGGAGTTACGGATAAGACATGGGTATAAAAGCGTAACAGACAGACGGACTTTCCCGATCACTATCTACACACCCTCCCACATTTCAATCGGGGGGTATAATAAGCGCACATAAGGTACATTTTATTCCGAAGACAACATAACAAGTTTTGCTGTTCAGATTTTTTTTTTAATTTTTGGTATAGAGGCTCCGTCTAGTAAAATACCGGACAACTACCGGTAAGATTTTATTTTCAGTTTTGAAATAGAAACCATAGGAAAAAGAAGCCTTCATACCTTATTTAAGGCCAAGTATGAAAACATAATACTATATTCAGAAGTATTGATGAAACCACAAATTAACAAAAACTATAAATACAGACATCTATTTTTTTTTTACTTGCGTCATCTAATCTTAACACTGTCTTAATGTAATTTTTTTAACCATTATGTTGTTAAAGAAGTTACAAATACAGCAGCCTACTGTTAAAAATTGTATCAAAAAGGACCAGTTATATTGTTATTTAAATATTAATATATTCCGCTTTCTCAATATTTCATATATGCCCTTTTAATTCCTTTTTAATTAACAAATAAATTGTATCAATTAAAACCTGATCTGAATTAGTCTCTTTCAGTTTTGCTTTGATTTATGAAAGAAAAAAGACAGGGCCGTATTTTAATAAAGAGGAAAAAATCCATGATCCTAGAGTATCCGAAGCGCTATTTGATGGCTTAATCAATAAATTGCCAATCGTGTATTGCAATAAAATATTTGCCTATAAATGTGCTTTTGATATAATATTACAACTTGTTAACATTCAATTGACAAGGAATGAATTCGTACCTAATAAACCGTTCTCGTAGCGGATATTGTTTTTCTCCACCTAAGTTCATTTATTGACGCTCAATGACAGAGCGCTTTAAAAGATGCGGGGCTGAGAAGATACAAAACCGGCTTACTGTGAAGCGTTGTCTGACAACCACTTGATGAGGGAAACAAAAGACCCCTAAGTCCGCCTGTCAACTTGGGGTCGTGGTTACTGGTCATCTCGATTTCCTTATTTAATCGTTGTCGTTGCGAAGAAAGGAAAGACTTTTACTCGAGACAAATCGGTGCATGAACTTGTTTGGTTAAAACGATTAGTTTTGTTTTATTTAACAGATATTTGTGGGAAAAATAAATGATATGGATATCTCAGTATGTAAAAAAAAAAAGAGTAGATCCCCGCTTTATTGGGAAATCTTTAAACCTTTGTCAATAGATGATGAAATGGTGCTCATTTTTAAAAGGTTAACTAAAAATAGATGGTGAAATTTTGCTCATTTGTAAAAGGTTACATTGTAACCAAAAAAGAGGGAATTTATTTAAAGCAAATCAAGAGAAAATGTTTCCAAAAAAACCCAAAAGCAGCTTTTCCACTTATTAACATGTTGACTACGTGCATCTTGCATGTCTAATCAGTGAGAGCTCTGCAAAGAGAAGATTTTCAATATTTGCTGAATTAGTATATATATTGGGAGACGATCATCACGTCAGTTTATTATATGAATTTGCAACATCTTTTAAAAATTACACAAAATTTAAAGGCGATGATATTGTTATTATTTGAATAACAAAAGATGTCTGTATGATTACGATAGTTTATATAACTTTGTGCAACAAATGGAGCAAACGAAAAAAAAATGGCGGCTCCTTTTGGGCAACCGGAAACGGAAATCGTCAACGACGTAGCAAATGATATAATTATGAACAAAACGGCTGGCATTAAAATTGTTTGATATGTTCATTTTTATATCATTGTCACTCGAGTGAAATATAGCACAAATTCTATAGTTTTTATGGCCTGAGGGAATCTATATCATTATATGGCACTTTGGCGAGGAAAACGATAAATTGTCAAGGCCATATCCGTCGAGTGACTAATGTAGGAATATTGTCCCTGCTTTGGTTAATGGCCTTAATGACATTAATTTTAGCTTAAAATCATTAAGATATCTGTTATATTGGAATATGAGAGTCGGGATTTATCTAAACGATTTAATCTGGACAAAAATGGTAAGCAAGATTTGGGCTTATTCCTTGAACTTTTTTTTCATATTCTAATATAGAGTCGAAAAAAGTTTCTGTTGTGCACATCAAGCAATTTGCAGTTAAATAACTCGTTTTTACTCTATGCCCATGACTGGGTTAAATTTGATTTTTTAAAGAACATGTGAGAGGTATGTGAATTAATGTTTTACAAGGTTAGTAAATGTATACAATTGTGTACATACAATGACAATAAATGGACATTTTTATCACTTTAAAAGTCACTTATACCTCCAAATATAAGGTATCTTTTCTTTGTCAATCGATGACAAAAGTCTTAGGGTTCCTAAATGAATTGTTTTAATGTTCTATGATTGCTCTGTTTTAATAGGTTGTACTTTAATAAATTACAAAAAAAAAAACCAAATATATGTTCATTCTGATACATCTAAAGGCAGTTAATATTGAAAATAACTTCCCTGAGACCTAATGAATTGTTGTTTCAATTTTAACCATTTCTTTGATGTTCAAAAACCCGTGAAATATTTTTTGACATTGGGGGTCTTTTGATGGTTGTTAATTTCAATGGCCCTCATGCATATTTATGACGTTAATATCCAACCCTTATAAAAGTTGATACTCTTTCGATGGCCCAGATGGCTGACCGTTCGACTTTTTCCATTCATAAGCATAAAATCTTTTGGGGGGTAAAGGAACTCGGGGCTAATCCGTTTAGGCCTTCCCCTCTAATAGCATTATCGTAGTCAGGTGAACATTTGTTTCACCTGCGAGGTAACATATGTCAAATCACATTTTCCTCACTTCAAAATTGCTTCGATTAGTATGGGGTGTATAACATCATTGTATGTTTGCTTTCGGAGATGAATATCTTTATAACCAGTTAGAGCAGAATAAATCGGTTTAGTAGCGATTGCATTTCAGTTTAGAAATATAATTTTTCTTTGACATATTAAAAATCTTCTATGAAAATCACACAAATGTATGCTCATGTTTGATGTTTTTGAATTCTCAAAGTGTTTAATTTGTTAACTAAATTTGTATTTTTCCACTTTTGCAAGTACTCTAGTAACAATTGTACTTTTACCAAAAAATGTTTGTGTTTATTTTGAATTCTTCTATATATTTTTTTTTATATTTTACACAACTGTGTCTTGTGTTTTTTTCTTTTTGTGTTTCTAATTAATTATAAATTTCAAATGTTTTCATACTAGGGTATGCAAAATTCTATAAACACAATTACTTATTGAGTAATTAGAAAGTATATAAATTAACATTGAAACAAATGATTTTTAACTTGCCGTTTTAGTCTTTAAAATTGCTTTGCTGAAAAAAAAAATTGTACAAAAGAATTATAAACTGATATGTTATCAGACAGATATATAATCTTAAATTTTTTCTTGTCATTTTGAATTGCTTTACTGAAAAATAATTCTACAAAGAATTTGCGTTCACGGATACACTGAAATCCTAAGATTTCGTGTTTGCTATCATACGTGTTTTCACTTTGGAACAATGTAGGATCAACCAAAAGGGAATAGAAATATTACAAAATAATTTCCCAACATGAAGTTTGGCATATGTAATATTGGTTTTGCATGTGTATTTCCCAGCAAATCGTGTATGTTTCTTGTTAGCTTCGTGCTTTTATTGTACACAACATATGTATGGTCTATGGGGTCTCGATACCGTTGTATAACGTCGGCAAAGAATGTCTAGCGCACTCGTCCTAACCCGATAGCATTGGCAGCACTATGTCCAGCACAAATGATTCGGTCAGATTTGGCCAAACATGATGGATTAAGCTAGACTGGGACATGTTCGCTTGTCTTTACAATCTAGGTGACCGGTCTTGGATGATTATCAACGTCATCTGAGATCTCTCATTCGCAGATTTCCTGGGTGTACGCTGACCGATCCCAGTAAATCATGACCTCCAAGTACCAATTGTTACATTCCCTGAAATGGTACAATAAGCAAGGGCAACAACAATGTGATGTTTTGCAATAACGATATGATGTATTTTGCATATATATCAAAATGTGCTTTTCTTACTTGTTGTTTTTAATATTGTGAATACATGTACAAATATTTGTCTCGAATTGATTCATTACTAATTTTTGTTTTAATTTCAGTTTCCACCTTACCTAAAACAGAAAAAAATTAACAAAAACGGAGAACAAAACAAAACAAAATAACACAAAAAGGGGTGAAAAAGGTTATGCAGCAATTGAAATGAAAAAAGGCATACAATTTTATTGGAAGGGTTTAACGTGATAGATTAATAACAAACGCATAATCTTAAAGTTTGTTTTTGCATATGCAAGCTGCTGAGGAGAATATATATGTACATTTTATATATTAATTTTTTTTTGTTTCTTACAGTGTATCTAAAAATAAAAAGTCCTAAATTAACAACAAAGACCGGTAAAAAATATTCTTTAAAGCTATTGAATTGAAAATTTTGGAAGGGTACTACGCAATATTGTATATACATGTACGAACAAACACCAATCTCTACAGCTGTTTGCGCATGCTAAAAAAAAAATCAAGACAAGCTAAAGATTACAAAAGAGTTGAAGATATGAGACTTTTTAAATTTTTAATCAGGAAAAATATATGTACATTTATCATGTTTAGATGTACCTATTCGAAAAAAGACATTCTGTCCATTTTGTTTATCATGTTTAGATGTACCTATTCGAAAAAAGACATTCTGTCCATTTTGTATTGCACGTATTTTAACTATAATAAAAATTTGCAAAATTCAGATTAGATACAACCGATTCATATTTATATGAACAGTCACATTATTTTATAAGAACTGATAATTGTTTTTTAAATATGCAAAATTAAAAATAGATACAACCTCTTCATAGATAAACATTATAATGAGAGAACTGTAAGTTATAAATAAAATATTATGAAATCTAAGTTAGATGCAACCGATCTTTAAAATGAGTTTACATGTTATACCACATCATAGTATAAGATATAAGATATGTAAATTGTAAATAAAATATTGCATAAAATTCAAATTAGAAAAATAACATATTCACATGAACGAACACACCATAGTTCAAGAACTATACATGTATGAAAAATAAGTAAAATATTGTAAAATTCAAGATACAACCGATTCATATGTTAACACATCACAGTTTTTAAAAAGAATCTGTAAATTACGACCTCTTCAGATCGATCGGAGGAAATCTTTGTCAGGATTGATCGGTCTATCCAAGGTGTCAGGAAATAGTCAGCCTCATTTATAACAGCTGAAGGCCCTAGCACTGTTCATTACTTACTATATTTAACATGAACTAATGAATTCCACATATTTATCATTTCTCCGGATTAACGTTTTTCAAGATATGCCATATCTCTGCGATTTAAGACATTTCATTTTCAAATAGATATTTCTTTATCGTCAATAAATTGGGATATGATAAAAGTAATTTTTATTGTCCTTTAAATGGAAACATTTTTTCAACATCATTCACTGTTTATAATATCTACTTAAACCCATATAAAAGATTTGTAATAGCATTAGGAAAGCTTGAGATATCATGATGCAGTCAGTTATGGATTTAAATTAGTTGTTTTTATCCAAAATTACAATCCTTAACTAAGGCAAAAAACGGATTTCTATTGGAAATGGTGCTTAAAGTTGTTTAAAGTAATAAATTAAAATGAAAAAAATATTGATAACCCTACAAAAATAAAATTCAAAATTTCAATAAAGCTACCTTTACTGCTTTCAAACATTACTGTCAAATTCATTTTATATTCTTTTCTATGATAACTTCAAAGAAAGCGAAGAATCAATATGAAGATTTTTGTCTTGGTAACAATGACCAAAGGTCTCAGGGGTCAAGAAGGCCGAAGTTTTCATTAAAACAACCAGTGACCAGCACTCATGCACCGGTGTTATTTAAAGAAAATCTCCCCACACCGATTGACAGACTTTTTCTTCCGCGGGAGAAAATTAAACCATCGAATGAAACACAAAATCAATGGTTGTTTGCAAATAGTTCATTGGGTGTCAGCGTAAATAGAGTTAGACGGCCAAATGATACACCGCCGTCCACCAGAATGAATAGACGATGATTTTAATTAATTTATTTAAAGGATGAATTTACAGGGAGGGAGTATCGATATCGCAAAATCAAGGGGGAAATTAAGACAGTAAAGAGATTAAGGGGCACCTGTGACATATACCGGAGAGAAAAAAGGGATCTTTTTATGCTGTTAAACTAATATCGAGGCCAAGATAAAAAAAAAATCTGGCTCAATTCTTAAATGACCACCTGATAGAAAAACCCTTACATTTTTAAGTAAGAACCTTCTTCCTTGAAATCCGTCGCTTTGATATCTATATGAAGTTGATTGTTATTTTAACTTGGCCTGTATTAATCTATATCCATGCTGTTATCATAACTAAGGGATCTATGGAGACGTATTTCTTTTTCTTTTGAAATATCAAAGTTATTCTTAGGATGGGTAGGAATTGTTTGCGAAGATTTTTGGTCATGATTGAGTTTATTTTTCATTAAACTGGAAGCTCCCCGGAGACTGCCATCTTTTCTATAGAAATATCAAAGCCACGTGTATGTGCATGTACATCACCAGATATCAATGCTATGTATATTATCATCTACACCGTTAATTAGAAATAAATAAACTATGCTTACATGTTATACTCAGATTTCTAAATATTTTTAAGGTTCGATAACAATTTTACCTAATTACGTTAACAGCTTGTAACCTTCGTTGCACATGTACAAAAATGGACGAGTCAACAAGCTTTAATTAAATATTATACATTTATTTTTTAAAATCTAAAATCAGGACGTGTTAGACAACAAAAAATATCTAATAATTAGAGAAGGTTTTTAAATTTTATCTACATTTTTTTTTATAAATGAAAATTGAACGAAGGTTCTATAACAATTAGAATACGTGTATTCTACTTTTTTGCCTTTATGTCACTTTATGCTAAAAAATGATTTAAATAATGAAAAATACATCGATCTCATTGCAAAACTGCAGAATGAAGTAATTTATTATTTGAAAATCAAACTCTGTGTTGCTTTAGTTTATTATACTGTTATTTATGGGCACTATGGCAAATTCTCATTGGCACCCACGATAATTTTACTAAATGGCAAAATGACCTTGTCTATACACTAATACTGGCAGAGAGCTAACTCAAAACGCTAAAATGCTTTCATTATAAAAGTATTTTCAGCACCCCCACTTCAGTTTGGTCTTTTTCATTTAAAGTGCACACAAAAGCGAAAAATAACCAGAAAATATTACAGAAAGGATGAATAAAGAGACTGGAACAAAATCTGATAAACCTTCGCTTTCCCGGTTCTCACGAAAATCTCCAACTAAGCTTTTTTCTATTGTAACATCCAGGGTGGACCTGAACTTAAGCCGGTTGATGTATTTAACATACTTTTGATGTCTGCCTTAATATTTTGTGACGTTCTTCATCAGAAACACAATTTGCACCTGTGGTATCGAAATTCATTCATAATTTCTCTTTTTGGATCGTGTATTCTGCATTTTGAAATATTTTTGCAGCAGTTTTCTTTGATAACCTTTCTTATTGAAATCCAGATGTTACAATTTCTCTAGAAACAGGTTTTAATATTCCGTTTCAATAATTCTAAGCTTCATATTGTAGAATTTGTGACTCACGATTTGTAGAGCAAATGCATTCATAGATTGTATATTTTGTGAATGAAAAAAGTTATTATTATCAATGTATGTGACGCATTTGTTCAATTTAAAAAAAAAAAGCATTGAAAAAAATATAACTTATTTTTTGAATGCATTCTACTTTATTTTGTAAATCTTCAGGCATGTTGAGATAATTGTTATTATTTTTAAAAAATGTAAGCAATTAAGTTTTATGCAATGGATAACAAAAAGAAATAAAGAAAGCAAGTGGGCGTAGACCAAAATTTATACCGGAAGCAATAAACAGACGAAGTCAAGTACGTATTTATTATTTTATGAAACATTCAACAAATCTCGAGACTTGGTGCGTTCTTGGATAGTCTCTGGGGGCAAGTGGAAAAGTCTGGATAATATAGATGACATACCAGACAGGTGCTAGGTTATGTGATCTGGATATTGCAAAGGTTAATATAAATGCGAATGTTTTCTTTATCACGAATACCTTTTCTGAATTGCAATAATTGGCGAAGATGATACTTCCGCGAGAGGGCCAATTAAAACGGGCGGTCGTTTAGAAAGTAAACAAGGTCTTTCTGCTGGTAATTAGATGCTTTTTGCTGGTGGAACGCACGACTGCTTGCTTCTCTTGGCATGCTCTTATCTTTTCCCCTCCGATATAACAATCACTAACGCAGTAAATTCATATATATATTCGTATTGTCTTAGCGAGTTGCTACCACTTGAGAACAAATTATGCTGCAGTTAAGTCATAATTAACGTTAGATAAGCACGGGTTAAAGCGCTATTGAGACCTACTTAAGCAATTCTATGTTAGAACATCTTGGCGACAAGGAAAGAGCTTTTCAGACAAGAAGCGCTGTCAAAGGAATATTAGGAAGTTTTCGCCGAAGAACATTCTCTACTCTTACTTCTGTCTAGCTCAATTTCAATGTAGCAGAAAATGTTGATGTGTGTTTTATTAAAGCAAATGTAGCGTGTGATGTATTTGTTGGAGGTGACTTGCGAGCGCTTGGAATCTACGACCACACAGCGCCGGTATTGCTCGAAAAACTTTCAGCACTTCTCCGTTCGAATGGGATCAAGAAATCTGTGGCGCCCGTACAATTAAAACAATCTAACCAATCTTGAACGAGAATGTCAATAGATAGTAGAATTGTTAGCAACTGTCGATTCGTTGTCTTCGACCCGCCATTGCCTTACCAGGGGAACTTTATCAGATATTGCAACATATGTAATCTTGCGTCAAAACAAAACGTTTACTCGGCCCCGATCTTTGTCTCTGATCGAGCTGTTACAGAAAAGAAAGATCTTTGTAACAAGTGCGCGATATAGGAGTAGACCAATTTCTTTTATTATTTAAGAAATGGAATGTTGAATATGATAATGGAGTTTCAATCGGTTTTTATGGGTTTTATGAGACGAGCTTTTGAAATAAAATCTCTCTGTTGCTCTTTTTGCATGTGCTGAGCGCTCTTGAACCAACAGGAGCTATCTGATGCATCTAATGATTACGGCATTTGTTTCAATAATGACGTCATTAAGAGATTATAGGCTAATGAAGGGAGCGTGATAATACGATAATACTTAAGATTAATTTTAATTGAATTTATCTCGTACATCTCTCCAATTGATACACGTTCATCATGAAAATAAGAAAGGAATATCAAATAATTTGTAAAGTATGAAATGCATTTCTTTAAAGGAGCATATCAACGCCTTTATCGCTTGGAGTTAATCTTTTAGGCAGACATTAACCCAGAAAGAATTATTTAAATTTCTGCTGACTGTTTTAAATGACTTCTTGCTGTAAACAGATAAACTACAAGTAGAATATGAATACATTTGCATGCAGTAGTAATTCCAACAATACTTGCAGTGGAAATAAACGCTAAAAATTTTCTTACGATTTCTGAGTCAACTGAATCTGCATTTTTAGGACTCCATTATAATGATAAATTCAAAATATGTACAGTCCTCTCATATTCAGGTTCTTACTAGCACTGCATATACACTGAAGTTTGCTATCATCCTAAAGACAATTCAATATATAACTAATACTGAAAATTATTCATTTATGTTTTGTTTGTTTGTATGTTGTTTAGAGTCCCTCTGGAGAACTTTTCATTCATGGAGACGCCACCACTTGCCAACAGGGGCTGGTAACATAACTATATTTGAATTTACGTAATCACCATACATACGTACAAAAGGGAACCAACGTCGGTCGGAATTTACACAGGGTAGTTCTCGGAAGTATTTCGTATTTCAAAGAAAATGTAAAACAGTCAATAAAATAATAACTAGAATCATACTACAACATCTTTAATGAAACTGAAATCTCACTCATTTATAGAGCGTGTAAGTTGAGTTAAAATAACTAGATATCCAGTTGTGTGAGTGGATGAACTTTTTGTCCAATAAAAGGAGGGTAAATATGCACATTTGCTCCAGTTTTGAAGTCTTACCGGAGCTGGAAAACACAAACTTAAGATCCATGCAGCGTTCATGAAACTATCTTTTTCTTTTGGTAATGACCGAGCAGAGAACAGACAACATTTTGGAAAACTCCATGTAAGTTAGAAGGCGGAACGTGATTGGTCAGATCTGTCCTAGAAAAACACTGTTGACCAATCACATCCCGCGTTAAATCTTTGATGCAACGTTGGACGACTTTAAATTACATCACTAGCATGACAGGATTTTGGATTTGCAAAACACGAGTTCAAACGATTCTTAAATAAGTGTGATGGTATTTTTATTAAGGACTTTAAGAGTAATTATTCCTGAATGATTCCAGGCGGTTTTCCACTGACTGCATTTGCAAGGTATTTTATTGAAAGTACGGAAGTGTTTCCGAGATCGACCCCATGTAAATTCGGGTTGACGTTGGTTTCCTTTTTTATTGAAGCGATTACAAAAAATAAAATGTATAGTATGTTAAAGACCCCTGTGCATTTTTCGCGGAAAGATGTAAATTTTGTCCTACGCACGGCAATGACGTCCACTGAGCATCGAGGGATCTTTTTCGTGCCAGCACCTACTGCGACACGGGGTCTCGGTTTATATGGTCTCATCCGAAGGACCGGTCTCCACGTCCCACAGCTGGATTTGAAACCGCAACCATAAGGCTTCGCGACTCTAATGCAGAGGCTTAACCACTGCGCCATGCGAGCGACCTATGATATTCATGATAATGAAAATTGAAGTGATTGCTTGTTGTTTCCGTCCTGTTCGTGAATATTTCACTTAAATAGAAACTTATAATGTACTAAGTACCGGTGACGGGCTTTAAATTAAGACCTTCGCAAGGCACTTAAAGCCTTTATATGTAGAGGTTTCTTACCAACCAACGTTCGTCGTATACCAACACCAACCATGGCCTCCTTGGTCAAGTATTATTCGTGACTTTAACTTAATTCTTGGACCGGGTGCAGTCACTTTCTTGCTCATGAATGTCACGGAACAAAATAAAGAAACGAAGAATGCAATAATCAGTTTCAAGGTCATATAATTTCTCCAGGTCGCCCGCATGGCACCCTGGTTAGAGCGTCTGCTATGGAGCAAGAAGTGGATCCTTACGTCGCGAATTCGAATCCCATTCTAGGACAAGGAGACCGGTCCTTCGGATGATACCGTATAAATCTGGTAGGCAATGGCACAAAAAAGATCTTTTACTGGTCAGTAGCCCTGAGTGCCGAGTATACATGTATGTCAATTTTCCGGCTCTACACCGGTGTAAAGACGAATAATGACCCCCATCGAATAATGACCGGGGGTCATTTTTCAACGACAAAAAATGACCCCCATTGAAAAATGACCCCCTTTAAAGTGATACGAAATTTATAACAGGTGAAACTAATTTTTACATTTTCTGTAACCAGAAAAATACAAAAACTCGTATGAAATATTTAAGAGATTCACGTAGTCTTTCAATGCTAAAATTGTGTTTGAAAAGAGATTCTTTAATTCTCAAGTTAATAAAATTTATTTTTAATATTCCTCCTTATAATGTTTGCTTAAAGAATGATATTCCACTTGTTTTTAGAAATCAAACCATGCAACAATCAGGTTTACATACTCTTTAATAGGAAAAATTAATTTTTCCTTCATTTTAACTTTTAGCTTGCATAAGTTTGGCAAATCCTATTTGACAATGAAAGAGGAGGAAATTTTTATTCCCCCCAAAAGGAACATTACGTTAAATCAAAACAAAAAAAAAAATAAATGAATTGCAAAAATATAAACAAAACTCTATACCTTTCAATAATACTGAAAATGGCTCTAGATAAAATATCGAAATGAAGTTAAGCCTTCAAACAAGTACTATCATATCATAATTTACTTCGCCATGATTAAAGCATACTTTAAATGTTGATGGAGGTATACTTGAAAGTATTGTGGCAAAGTAACAGTTGAAAATTAGTAGAATAGTAGATTATTTTAAGCTTATTTTTAGTCCCTCCTTATAGAAAAATAAAGGTAGCCCCTAAGGGTATTTTTTTTTGTGCTTTTGTTTATAATCGACTTTCTCCTAAATAAGTAAGGGGGTTGGGTGGGTATAACACCTAAAATATACTCTGTAAAGTTATGGGCTAGTGTAAGATACACATTCTAATGCAAAAAAACTATACATGTAGACATAACCTTT
The DNA here is from genome assembly GCF_032062105.1 of Saccostrea cuccullata. Taxonomy (NCBI): domain Eukaryota; kingdom Metazoa; phylum Mollusca; class Bivalvia; order Ostreida; family Ostreidae; genus Saccostrea; species Saccostrea cuccullata. The sequence continues at coordinate 114,592 of NW_026935858.1, read as the reverse complement.
TGATTTAGCACACGTATTCATTACATTATTTAATTCTTGTTTTACTCCACCCTTTTACTCAGTTCTGAGTACTGTAGATCACTAAATTTTCGCAACATCATATTTTCGCGAGATAGTCATTGACTCTTGATAAGCGAGACAAAATTTTAACGAATTGGGGTTATTGCTCTACATAATCTTAGGGAATACTATTATACGCGAGAATTTAACTTTCGCGAGCACACTGTCTCGCGTAATTACACGAAAATAAAGTTCTCGCGAATAAAAAGTGATTTACAGTATATTTTTCAGAGAATTTAATATGAAAATCAGAACAAACATTTTAAATTTTGTAACGTCTTCTTTATGCTGTATCATAATATGCAAAGTTAATTGAAGACCATTTCTTTTTATGTCCCCGTAATCGAAGATTCGGGGGCATATAGTTTTATCCTGTCTGTATGTCTGTCTGCCTATCTGGGGGTCTGTTTGTCCGCAAAAACTTTAACTTTGACCATAACTTTTCATTTATTGAAGCTATGTCTTTTAAATTTAATATGTGTATTCTTTGGTTCCACCAAATTTGACCTTTTGACCTTTACCTTGGAGTTTATCCCATTTTACACAAAAATGCCAAATATTTACTTTGGCTATAACTTTTAAACGGTAGATATTAGTACTCTCATACTTCACATATGTATTTTGTTTTTGGCATGACCTTTCATTGGATATGTTAATTCTTGTAAATGAATGAGGTTTACGGAAATAGTTTTCCGCCTTTTTTACTCAGGCAGTTATGTTATGCTGTTACGTCATTATGTTAACTTGAGCGCCTTTTTTAGTGCGCCTTTGAGCAATTGATAACTACGAGCTACTTGTGCTATTCGCAAAAACATCGCAGTTGCGTTTCATACAGAGTGAAATGGTAGACAGAGAACGAAGGGCAAACGCAGGGGCTAAAATGTTAGAAATCATGAAGTCCTTGAAGGAAAACGAAACGACCGATATCGATACCACGCCAGTTCGACCCTCGCCAGCAGCAAAAGGTCAGGACGGTCAACACGAAAAAATTGCTTCCCCGCGTGATATAGCGGACCTCGAAAAAGTGCCAAGATCTCGAGAGAAAGCTACAGCAGATGAAACTGGAGAATAAATACCGCGACTTGCAGACTCAAATACAAAAGGAAACCGAGATGCGTGCTGCAACCCCCCGTCCCGTAGAGGCACTGCTGCAAGCCCCACTAGAAACGGAAACGAGGACTTGGACTCGGGAAGTTCCACAGGAATTTCAAGGTAATTCTATTACGTCTAAGAAAGCTAGGAAAATTCAAGATTACGTTTGGACTGGAACGAGAGACTTGTTAGACGAATCGAAAACGATTGATATGGGCAATGGAGTGAAATTGAACGTAGGAGAGAAAAAGCTATCCCTAGGAGATGTAACGGTAGAGCAGTGGGGGTACGCAAGCCTCCAAATTCTATTTGAGATGATAGCAGATGGTACCTGTACTTTAAGACAGTCTCAAGACTACTTACGCTACACCCAGTCCGTCTTCAGATTAGCTGCTAATTATGTGTGGCCAAGCGTTTTGCTGTATGATAGAGAATACCGTGAAAATCAGTCAAAGTACTCTTACTTATGGAACACTCCGTGCGCTCAACTTCGAGAGTTTAATCTAATACCTAAGCGGGACAACTCTACCACACAGACAGTTTCGCACATGTATAGACAGCAAGTGGACAAAACAGCTACAGCGGAGAAGCCAGTTCACCAGCCAACAACGTTAGCACCCAACAAACGCGGACGAGGACCATTCTTACCAAATGGACGAGAAATATGCCGTTTTTAACCAAGACAACTGTGTGCGTTCAGACTGTTAGCCCACAATTGTTTTATTTGCTACGGGCCAAATCATCCAGCAGTGAAGCATGGCTTGGCAGGAAAAACAACGACAGATCCAAAAAACGCATAGGCAACCCTCCATCCCACGACCTGCAGCTATCGGCCTGGGAAAAACTTATCCCCCCTGATGACTTTGATAGAGAATTCATCTTGCAGGGCGTAAAGGAGGGTTTTCATATTGTTGACAATGTTATAGACCTTGATACTTATGTTGAATGTAGCAATTATAAATCTTCTTTAGTTTTTCATGATCAGGTTGAGTCACAAATTAATTATGAGATTTTGCATGGAAATTATGTTGTATGCGGTAAACCTATGAATATTGTTAGTGCGCTTGGCGCTATTCCTAAGTCCTCTAACAAGGTTAGGCTCATTCACGATGCTAGTCGACCTATTGGCAAAAGCTTAAATGACTATACTTCAGATACTTCATGTACATATATGGACCTTACCCATGCTTGTAAACTGATCTCTAGAAACTGTTTTTTAGCCAAAGTTGACCTTAAAAGTGCTTACAGGTCAGTCAACATTCACCCTAGTAATTGCAGATTTACAGGTTTAAAGTGGCAATTTTCAAATGAAAGTTATGCAACGTATATATATGATGCAAAATTACCCTTCGGGGCTGCTAAGAGTCCTAGCATTTTTCAAAGATTGTCTAGCTGTGTTTGTAGAATTTTGAAATTTCAGTATGGTGTTACAGTGATTGTGTACATTGACGATTTTTTAGTTATCGAAGAAACTTTTGAGAAATGTTTGTTTGCTTTACAAGTTTTAATCAAAACATTGAGACAATTAGGGTTCTGTATCAATTGGAACAAAGTGGAAGGACCGTGCCAACAACTGACTTTTCTTGGTGTGAAGATAGACACTTGTGATCTTACCCTCTCACTTCCTCAGGACAAAATGGAAGCGCTTCAAGACCTCCTGATGACCTTTCAAACCAAGAAGCGAGCAAGTAAACGTCAACTTGAGTCCTTGATAGGTAAACTAAACTGGGCTTGTCAGGTGATACAAGGTGGCCGCACCTTTCTACGTCGTGTGATCAACGCTAAAAATGTCTTACACCGCCAATCGGACAAAGTACTTTTGGATTGTTTTCGAAAAGACTTGGAGTGGTGGATAGCGTTCCTCCCCATATTCAACGGAACAGTGCATTTTTTAGAGACACGTCCTGTTCGTTCCTTGATGACGGATGCTTGCAATGCAGGAGGCGGCGGCTACTTTAGCGGTGATTACTTTTATGTGAACTGGACACTGGACGTGCCAGAAGTCGCAGACAAGCATATTAATACCAAGGAAACTGTGGCTATAATCCTAGCATTACAACGTTGGGCACCTCTGCTTGCAAACAAAAAAGTTATAGTGTACACGGACAATACTACTGCTAAAGCATACATAAACAAAGGTTCCAGCAGAAATACTTTTATTATGGAATGGCTCAGAAGCTTATTCTGGACTCAAGCATTTTATAACTTTAGTGTCTATGCATCCTATGTAAAGGGTAAACTGAACACAATAGCAGATGTGATTTCGCGTTTAAGTGAACCTTACATGCTCACTAAGCTCTATGAAATATTACCATTTGATGGGTCATACATTGTACCTTTCACAGTAAAAGCACTGGTCTCACACATGTCATCTGCTTTTATTTATTGTAGATGGGGCCGAGCTTCGTCAAGCACTGCGCATGGCAGCCAGTCGCCTGAGGACCCAGGGATGGGCGGTTAGCACCAAGAAAACTTACCAAGCCCAACTTACCTGCTATCTGGACTTTTGTGCTAAAGTTAACTTACCTGGAGTACCAGCAGCACCTGAGCAGATTATCTTATACATTGCATACTTGGTGGATGTGAAGTCCTTTAAGTATAGTACCATCAAGAATTACCTGAACATTGTGAAACATTTACATTGTGCTAATGATTTAGATGACCCTATTCATGGAGTGTGGTCCATTCAGCAAACCCTGAAGGGAGCAAAACGTGAACTTGGTGATGCCCAGGGAGCAGCGACACCTATTCAGCCTAGACATCTCTTACTGATTAGGAGTTACCTATGTTTAGATCTGAAGGAGGACTTGTCCTTTTGGACGGCATGCCTTATCGCCTTCTTCGGACTTCTGCGGCCTGGAAACTTCTTATCTCAGGGACCTATCTGTGTTCCAGACCGTGATTTGTGTATTCAAAATATAAGCCCACATGCCAAGGGCTTCTTGTTATCCCTGAATTGGACCAAGACCCTGCAATTCCGAGAGCACCAACTTCAAGTTACACTTCCTGACTTGCATGGTCACCCACTGTGCCCAGCCAGTGCCTTGCGCAGCTTATTTCATCTGCTCTTCATTGACCCTTTAACGTCTGACACCTCACCCCTCCTACAGAAGGCAAACGGCGAACCCCTGTCTTATAGCTGGTTTCTGTCGCGACTGCGGAGAGTCTTGCCTGGAGTGGATATAACTGGGCACTCCTTTCGAAGGGGAGGGGCCACTTGGGCCTTCCAGCAAGGATTACAAGGCGAGTTGATACAGGAACTGGGCTTCTGGAAGAGCAACGCCTATCTGCGCTACTTAGAGTCTACCACTGACCAAAAGTTCGAAAAAATGTACCAGTTTGGTAGAGGACTACCTTTCAGTCTTTAGGGGGGTTTTGGGGTTTTTTTTGAGGTTTTAGTCCCCCTCTCCTCTTTCACACATTATTTACATGGGTCTGGGAGGTTACATGTACATTCACATGTATGTTCTTTGTGTTTTTATTCTACTTTAAGTTGAGCTATTCACTGTGCCTTGCAAATAAATCTTTGTACGCCCAGACTCATTTTTTTATATATATTGAAGTAAAATGTTAATTCTTGTAAATGAATGAGGTTTACGGAAATAGTTTTTCCGCCTTTTTTACTCAGGCAGTTATGTTATGCTGTTACGTCATTATGTTAACTTGAGCGCCTTTTTTAGTGCGCCTTTGAGCAATTGATAACTACGAGCTACTTGTGCTATTCGCAAAACCCACCCACCCCCACCAGTAGTATTACTGCAGTCTGTATACTTTGTATAATTTAGCACATATGGGAGGTTACATGTACATTCACATGTATGTTCTTTGTGTTTTTATTCTACTTTAAGTTGAGCTATTCACTGTGCATTGCAAATAAATCTTTGTACGCCCAGACTCATCTTTTTTATATATATTGAAGTAAAACTAAAAACCTTTTGACCTTGACCTTGGAGATTTCCGTACTTATGAAAAAAAACTTTAACCTTTTCGATAACTTTTGAACAGCAAGGGCTATAGGGTTTTCATACTTCACATATAACTCATTCTTCAGAACTGAATTTAGATGTGTGACCAAAGGGCTACTAGTATTTTTTTTAAATAATCAGTCTCATTATTTACGTCTGCTTACACATTATTTATTGGAAAATAAAGGAGAAAAGAAATACTTTTCAAAAAATCACCAGTATTGAAGAATGAGTTATATGTAATCCTTGTTACATTAAACCTTTCTTAAAAAACCATCAACTTTGACCCTTTGACCCTTGAGTATGACCTACCTTTTAAAAACTTATCCCAAGCCATTACTTTTGAACAAGTGGTGCTTGGGCTTTCCTATTTTGCAATTGTATTTCTTGTGAAAAGACCCTATTCTGGGTACTAATATATTTAAATTATATTTAAGAAAAGTTTAATCTTCGCTATGTTGCCATACAGGGGCATAGCTGTTTCACAGACACATTTTTTTATATAAAAGAGGAGTTGCGGATAACAGATGGATACCCCAATGCGTAACAGACGGACGGACGGACATCCCGATCACTATATACCCTCCCGCTTTTCAAGCGGGGGATATAATAATGTATAATACTACTGATTTTTTCTGTCAGTACGAAGATTTCCACCATCGAAAAACCCTTTAGGCTCGATAAATCTTTTACTCCTTTAGATTCTGAATTATCGCATTGACCTTAAATTATAGCAATAATTGTACACGTATAATGTTATGAGATCAACATATCCTCAATTTATTCCCAATTAGCTCAGGTGAGCATTTTGGACAATATGCTTCTTTATCTATTTTTTTTTTGCCGCCTAAAAAATTCAGCTTTAATTCACAGGGAGTCATTTTTCTACGGGGGTCATTTTTCTTCAACGTGGGTTCTGCAAATTTTTAGGGTGGTGACACTTTTTCTACGGGCAAAAGGGTCATTTTTCGACGTCGAATAATGACCGGGGGTCATTTTTCGCTGTCGAAAAATGACCCCCGGTCATTATTCGATGGGGGTCATTATTCGTCTTTACACCGGCATGTGATAGCGTCTCCATAAGAGGGAAAAAGTCTCGAGAGGGACATTAAACAACTAACTAATTAATCACTCGTATGTATTAACTTTACAACAGAATATTGCGTTTGCAAGTCTTAGAGTATATATAGTATTTAGATTTGTGGTAAAGATCAAATATAGGTTACCTCTTTACCTGGCCACTACCGTAAATCTGGAAATTTTTGCTGTAGATAAATTTTTATCAAATTTGCGAGTTAATTGCATTCGCAAAAATACTTTCTTACGAATAAATCAACAATATGAAAATGTAAACAAAGTAGTGGTCATTCGCAAAAATTTGAAACGTAGGAATTAATCAACAGCATTTTGACCCAGCTTCGCAAAATAAAATCGACGTAAAAATTTCCAGATTTACGGTAAATGGTAAATATGGAACTTTATATATGTCATGAACAATTACATGAATTATTTATGCAAAGGAATCTGTAAATCTTTATTCTATTTTCAATTCATATAAAACATAATAAAAGTTCATATAAGGCATCAAATGCAAGTTTAATTTTATATGCAACAGAATCGATAAATTTTACCGTGAATGTCATGCACCCACAGGGCACCCACATATCCTATAGAATTTGCAATGAAACAGTTGACTTCAGATGCCGTGAGACTCGTGGCACACAGCTAAAGAGTAACATAAATATGGAGATAATGAGCAGTAAACAAGCTCAAAAGTCCACCAAAACAATTAAATCGAGAGCAGAGCAAACGCGGATCTCAAAACAACAGAGGTGAGATGACTCTATACGAGACTGTTGATATTCTTGTTTCATCAATTTTTTGTCAATAGCTTGCATCATTTCAGAAAATATTCATACACAGGGTATGCTCTCGCTTATCAATTTAAGTGGGAGACATAAAACTCATATGCAGATGATTAGAATATTTTAATACTTGTATACATAAGTATATACAGTGTAATACAAATTGGCGAAAAATTTGACGGGATCACGTTAATCATTAGGTTTTGTTGTTAGGTCTCCTTAAGCGTCGTCTTTAGATAAATGTCACAATATGAAACGGATGTTTCAGATTCGTAAAATATTTCATTATAAGTTAACTGGAATATATCGAGTCGGCATATAAATTGAATTAACTATCATTCTTACAATGTACTTGTAATTGATAATATGTTTTTGGGTTGAAGGCGACATTTTTTCTTTTTCTTATGTATAAGTCTTTTGAATAAAAGCTGCTTCGTAGGAAAACATGTACAAACAGGTCTGATAGAAACGGGGCGCAATTTGTATCCATGGGAAATCCGAAAGACCTGATCTCCAAAGACTACCGGTAAATAGATATTGTCAATCTCAAATTCAAGTATCTTCAGAGTACTGTGTGTAAATTCGGAATGATTTTAACAAAATCTTGTAGATTATATATTCCAAAGTATGTAAATTTACGGATTTCATTCTCAGTGGAAAAGCAGCTGTCTATGACTTCGAAAAGCCTAAATGCTACACACTAATTTATCATGCGGAATGTATGTATATAGAGTGTTGAAAAGTCATACGTTTTAATTTTATTGAGTTAGTAAAATTTGTATGTTAATTTTTTTTTTCTAAATCTTTCTTGGAATTTTAAAGGATCCAAAACTAATTTACACTAATTCTTGAATAAATATACACGTATATTGTACAACAATTTCAATTGTTTTAATTTAATTTTTAAATGAAGTTTATGAATCCAGTATTTGGATGATAATTCTATTTTTTTTTTTCCTTTTTTTTTGGTTGGGAAGTAAAATTTCATTTAAAACTGACATATGATCTTGAAGAATTTATTACTTATTGTTTAGTGCTCCATTCAATGTAATTTATCATTCAAATAGAGACTTAACTCAAGTGTTTCTAATAAGTTCTCATAATTACGCTTTAACTAAATTTTGAAATACATGTAGGTAAATGGTATAGAATCGCAGTCATATGCATATTAGTAATGCCTTTTCATATAACAAACATCAGGATCTTTACTTGAAAGTTCTCATCCGAAAGACCCATACAAAACTCTCTCTTATTAACTATTTATAAAAGAAAGCACTTTATCAATTGCAAAAAGCAGTCACTGCCCTGCCTGATACAATGAATGCTTATCCAACGGTTCAATTTATTATCACCAAGGGCATAGGGTGAAGGCCATTTCTGAATTTCATTGCTGTGCTCGAGATTGATATCGATATTTTTACTTACAATACATTATTCTTCGCCCTAAGTAAAAACATGTAGGATTCTTTATCGTGTCAACGATAAACTAAGATTGGTTTTGGTTTCTCCCCCAAAATTCTCTTAAACCGATATCAATTCTTACTCAAACGAGGAAACATTTTTATCTGAATTTATATAAAGTCGTCGTCCCACGAAGGATTTGAACCGTGCGTTCTTGCTGCTTTCAGAATCCTGTCACCACTAGACCACCGGCGAAGAGATGACATAAATATTTCAATGCACTTTTTTAAAACCAAAATTTAGAAAACAAAGTAAGAGGAATAATTATTGCTAAGTATATTTTTCTCTTATCACATTAGATGTCTGGAATGCAAAACGTGTATTCGTTAATTTCACCTCAGCTTCTTTATCCACGGTGGTAGATTTCCCAATCACGGCGCAGGTAGTCGGTGTGACGAACTTTTATCTCTGATTCAGTCCTGGCATTTGTTCCTATTAGTGTCAATTTCATTTTTAAAGCCAGATCTCGGATTAGAGATTTACGCAATACACCGATGACAGGGTAAAACAGGCGAGACACGCCGTCCTAGACCGAATCGAGCTATCTTCGTTATCGGAAGCAGAGGAGATAAAACCTTCCCGCCGCCATTACTCAGCCAAAGCAGCCGATACCGTCCTCTCAGATAACTCCAAAATATTTACTTCATCAATTATCGAACTGGTTAGCAATTTAAATTGGCTGAAGGTAATTGCTGTAATAAAGCACATTTAATGATGTTAATTTGAGTGTATTAACTGTCCCAGCAGTGGATAACTTACTGCATTTTAAAGTGTCGTCTGCTGTCGACGACTGCACGGGAGTTCGACTGACTAGGCGGTCTTCTGCGTGAGTTTCTTTAATCACTGCTGTGATTTGTAATTTTGGTGATAATAAAAAGTCACAACAATTAGCTTCTTACGAAATGATTGACAGATTAACAGGGACTGTCTCAGTGCATGATATCACGTCATCTGCGCCATGTTTGTTTTAAACTTTAAATATACGGTAAAGAAAACAGTCGTTCGAACTTTCCGATGAGAGGTTCGATCTCCAGTGGAAACTGTGCTAGGGTGCCGCATTGAAACAAACATTGTAGTTCAATGCGTTTCTTTGCAGTTTGCATTTTTACATTGTAGGTAGGGTACACCACATAGATCAATTAGAAAGAAAATTAAGTTCATGCTACATATGAATTTATAAAAAAGGTTACATACAATCATGTAGTTTGTCACTCGCGTGCGCAGTGGTTTAAGTGTTTTTGCTAGAGTCGCGGAATAGGGAGTTGATCCATACGTCGCGTTTTTGAATTCTAGTACTTAGGGACGTGCACGTGGAGATCACTCCTTCGAGTGAGACCATATAAACCATGCAAAGTCCTGCAGAAGGTGCTGGCACGAAAAAGATCCCTCGCTGCTCAAAGACGTAAGTGCCTAGTGCATGTCAAAATTTACAGCTCTCCGCCGGAAAATGGTGGCTTCTCTATATGAGGTTAAAGTTCGCTAGGAAGGAACGTTTTAACAAACAAACAAAAATTACTGAATTACATTAACCACCCTGCAGTTTGAATAATGTAGATTTTTTACGTCCTTCTTTTATGAAAACTTGGTATTATCTCTGGAATAAACAGACCTTTGGTTTTATGTCATTTAGCTAGATTAACTCACCTTATAAACTGCAGCATTTTTCAAATATTATACATATATCGGTATTCACTAGTATCGGGTGTCTTAGAAACTGGATCCTTTTAAAACGTCTTTTAAGGCAAAAAAGGTTAAGCTTCTCATGAAATTTTAAGATAACATAATTTAAGTAATTAAGCTTAAATATAAAATTTTCTTGTTTGAAAAAAAGAATATTATTATTGCAGATTTTACCAATTTTAATTTTTTTCAGGGGTGTGCACAAAAATTTGACATTTAACATTGAATTAAACATTATTTATTCAATAACATATATTGAAAGCATATAAATGAATGATTAAATGACCTATAGGAATACATGTACAATGTACACAAATGAAAGAATGTTACATTATTTCGGTAAAGAAAATGAGACTTCAAATTTTTATTTTAAAAAATAACTGCGTCAAATAAACCACATATAATTCTTTGTCTTCGTTTTTATTGTTTTAAATATACACTGTAGTTTTATATGAATTCATCTGAAGCTGATTTTGGGTCGTTTTGTACCTAAGTCCTTCCAACCTTAAGTGGTGCTGTGGAAAAAATTATAGTACGATGACCAATAACCCCCCCCTCCCCTCAATAATTGTGTCTTATGTGATTTAATTAAAAAGTATTGAAATTTTGAGAAAATAAAATTCTTTAGAAAGTAATCCGAGGATGACTCTTCCTTAATATAAACGGTCATAAGAATACTAAAATAACTGTTTAAATTATACTCGATCAGATTTTTTTTTCTATATTTTCCATTACTGGGGTTGAGTATGTTTCGTCGGGAATTTATTCTGAAAGGTCTATGATTTAATAATGAGCTGAAGAAATATTTTTTCCACTTTATTCTTAATGGACACAACATAACGACCCATACCTTCTTGTAAACACGACCTTTCGCCGTTGTAAGAAAACAGAAAAAATATGATTGACAACAAAAGGTAAAAGTTGATACATGGTATAAAAAACTGAATGGAGCGTTAATACTTTTTAAAAATCTTTAAGTTTTCGTGATAAAAAAAGGTTTTGGTTTTCATTAGAATATTTGTGGGGCAGCAAAATCAGAAAAATAAATGTTTTGGTCAAGTAAAGTTTAAGTATTTTTGTACATACTTTTTGTAATATGATATGTCAACAGATCTCTTTACTACAGGTGTCGGAGATAGTCAAGCTCATTGTACAAGAGACCAATATTTGTTATGTTTAATATGTTGTTATTTTGATAGGAGACTGTGGATGGAATGCAGAGACTTTTGCTGGTTTTACAAGTCTTTAGCAAATTTCTTTAAGGGCTTTTGTCAACTTTTTGAGGTATTTAAGAAGTGCACAGCAGTCAAATTTTGAATATACGTAAGTTCTATTTTTTCGATTTGAATTTTTTTTTAATATTTCAAAATATTCAAATCTTAACTAGAATTGTCTAATTTCTTTTTTTTTTAAATAATAAAGCTGTTTTGGAGAGAGAGAGAGCGAGATGGCGAAATTATAGCTTTACACTATCAATAAAAAACTAGCTACCCACACCACTGTATTTAGATCATTGGACAAAAAGCCATAAGGAATCGAGTTAATTTCTTGCGTCATGTCGAGATTGGTCGCCATGGCCTTTCCCGCTTACAATGACCCATTAATTCCATCTGGTGAAAACATAGATAAGCCATTAATACAAGCTTTTTTGTGATTCATTAACATAATTTTAAAGATGTTTTATTTTGGGAAAGGTGAATCTGCGAATTACAATCTAAAATTGAAACAGAAGGGGCTTGACTTTTAAATATACTTCGACAAGCAGAAATCTGATTAGAGCTTTTCAAAATTTTGCTTTTTTTTTTGTTCCTTTGACTAAGATTTTTACCTTTATTTATTCAACTTTAATATTTCAATTTCGTTTTAACAATGAGAGAGAGAGAGAGAGAGAGAGAAGACGGTAAGAAGCATCTATTACATCTATACTGGTGAAGAAAAAAGAAAACTTGGATGTGAATAAAGCATAATATACACTATAAATGTCCAAAAGATTTTTTTTCTATTGTTTTATCTTTTGAAAATTAAATTTCGACACAATTTTCAGCGTTTCATGTAATGCGTAATATAAAAAGAAGTGAATAGAAAGAGAGAGAAATAATAAATTAAAATTTAATGAATAAATATTGATAAATAAATAAATCAATTAATTATCAATCAAACAAGCAATAATGAAATCGATTTCAAGTTCTGATTAAAAAAAAACCAGAAATGATAATAATTGTGAATTTAAATGCAAATTCCCCCAAAATATAAAAAGAAACTATCGTAATTTTTATTTGAGAAAAGTTGAAAAAAAAAAATGTAATACTCTAGATCTGGTAAATGTTTCGTTTTCTTTACTCTTTAACTTGTAGCACTTTCGTTAAGAAATAACGATAATCTTGAATTAGACTCTTTTAAAAGCTTTCGATAAGCGCCCTTGGCTATTTCTGAAAAAAAGAATGTGGATTTGTGAATTATCAAATCTGAAAACTCACAAAAATTAATTCAATTGCCAGTTAATGTATTTCTTGCTGTTGAGATTCGTGCAGAAAACTAGTCCTGTACCAACTGCGTGAACATGCTTAACGTTCGTCTCTAATCAAAGTTTAAATTCGGAAACAACCAAACAAGAGCTACAAGATTTTTCTTTTTCTCTTATTTACAGTGCTGCACTTTACACGAGTAAATTGCTGTTTTTGCTTTTGTTTCAAGAGTATGGGTTGATTAGTCAGACATCGTGTTAATTTTCTGCCTATTGTATCGACATCACTCGATTGAAAGGTAGGCTGATTTTTTTTAAAAAAAGAAGAATTCAATGTGTTTTTTGTTTAACCCTCTCTCTCTCTCTCTCTCTCTCTCTCTCTCTCTCTCTCTCTCTCTCTCTTCGGTTTTCTGCTTTATTTTAAATAAAAAAAAAATTGTAATCCAAACAGGGCTTTAAATGTATATTTGACGAAAAAAGTAGAACTTCATCCTTTTTCCATCGTTCTCTTTTAATTTGGCTGGGGTGATATTCATACTTCATTAAGACTGTTAACATCTTGACAATACAAATCATTATATATAAACTATCCTATCCTCGGTGGATTCACAGTTTATATGGAGGAAAATGCTTCTACCTTCGACATAAACCAAAAGCACATTCTTTGATCTGACAGTAGTTCTACGATTACGAGATTAGCATTGAGGCCGTGAGTTTAGCGAGAGTTTGCAGCACTGCCCCCTACAGACCCCAAAAGGGAGATAACGCACTTGACACACAACCTGCACATGCCGGAGTTATCTGGAAATGAGTTAACAGAGCTGATTTATTTTCCCGATAATCGTTAATCTAATTACTGGCGTCTTGTGATACGATGGCACGGTCATTATACACTAAACAGTTCCATGTCGGTTAGATCATGGCTACTGGAAATTCTGTGTATTGCTATTTAATGTCATTGTAATTTTACACCTGCTGAGAAGAGGATTTTTTTTTTTCATTCCAAATCAACAGATTTAAAAAAAAAAAATTCCATTCATGATCCGATGCTCGATTTTTAATCCACAGATTAATTTTTTAAATTATCCTCCTGCTGCAAATCAAAATATTTCTTGTTTGAAATTAAGTCATATGTTTATAGCAGTTGCTAATAAATTTAGCACTCAATCTGGTAATTGTTGTTTTCCAGAAAACGAGCAAATCTTACTAAAATGAATTTCTGATAAACAATTGTAATCCCCAAATCTATAGACATGTGAAATAAATATTATCTGATTCGATTGTGAGCGAAAAAATATTCTAGCCAAATACCATCAGATTATTTTTAGAAAGAGTGTTAGATTGATTTTACAGATTTATAAATGAATATGATAGCGTCTTTTTTAAATAGCAACGAGACAAAAATCAGTGGAGACATTTTTTACTTCTCTCTCGAACAAATTGTTCTAACAGTTTTCCCCGCTGATGAAATTCCAGATTAACTATAATGACACCTTTCTAACTCGTTCTATTTATCAAATCTTGTTTAATGGATTGTAATGCAACTTGGAACATAGATGGAGAGATAACGAAAGCAATGGATTTGTCAATTATTTTCTTTGAACTTGATAGCGTTTTCCTTGGTCTAAATCTATAGCAAACGGCATAAAAGCTTTGACAAACATTATTGCAAATCAATTCAAATTTCCGTCTTCCGTTTCACAACCGTGATACTTGGAATAATCGCCTTGTTATTAATTGTGCTTTTAAACACAACTTTAAATCAATAAACACAACTTCATTTCTAAATAAATTCCCCATTTAATTTTTCTAGGGACAAACTATTTGTTTTTTGTTTTGTTGTTGTAATTTTCTTGTTTCCTTCTGCGAAAATAATATTAAAAAAGAATAAATGTGTAAAAGAATTAATTATAGTTATTCAAATTGAATATTTCTTGGATTTTTTTTCTGAACAAAAATGAAATTTATTAAATATGTTGAAAAATAATGATAAAGAATTCGTAAATATGTTTTTAAAAAATCCGTTTATCCAGGAGGCGGGGCTTGAGGCGGAGTGATTTCCATTACAAAGATATCTCACGCGCACGATTCTCAGCCAATCACAAATCGCCAAAAAATTAATTTTAACCAATGGTATAACAGCTCTTTAACCCACGAGAAAAAAGTCTCTAACACAGTGCTGTCATGTAAGATGTTAGTTGAATATTTAACGCTTGTGAAACACGAGTATCGACGAAACAAGTAAATATAGTAGAATTGTGATAAGATAGCAAAATATACGCAGGTCTGAAGTATACATGGATATTAGTTTACACAATTGAACATGTGGTAGCAGAAATATACACGTTGCAGTTGATGTATATTTCTCAGCAACAAACTAATTTTCATAAATATTTTTCTGAATATTTGTTGACCGTGAAATTTCTTTGAGTGCCTGACCGGGAGATTTAAACTTTTTCACGTTGACTTTCATTCTTTTCTGGAAAATTTATAGAAGTGTCTAATAGTTAACTGTGGGAAAGTGGGGTGTGTGCGATGTCCCTTCCTCAATTCGGATACAACTATCCTACCACAACTTTGTCCTCTCCGTCACAGGTAAGCTTGCATTTTATAGTGTAAAAGACAATCAATTTAAACGTTTAAGTGATATTGCTTTTTTTGCATTATCCATAAATATTGAATATTTGATTTTCTAATAATGGTCTTCTACGACTAATTAATGATATTTCCTGCTGTTAATTGCTTTGGTAAACCATATTGAGGGAAAGCTCGGCCAGTGCTTTTTGGTGATTCACCTATTAATGCATAAAACCACAACTCTATAACTTGAAAAGCAATCTGTTTTGGACAATCGTACTGAATAAAAAATACATGACCAATGTCATTTCTAAACGATGGAAACGTACATCAAATAAATGCTTAATAAAAACAGAAAATTTTAGATTCTCCAAAAGTACAATCTACAATTTTAATTCTTAATTTATTTTTGAATTTTTAAAAACATGCACAGGAAACGTTTTCAATTTTTAAAAGATATCTGCATTTATAAATAGAGATGTGAAAAATATTTATTATAAGGAAACAAGAATAAAATTTAATGGTATTTTGAAGGTATTTAACAAAAAAGAAGTAGATTGACGTAATAATAGGTATCAAAATGCTGTTTATTGTTTGAATATTACCCCGTTTTAAAATATAGTAACATCAAGAAACCCTACTTTAAAATTGATTTCAGCCACTTACAAACCTTTTTCAATCAATAAGTAATTATAAAAGATGATATTCTTTTATTGATCAATAAGGTATATTGAAGTATATAAATAAAGCAAATAGATTTATTCAAATCCGTAAACTCATGCTTGCATTTTGTAAAAATTAAATAGGTCATTCTTTCTATGTTCTCAAAAATTATTGCCTAAATTTAATTTATGCCAACTTTTAAATAGCTTATGTATATGACATTATTAATATATTTCATGTCCTATTATAAATAAATTTTCAAATTTGATTCAACAGTTATATTTGTCTCATATAGTTTGTTATTGTACAAATATACATGTATAAATCCAGCTCGTTTTAATATCGTATTTTCATATTTAGAACATAGTTTTCAAAATTTAAATACATGTACACATGATTTCTCTCTTTTTTCAAGATTCTAATGTCGACCCCCACTACTTCTACGCTATCCTCCGTTACCACGTCCTGCTGTGAGAATGGTCGCCCCATAATGACCGATCCCCACACGGGACAGACGGTGTGCTCCTGTCAGTATGGGTCCGGTCTCCTCAGCGCCTACTCCCGGGTCCCCTCCCTCACCGACTCAGTCTACAGTGCCGGACCCTACGGGTCACAGAGCTACATGCCCCTGGGAACGGACCCCTCAGCGTTTTATTCCCCGTTGGTAAGTCCTTCACCAATAACTACTCCCTGATAATTATAAAGTCCAAATACTTGATTTTTAGCCCGTCTTTTGAAAGTCTTGAGACCTTTTCCCCCATTTCCCATCTTGATCATTTATACCCGCGGCGTCTTCTAAATAAAAGTGTAAACAAGAATGGGGTTTGGTCACACGACCGTCAATAGCGATGTAAATGAATGCATCAATCATTCCTGGGTTAATCTCTTTAGTGGATTTAATCGATAACTTTCTTTTTCTAGATTGCTTCTGGGGATTAAGATTTATGTAATTTTTAGAAAAATGAATAAGTTTTGATATCGATGCCAGAAATAAAGATTTAATTGCAAATCGAAATTAAGCAAAAATACAATAAAAATCTCTCATATCTGTTTTGTTATTTTCTTTAACTGTAAATACCTATTCTTAACCAAGAGTGTGTTCTGTAAAAAATTATTATCTGTGAAAAAATGATCATAATTTTTTATAAAAATGGATTAAGTTTTCCCGTCCTGAAAAAAATCATTTTATGTTTGTCAAATAATTCTTTGTAATATAGTATTAAAATTCTAGTTTGGGCAAATAAAATTATACAAATCATTTGCAAATCAATTTCATTCCAGGGCTACAGTTTTAACTAAGAATTTCTTTTTATTTAAACTTGTAAACGATTGTATTTCTTGTTGAACTCTCAAAGATACACAGACGGATAACTGACCATGGCTGCTGAAAAAAAATATTGATATATCCCGACTTGTTGGCTATTTAGCTTCGATGTAGCGATAAGACTGGGGAAAATAAGGCCTATCGGATAGCCTCTTTTTTCTACCTCTCCGGAACTCCACGGGGTTCCACGTTATCTCCCTGTGAACAGAAATTAGTCGCCATGCCTCGATATTCTTCAACTTTCGCTGAGCAACTGCTTCAAAATATTTTAAATAATTTAAAGAATTTTTCATAAGTTTAATTATTCTTGTTGAAATATAATTGTTTTTAGTAATCCATGTTATTTTAGATTTAATAACATCAGTAATATAAATGATCTGAAAATACAATGTACCAGTGTTCTTTTATTTTTCGGTGTTAAGAAATCTATGTACTAGTATGCAAATGTGTCTTTAAATTACGATTAGTTTATATAATAATTTCAATATGCTTTTTTTTGTTTTTCTTTGGGAAAAAAATAATACAAAATTTATTGAAGGATAAATTCACGTGTAAACTAAATATTTTGTAATTACAAATAAAATTTTCTCTTCTAATGTACATGTAAATGAAGTTAAATCAATGTGTTACTCTAAAAGTCATATCGTATCAATATTTTTGTTATCAATAAAAAAATTTCTGATTGTTTTAGGAATTAAAGAACATTATCTTGGCACAATAAATGTAAACTTTTACTTTACTACGCAGTACACAGATTCAAATGAATCACCAGTTGTAGGAATGGTTCCATGCTTTCATTGTAAATGCACTTGGTATCCATGATAAAAAGTAATTATTAATCATTAATTTTGCCTCCCAAATAGTATAGAACATCATATGGCAAGAAACCATAATCCTTGTGCACTCTATTAGCCTTTTGAATTTTTGGAGGATCACTGACATGCGATTTTTTCTTCAAGAAATACAATTTAAATTAGTCATAAAAATAGATGGATAGAACAATCAACTTGTTTTCCAAACGAATCCTATTGAGAAGAAATAAAAGTTATATTTAAAAATAAATAAAACTGGCAGGAATGTAAGATAAAGTCTGATTCGAAGAGATGCTTGATAAAAATCGGGTGAGCCGCGACTCTTTGACGGCGGACCCATCGAGAAGTATCCGCAAACTACCGGGCAATTAGAATCTATCTTGTTCACAATTTCCCCCAATCTCTCCAAAACAGCGGGTTCCATTTGGTGATTAGCAGAAATTTATAGAGCACCATAACTGAGTCGGCAATATTGGTCTAAGTACCTGAAATCTTTAACTAATTTTCTGCGACAAACTTCCTCCCTACTCTGTTAGTACGGTGCTGGGATAATGACACCTCCCCACTTGATCCGGGACCTTTCCACTCACCTTTCTCAGGAACGCAGCAAATGTTCATTCATGAAAATCGGGGAGGCTAAATTATTCCATTCTTAATTCTCATGGTGTGAAAATGGTTGATTATTTAACAGGAAGTTGAAATCAAGGGGTGCCAAAATTTGAGATGTTATCTTTTTAAAAATTTCATAATTTTTCTCTTTCTGTTCCATTAAACTAGTGAATTCAAACTGTGTTCCTGACGATTCTCCTTCTCTCTTTCTCCTTCATATACCCGAAATAAAGCCTTTTCATACCAATGCAATATGAATGATAATATATAGGTTTCTAAATAGGTGGAACTTAATCTCCCAAACTTCACAGCAGAATCTTTACATGTTTTTCTAATCATTCATTAAAAAAATGTAAAACATGCCATGTATATTTTATGTTTGATTTATTCGATATGAACATAATAATTGTTTGCAAATTTGCTTTTTAACAGCGCAAATCCCCTCGTAGCGAGCGCTAAAGATAACGATTTATAGATTTATGAAGTGGCATGCAAACAGATGGGCGTCTTGAAAAGGCGATTTAATTGAATTGAAATCATGAACTTTTCATCCTCTAGAAAATTTTCCCATTTCACGACCCCTTTTACCATTCCCAGAAGAATATTTCTTAGGTGGTCCATTCCGGCGTAACTATATTGTACATAAGTTATTACCTATATGCAATGAATATGTATACGGAGAACAACTTCATTGATAACAGTCCAAACAGTTTGTTTCACATTGATAGCTTTCAAGGGATGAGGTTATTATGTTTTTGACAAACTGCATTATATTTCTTGTCGAAAATGTGTAAACAAAGTCCCGCGGCCTTTCCGCTAACAAGTATTAATTATTTATATAAATATGTTCTAATTATTACCTACATCCTGTGGGGAATGCGTTTTAACATTTTTTCTTGTCAATCTGGCAAATTACGGTTATAAATGATATTTTGGTATATGTAGATATATTCATTTGTAATAAATAATTAATAGATAATTAAAAGTGGATGGTCATAATTATTTATGGAGATGGAAATGCTCAAGAAACTACTCCAATAAATGATCTTCAAGAAATACTTATATTAATTTAAAAAAAATCATTTTTGTTTTTGACAAAGAGAACGGAAAATATGATTGATAAAAAAAATCATATACATGTAATTTCATCTTTTGTTTAAAGAACGAAATTTGCAATTCACTTTATTTGTGAATTAATTAAACATTGTTTTAACAAACAATCCAATATAAAAATTTAGTTCAAATCAAAGTATTTATTTTTCATTATGGAAGAATAATAAAGAAAAATTACCCTACTTGAAATTTTTCATTGAAAATTGTAAACTATTTAAATGAAATGGAGTGAAAAAGAAAAAAAAATGAATTAAAAATTACAAATTTAAGAGATATATGTAATCTAATCTTGAAATTTAAACATCAAATTACTTTTCCTGCTATATTTTTGTAATGGGTGTTTCATTAATAGTATTACATTCTGAGATAAATGAATTTATCGCCGCTTAATTTAAAATCAATGTTTAATATAAAAAGAAATTTGAAATACATACGTGTAAAAAAAAAATCAACAATTAACAATGTTATGAAAAAAAAATGTGTTTTTCTTGCAAGCTTAAGTTGATTTTCACAATGGAGAATCAAAGACGCTTTCAATATGTTATGTTGATTTCAATGTATTTATTTACAAAAATCACAGATTTGATGTATTTTATTTTCAAAATACATTTATTTTTATTTTTAAACTAAAATTTTTATTTATGTACATCAATTTTCTTGAAGATCTTGCACTTCTTAATTTGGTTCATGGTTCATGTTTGAAACAATTTAAACTTCATAATTTAACAATTTAAAAAAAAAATGTTTTCTTCATACACTGTATTCTTTACACTAAACATGAAAACGAGAATTGGACTAATTCATTTACGAAAACCTCGTTACAGAATTCTCCATATGACCTCAAGGACGGTTCGGATGCAGCTTGGCGGAGTCTTTCCCAGCCGTCTGCCTGTTATCCTTATGATCCCGCCATGGCGGCATATCCTTACGGAAATGCGTAAGTATTTCACTTAAAACACCTGACTTTCCGTTCCTCCTTCACTGAAGAGTCTTTTTTGACTCTCGGAAGAAGTACGCTGTCAATGAACTTCCTAGAGTGCTTTTCAAGAGTTACCAAATTTTTTGTTGTTAACATATTATTTCTAAGATTATTGTGCAAGAAACATGAATGAATTTTGTATGATTAAAAATCTATCTTCTCTAGTGTTTTATTAGAAACACTCGCTTATCCCTAAGTATTATTGTCATTTTTCAAAATTAGTTATGGCGGAATGGATTTGAACGGAGCCGCCAGACGAAAGAACGCCACAAGAGAGACAACAAATACGTTAAAAGCCTGGCTCTATGAGCACCGAAAAAACCCTTACCCCACAAAGGGGGAGAAAATAATGCTGGCCATTATCACCAAAATGACTTTAACCCAAGTCAGTACCTGGTTCGCAAATGCTAGACGACGGCTTAAAAAAGAAAATAAAATGACTTGGTCTCCAAGAAATCGTTGTGGGGATGGGGACGACGAAAACAGTAATGACAAAGCCGATGATGATGACGACGATGAGAAAAGAAAGACAGACGAAAACAGCAACGACCCCATAAAACCTAATGAAGAAAAGGACAGTTTTGGTAAGTGTGTAGAACTTCTTTCATCTAAATATAAAACCCAAACTAAACACAGTTGGCACATGGGTATTCGAAACGTTGACTGATCGTTTTCATTGTGATAAACAGTTTTTCTTACGATTTGATAATGACTCATATTAAAGAGTTCAGTCTGGAAGCCACGAATTGAAACAACACAGAGATTGGGCTAAGTGTTTCAGAATTTGTATGATGTATCGCTGATATTTTAAAACATGACAACTAGATATTGTTTGCTCGGTGAATGCTGAGTGGATATAGAAAGAAATAAGAACAGATTTCGAGTACTGACAATTAATATTTGCTACCCAGATTAATGGTTCTGATGTCGAAAGCTGATTATAATGTTGCAATCTTTGAAATTTCAAAGCGATGTCACCTTTGTATCAGTCAAAAGGAGTCTATAACGCGATCGGGATTCTCTCGTTATCGGGTTCCCACGTAAACTCTATCCTTCACAAGAATCGACCCCTGAAATAATATGTGCAGAATGCAAGGGATTACTCTAGGCGATAAGACCTCTAACAAATATTTGATCGTATTTCTCGACTAATTTAATCAAAGAAAACAAAGATTGTCAGTTGTTATACGATAAGAATTTAATCACAGCATTTAATAATCTGCCGAGGCTTTCGTTCGGACTTCAAGAAATCCGCCAAACAGTTTCGGCTCTTTTCGATATCATCAATGTTACATCTGCTGCAAATTTTATCTGCGCGTGCATCGCCTTTTCGTCTCCACACTTTCGTTCACTTGTCTTGGAAATTTTCACTAATATTTGACGTCCAGCTAGGAACAATTATCATTATTGACATTCAAATGCATTGTTGTCCGTTTCATAGCAGATTTCATTCGGGTATGTGTAAAACACGAAACGAGAAACAAGAAACGAGAAACAACAGAATTAAAAAAAAAAAAGAATGACCTAAAAATGTCAACCAAGGGGGCAGCTTTTGTTGTGCTTTCATTTTGTTAGAAAACAGATGCTGAGTGAAACATTAGCGATCTTGCACTGCTAAACCCATCAAGCCATGACAGCTTTAATTAGATATCAACTGAAAGTACACGATTTAATAGCTCACCTTAAATTATTATCTGATTGTTTCATAACCAAAGAATAAATAAAACATTAAATAATTTCACATTATTTATAAACAAAACATTCATATATCTGTTATACAATGTATATATATATGTTAAAAAACATTAATATGAACATGATGTACTAGTATATATATATTATTATGTTAAAATTGTAATTAGGAAAGCTATATCTTATAACATTAACAATAAATTCCACCTCAATTAATTAATGAAATCAATTAATGACAACAGAATCATTAAAAGCAAAAATTGTATCATTTGATGACAACTTTATTATTTCAAGCAAAAACTGAGTGAGCATTTCTCTTAGATAACAGTATTGTATTAATTAAATCTGACATTTTAGGGTTTTTCTGTGCAGATAGTTGTGCGGGTCGCTAATAAATCAGACCTAAGTTAGATACTTCATTTCACTCTGCATCTGTTTTCTAACAAAATGAAATCAAAAGTGCAAGCCGCCCCCTTTGTTGACATTTTAAGGTCATTAGTTATTTTAACCTGAATCTCATTTCATTGTTTCTCGTTTCTTGTTTCTCGTTTCGTGTTTTACACATACCCCGAAATCCATTCCATAATTTCGACACTCGCCACCCTGCTCATGCTCTTCAGTCGCTCGTAAACAAACCTCCTATGAAAACGAGGCAAACAAATGAAATGAAATAGAATACTGTAATTTTCTTTTTTATTAAAAACCATGGTCATGCCTTAATACCTTTAAGTAGTTAGCAGACGATCAATTGACACTCAGCAGTCAGCTGGAATCCTGTAATTATGGAAAACTAAAGATGGCACGCGGATCTAAGTTTTCTCTTTTCTTACAGCACGCGTCTTCCAAAGTCCATGTCAGCATTTGTGATTGATATCCTAGCTTGCCTGTTGTTTCAAAAAAGAGAAATTTCATTGGGGTATTAGAAAGGAATACTCATGCGTTTGATACTAATCTCCCCTCCATTTGAATTTCTTTTTTTGCTCATATCGCCATTTCGTGCGTGGATAAGCCGCTATAATTGAAATCAATAACACAAATCGAAAGGGACATTTATAATGTCAATGGGCTCGTAATCGCAGATCAGAAGGTATGCGCTTTTAGAGATGGACAAGGTCTCACACGAGCATTTATGATGAAATGCTCGATAGTAAACAACATATTTTCCCCAAGTAATAGCATTACACATTTTCCATTCCTGTGGGCCCTAAGGTTGCTGGCTTGGGAACATTCGTGAGCCACATTAAGCCAGATTACCCGCCCGTAATCCTGACCCAAAGAAGATATAGCCACCAAACACGCATCTTAGCTTTTGCTTTTTTGATGGAATATGATAAATTATTTGCACTTAAAAATGTAAAAATACCATTATCTCTAATTCCGCTATCGTTTGTTTTCTATTACAATTTATCTGATATATGTATCCTTGCACAAATTTTGTCATTTTTTTTTTAGAATTATATTTTTTTGCAAAGCGTATTTCAATCAAAAGTTGCTTTTTTGCAGACGTCATTAAAGTCACGTGACTGTCAAAAAATTGTGCGTGGAGAACATGACAGGTCTATTAGCGCGTGTCCTTTTTTTCTGTCTGGTCGTTTATGACTTGGTTTCACTATTTGTATTTCCGCCATAAATTAATTGTATTTTGCATTATGTTTTATCCACAAAAGAATTATATATTACATGGTTATTGACTGTCGTTGTAAAAGGATACATTAATCATCATTTGATGTTTGGAGCCTCTCTGCCTGTTCGACAACTGCTAACACGTCCCGAAAGACACCGCGTCTCCCGTCCGTAATTGTTTAAAATGCTTACTGTTTAATCTTCTACTTCAAAGGGCGCATCTTCTATTTCTAAGCATTGAAACTCTCAAAAGTCATTTTCTTCCAACTCGATAATTTTTCATACCAAAGAATTATTAGCACACCCAGAAGTTCCTCTTGTTGATGTGTATCTGGCTTATAAATCTAGGGAAATTTCAATAAAATTATTTTACTCATTAAATAAATCGACTAGCGACTTTTTATAAGAGATTGCTCATTTAGACAATACGAAAAAAAAAATTAATGAAAAAAATATTAAGTAATTCGCTACCTAGTTTTCATGATACTATACTTGAGCTAAATATCAAAATGCATTATGAATTAAAATAATTATTTGATAAAGGGTTTTTGACATTTATAGAATTTTAAAATGACGCACATCTTTAACCTTATCTGTATATATGCAAAAATAT